>NW_028227269.1:102478644-103008644 GCF_978045245.1 Mus caroli
GGTACAATTGTCCCCTCAGCCCAAGGTTGTTCTACTTTGTCGGCTGGGAGGCAGACTCCGTGAAGGAAGTCAGGGGCCCAGCTCTCTCGCTGTGCTTTCTCTGAGGAAACCCTACAAGTGTCCCCAACGCGCTAGGAACAATCCAGAGTGGCCGGGCGCAATTGAAATAACAAATGCGAGGCACGCAAATTGTCCCCCTCCAGTTGCTAAGCGATTGTTTGTCGCCCCGCATGCCCAGCTCAGCATGGGAGGACCAGCGAGTCCGGAGGCAGCCAGCGAGGCTTCGGTGAGAAATAAGTAAACACGCAGTTGATTTTCTCTATTATCACACAAACACGATTTCACACAAAGCAATCACCACGCAGAAGTCTATGAAAATGTGTTTGTTGGGGGACTCACTCGTCCCAGTAATAGCCCTCATTTTTAAGCTATTAAAGACCAGATCAGTAGATTCCACATGTATAAGGTGTATCTGCTGTTTGGGGTCTTTCGAAGACTCTGGTACCATCATCATCTCCGAATTGATTCAGAGTGTTGAATTCAATTGCTTTTCTAATTTAAAACCTAGGGCCCAAGTTTGGAGTGCTCATCTGGGTATCTTTCAGAGGGCTGTCTCCCCATTATCCTTATATCCCAGCCTCATCGCTTTTCTCTTCCCTTGGTGGGGGGGGGGGGCTGGTCAGAGGCCCCAACTCCTCAGGGTTTATTTCTTAAACACTTAATTTCTGGCTTGTCCATGGAGCAATTTCTAATTGGACATTTTGGGTAGGGTTTTTAGGTACGTGGTTTAGGTAGGAGTTTTTTGAGCTATGTGCAAAAAAAAAGCTAATGCGTCCTTTTCAGAGTATGTGAGATACTGTAAGAGAGACATAGGAATTAGGAAAAATAGAAGAACCCTCACGGGAGCCAGAGGGCACCAAGACCTCCTACGGTTTTAACCAAGCAAATTGGGTTTGCTGTTTGCATTTTGGCTTTTTTTTTTTTTTTTTCAGGGTCTCAAAAACAGTTTCCTGGTTCTGCTGCTCCTTGGAGGATGTCTCAGGAGCTCCGAGTGATCTTCCTCCGGGAGTTTGGAACTGTGCCGCTGAGCAGAGAGCTCAGGACCACCACAGCCAGCAGAATGTGGGGGCTGCGGCTTCCCATCCTTGGACATTAGCTAGCTGATTTTTTTGTTAGAAATTTTGCAAGTTTTAAATAAAATAACACTAATCAAAGTGTTAGGAAAGTGCCCCAAAATCCTGGGAGAGAAAAGGATGTCCCCCCCTAAATGACGCGTTTCCCAGGGCCTGGGGAAGAGAAAATAACTTGGGCTTCCCGGGTTGCAGAGAGCAGCTTTCAGCTGAGTTATTTACCCAAAGCTTGTTTCAAAGTGACTCCTCAGCAGCAAGGCTTTTGTAAATCACAGAATGCAAATGAGCATAATTTGTTCTTAAAGGAACTTTCTCTTGAAATGATTAGCAAAGTCAGTCATTTGAAAAAAAAAAAAAAAAAAGAGCAGCCAGCACAGACCTTCCCGAAGCCCCTAGCTAACCCATATCAGCTTCTAACGTTTTCATTCATGTAAACCTCATTAATGAAGATCTTTTATTTAAACGTCAAGGGGATTTGAAATTTAGAGTAAATTATGAAGCTTGTATGTCTAGCCAAGTCATGGGTCAGATGCGTTTGTGAAAAACTGCTAAAAGAGCATATGGTTTTGAATTCTTCTACAATGACTAGTGTTTAAATAAATTGCTTGTGCTGCTTAACTTCATGTGTAATTTTGACAGAAATTGGCCTATAGCCTTTTGATATGTAAACATTTCAGCCTTTTATGCGGTATAAAAAAGACACTTGCTTTTTAGGATCAGCCCCGGCAGTCACCCTGTAATTCAGAAAGCTGGCACCTACCATTACGTCCTTGCTGGATTTCAACTTCCAACTGGCAGTGTTGGGGAGGGAAAAATATATATATATGAAAGAAAAGAAAAAAGATATTTCAAAAGCAATGTCCATTTGCGATTAAAAGCTGCAGATGAGGTGAGAACGGGCCACTTACTATCTGAAAGACATGGATAAACCATAGTTATTAAAGAACATTTCTGTCAGTCTTCTTTAAGCCGGCCCACCGGAGGGGACACTTAAGCAGGGCTCAGGAATGACTGCTGTGTTATTAAATGCTTGTCTTAGGACAGAGCCAGTCAGTCCAACATACAAATAGGTGTTAAAAAATCTAGGTATCATTTCAGGACCTTACCAACTAAATGGCTCTAATGTCACAGAACCTATTAAAATGCAGAAATCAGTCTGGGGAGAGAATCTTCCAAAGCGCACCAAATCTCAGGATACAGATGACAAATCTGAGGTCTTTCTTGGATGGAGGCTCTTAGCGGAAGAGGCTTCAGGAGGCTTCAAAGTCCCCCCGGGGGTACAATGCAGAGCTCTTTCTGTGCCTGCTGGGGGTTCTTGAAGCCACAGGTCTGCATAAACCCATTCAGGACTAATGTATCTCTCCCTCAATTTGGAATGGATTTCTCTAGAGTCAGGAAGGGAAAGACAGAACACCCTGGAGAACCTGAGTGGGGACTTAAGGCTGACTTACTTCCGGAGTGGGCTCTGCTCTTGGTCTCGCTTGCGTTTCTCTGTGTAGCGGGATCGTCCTGTATGCTTTCTGGGCGACACTGCCCTTTGGTAGAATTTTGGAAGAACCGGGGAAGCAAAGTTCAGAGCCAGGGAAGAGCAGCCTCTTTGTGCATTGTGGGTTGCCCGAGGAAGCTGAGACACCCCCCCCCCAAAAAAAAGACCTTGCTGGCACGAATCTAATTAAGAAAAACTGCTTGGCTGGGGAAGACAGGGGGCGGTTCCTTTACCGTTGTTCTGCATTGCATTCCAATTCAGCAACCCGGAAAGCAAAGGACACATTTTAGGACATAAAAAGAAGTTCAAGGCTGTTTTTGTTCTGTTTTGTTTTCTAAGCATTCTGCACTCCCCTCTGTCTAACCTTTCCATCTATATTCAAATGATTGAAGGTTAAAATTTTTTTTTTCTTTTTAGCTGTCATTAAAATGTTCTAAGAAAAACTATTGCCAATAGAATAGTTCTGTAGTTTTCAGTGGCTGGACTTGGATAGAGTTCTCTGTTAAAATTTGTTTGGGGCCAGTTATCGGGGGAAAGTATATATTTGGGGTAAAGACATCTAATACTTGAAAGATACTCTATGAGGTTGACTTCTTTTTTTTTTTTTTTTCCTTTTTGAAGAAAAGAATATTTTTACATGAGACAAAGAACAGTAAATTTTCTGTGTTTAGGTGACTCGCATGTCAGTGAAGGCTTGGGTAATATTGCTGTGTTTGGATTTTTAAAACTAGACTTTCTGAAGTGGGCACTTGCTTTGACATTCATTATCTTGCTATCTCTTTGGAGATTAAGGCCCCACCTAGCCAAGGCAGGCCTAAACTTGCTGTGTAGCTAGAACTTTAAGCATCCGTTCCTCCTGCATCTACCTCCCAGGTGCTGGGATTTGATGTGTATGCTGCCTGCCACCCCAGGGTTCAGCAGTGCTGGGATCTACCCAAGGGCTTCTTGAATGCCAGGCCAGCACTGAGTCCCACCTCAGGCCCGATTGTCACATCTGGCGATTTAGTTTACACCATTGTTACTGATACTTTTTCAAATCAAACTGAGAAAAACAAAAAGCTGAGGTCTCATCAGGAAGGAGATACCAGCATCACCCTGGGTCAGTATCCGCTGTAGATTCTAAGCATCCTTTGATGGGCATTTCAAAGGGCAGTAATGGACCCCTGGATGCATGTCTATGTCCTAAAGGAGCCTTCAGGCACAGATCCAGGTAGGGGGGTGGGACAGGAGAGCAGGACCTGTCAGAGGGCACAGCTCCTGTTACAGTCTCCATCTTAGCATCATATTCCTAACCTTCCTTGTCTTGGTTTTGCCAACCACAAAAGAGGCTGCACCCTTTTCCAACCCGTCTGGACACTTCTGGACACTTTCCCTCACCTATGTCTGATGAGAAAGAGGAAAAACAAACAAACAAACTCAGAGAGCCTCATCTTTCATTTGTTTGATTCTTAGAATCAGTAATTTTAGAATAACACACACATAAGTGTATACACACACACACACACACACCTTACTTCTCACAACTCCACAGCAGGGTTCCCTAAGCCAGTCTATCTGAGCATTAATTACCTGGGTGACCTTCTTTTAGGAGTTTGTTTGTTTGTTTGTTTGTTTTGGTGGGGGGTGGTAGTTGCCCATCTCCAGGAAGATCAGGGATGAAGGCTTGAATGGTATCTGACCTGAATCTATGGCAGTGAATTCAGATTCACTTCGTGTTAATATGTTTTTGGTGGACCAGAGGTTCATGGATTTAAAGTCACCAATTTAAAGTCCGTCTCCTGTGTCATGGGGTTGTTATGAATCAGAAGAGAAAGAAGCCTGATCATCCAGTGAAGCCTGTGTGTATTGGCGGAGAGGGGAGGACTCATCAGAGGGCAGGAGCCAAACGTGAGGCAGTTCAACTAAAAAGGACAGCACTGTCTATAAGACACTAGAGGAACTATCTTTTAAACAAAGTCTCCTCCGGTGAACTGTGTAGGTACAGTTATTTTCTGCTCTGCCTGATAGGTCCACATAATATTTGCAAGTGTAATAGTGACGTCAAGACACATTGCTCCCCAACCAATGGCCATGCTCTCTCTGAAACTTTAGTATTCTGGGCGGACTTGTGTCTGCTAGCATCCCCAGTCATCGGAGAGAACAGACGTTTCTGATCACTCTACCCCACATTCTGATTTAAGCCCTGGCCTTTATTATGTTATTCATTTATTTTTTTTTATTTCTTTTCTTTCTTTCCAAAACCCCAGGAAAAAAAAAAAAAAGCTTTCCAAGTTAAACCAGAGTGATCAAGTGAATGTTTGTCTTGAAATAATTTGTAAAAATCACTGGTTTGCTGTTCAAGTGCTTCCTTCCAATAGAGAGGCAGCAGAAACCAGTCAAAGTGCCCTGTTCAAAGTGCCCTGCTTGGCACTTCCCATGAAAGATGGATATTGAATATGTGTGGTGAATGGGTACCACTTCATATTTCAGGGAAATTCTTTATTGAAGATTTCTCGCTTACAAAACTGGAGTCACTGTGAAATCTCGCTCCTCCCGTCTGTGTAGGGGCTGGCCTAGTCTCCCACCCTCATAACAAATTGGCCTTTTAGTGGTTCAGGCTCTGAGTGAGACCCAGAGTCTGCATACTAAAGCAATGAGCAGCAGCAGCTAGCATTGCGGTTAAGCTGGAGACCATGTCTAAATCAGTGCACACGACCCAGCTAGTTCTACAGAACGGAATGCGTGCACACTTGGCTTCCAGGCCTGATGATCTGGCCTGAAAGGGCTGCAGACTGAAAAGGGCCATCATTCACTCTATGGTCTCTACGATCCTAGGAGGTGGGCCCGGTTGCTACCTCCTGTTGCAGAAAAAAGTCATCAAGACCACCTAGGGCTTATTCCCTGCCAGCATTTGGACAACTGAGGTCCAGAGTTGAACTCAGTTCTCTTTGGTTCCCAAAGCCAATCTCTTGCCATCAAAGCACACAAAGTTGTTGTTGTTGTTGCTTTTTTGGTTAATTTTTTTTCCTGTTTATTTTTATTTCCTATGCAATGGTGTTTTGCCTGAATATAGGGCTGTGTAAGAGTGTCGGATCCCCTGGTACAGGAGTTATAGACAGTTGTGAGCTGCCAACTGTGGATTCTGGGAATTGACCTCAGGTGCTCTGCAAGAACAGCAAGTGCTCTGAACCACGAGCTATCTCTTCAGCCCCTAGTTTAAGTTTTTTTTTTTACAAGTATAAATGTTTTGCATATACATATACATATACATCATATACATATACATCATATACATATACATCATATACATATACATCATATACATCATATACATCATATACATCATATACATCATATACATCATATACATCATATACATCATATACATCATATACATATACATATACATATACATATACATATACATATACATATACATATACATATACATATACATGCACCATATGCATGTGTGGTGCCCAGAGGCCAGAAGGGGGCATCAGATCCCCTGACTGTAGAGTTACAAACAACTGTGAACCACTCCATGTGGGTGCTGGGAACAGAACCCGGGTCCTCTGCAAGAGCAGCAAGTGCTATGAATCACTGAGCCATCGATCCAGCTCTGCTCCCACCCCACACTCACTGCTACAAAACAACCAAATGCCTGTCCTACAATATGGCACCGCTGGCCTCATATTCCTCTTTTTAGGACTGTGACCACTTGGTGGCACCTGCTTTGCGCTGCTCAGCCCCATGTCCTGTATAGGCTCTGTTCTTCCCATCTCGGCCGCCTTCTCTGAGGGGCATGGTGTGGTCCTTGTCATCCACCCCTCAGCAGCTCTAGGGTAAATTGTCAAGACTTCTGTGATCTAGGACAAGACACCTGATGGACCACAGGAAGAAGGCCTATGAAGCCAGGTGTGGTGGCATGCACCTTTAATCCTAACACTCCGGAGGCAGAAGCAGGAGTATCTCTGTGAGTTTGAAGTCTGGGTTACATAGTGAGTTCCAGGCCAGCCACGGGATAGATAATGAGACTCTGTTCTGATTCCATTTTATGTATAGACCAGCTGGCCACAGCCCTGAGTGTGCTAAATTACTCTTGGCCTACAAAAGAGATATCTCTACTTGGTGGCGGTGGCCAGCACTTGGGGAGGCAGAGGCAGGTGAATTTCTGAGTTCAAGGCCAGCCTGGTCTGGTCTACGGAGTGAGCGAGTTCCAGGACAGCCAGAGCTGCACAGAGAAACCCTGTCTCAAAAAACCTAAACCAGAATAAAGAAAATAGATCTCTACATCCTTGCTTTTCCTCCTGGCTTCCAGATTCCTGCCTCCACCCTACACACACACACACAAAACATCTCTGTGCTGCAGATTACTAGCAGGAAAGTGTTAATGAGGCACAGTGAGCATTCTCCTGACGTAGATAGATGGGGGAGACCCCGGAATTCACTGTGAATCAGGGAGTACAAAAGTGGATCATCCAGTGGAGGGGGCTCTGCCACACCTGCCTACACAAGCGGCCACCTGTCACCTGGGGACTTGAGGACTGATACATCCATGCAGGGTTCCACAGTCCTGGGGAGACAAAAGAAGGAAATGCCAAGGATCCCTGAGCCCAGCTGAGCAGTGTCACCACCAGAGGTGTCTTCCTCCACTCCCCCAGCTCCCTCCCACCCCCACCCCCACCCCCTCCTCCCATCTAGGACACCAGAGAGGCCAGGAAATGAAACTCTGAGTCCCTTTATAGCTCAGAGAGCTTCCACTGCTCCAAAGTCATTTGGGTGTCTTCATTACTAATGGGGTTGACTATGGGAGCAGAAATGGTCTGTGCTGTTCCGGTGCCCAGGAACCCACTGGCTGCTAAACAGCTGTGAGGTCACATCTAGGAGGCTTGTGGTAGTTAGAAAGAAAAGGGAAGTTCTTCAAGACCTCAGAAGAGACACCTTCTCTGAGGGACAGCTCCTGCATCTGTGTGGGGCTCACTCTGAGACCATGGTGACTGAAAACTATGCCTCCGTATGGACAGAGCAAGTCACAGAGAGGTGATGACTCAGAAGGTCCCCATTGGTGGACCTGGTAGTTTGTCTCGTAAGGAAGAGAACAGTTTGCAGCTGTGCCAGCGTTCCCGATCCGCACTGTGGGGTAGCCTGGGCTAGTCACCTGAGCTGTGTCCTTTGGGGTGCTATGTGGCTAACTGTCTGCACTTAGATCCCAGGCTGACTTCCCCCTTGGATGCTGTCCAGCTGCATGGGCTAGACCACGGTTTGACCCTCACTGAATCACACGCTTCCTTCTGTGACATGTCACCCACTGCTGGGGGGCATAGCAGGTCCCCTGTGCCAGGCACCTTTGTGTGGCCAATACCTCAAATGGCTGCAGGTTTTCGGTTCACTGGTTCATATAGGGCCTTACTATGGAGTTCAGCCTGACCTAGGGCTCACGACCCTCCCGCCTCGCTCGGCATCACCATGCTGACTTTAGCTGACTTTAGTAGTTGTATGGGTATATGGGTTTATGTATTTTACACACATGTGTGACATCCAGAGGACAACCTCCAGTATCATTTCTCAGGTGCCAACCCCCTTGTTTTGTGAAACAGGGCCTCTCATTGCCTGCAACCTGCCTTGTAAGGATAGGCTGAACAGCCAGAGAGCAGTACCAAGGACCTGCCTATCTCTGCCTTCGCAGTGCAGAGCATGTGCCAAATCACATGGGGTCTAGAGATGGAGTTTATGCCTGCAAGACACGTGTTCTACCAACAGACTGTGTCCCCTTCCAGCTACAGTAGTTTTCACAAGCATAAAATGTATAGCAATCATAGATTTTCACCATCAAGGCCCCCAGCTCTCCTGCAGACAGACTTTATTTGGTTTGGTTTGGTCTGGTCTGGTTTATTGAGTCAGGGTCTCTCATACTCCAGTCTGACCTCAAACGGACTGTGTGTTCATGGTTGTACTTGAACTCATGAGCCTCCTGTACCAGCCACAAGTGCTAGGATTACATGGTAGGTAGCATACATGTGTATGCTACCATACCGGGCTGCTTTGTTTTATTTGTTTTTTTTAGGCAGGGTCTTATTATGTAGCTCTGGCTGGCTTGAAACACACAGCGATCTGCCTGCTTCTGCCTCTCAAATGCTGGGAGTAAAGGTATGGATTACCTTTTGGTGATTTTGTTGTTGTTGTTTGTTTTTGTTTTTGAGGCTCAGAGAACTCACTCTGTAGTCCGGATGAGCCTTGAACTCACAGCCATCCTCCTGCTTTAGCCTTCCAAATGCCAGGACATAGACTTACTTTCATCCAGCTCAGACTTCAAGACGGGTTAGAGGACCTGTGTCCCCAAGCTCCCTGGACCAGTTGTGTGACAAAGACTCAGAGGCCATCTCTAATTTCTAAGAAGTCTGGTTCCCTGGGAGATCTCTATTGCCTTTGATGGGCTAGGGGAAGGGCATTGCAAGGGATGAGGGTGGAGTTTAAAGAACATTTGTCTTAAGGGGAGTGGGGCTGGGCAGGGGTGGGCACAACACATAGGCTAGGGAACTCAAAGCCCAGAATCTCAGTGATTACTGGGGTCCTAGAGTTGGAAGCCGCAGCTCTGGCATTCCAGCCCAAGGGACTGTGCCCTTCCAAAAGCATCCTAACCTAGCTCCGGTCTAGACCTAGGGAGCTTGCAGTGGCTTACAGCCAAGGAGCCAAGGAAGGTGGGTGGAGCACTCTGGACAAAGCTGGGCCCCCACCCAAGGCAGAGGTCAATCCTCAGCCAGCCCCTACCTCGGTGCTAATTGCATGCCTCTCCTTCATGCTTCCCATCCCCCATTGACAACTCTGCCCCGAGCCAGTCTTGGTGCAGCCCACATTATTCTCATACTAGAGGACTGAGGACCAGGATTTAGCATACAAACATACATCTTAACACATTTTAGTGGACAGACTAGGTGTGGTATGCATACCTGTAATCCCAAAACTTGGAAAGTTGAGGCAGGAGGATATCGAGTTGAAGTCCAATCTGGGTTATATAAAGAGACTCTGTCTCAAAGGAAAAAAAAAAAAGAAAGAGAAAGAGAAAAAGAACAGAAACAAGCTAAGCTTCTTTGTTTAGTTGAGTCATGGTGCAGGGAACAGAACCCAAACCCTGTGCATTTAGTCAGGTATTCTAGCACCATCCATCCTTAGCTTAGATGGTTATATACAGTAATCCAGAAAACTTTCTAGGACCTGTGTGTGGCCAAGGGACAACTATACTCTAGCAGCATGATTCTGAGTACATACCGGTTTGGGTGTGTACATGTGTATGCATATGTTTGAATTCCTATGACATACGGACTAATGACAATAAGCTGGCCTTTGGAAGCATCATGAGCAGTGCTTGGCTCACGGCATGTGCTCTCGGCATCTTATTTGAGAAATACACTCAATAATGAGAAAGATCTGGAAGGATGCAGGGTGTACTGGAATCACGGTAGTGGTCACTGTTTGCTGGGGTGGGCTGGGACTAGGGCTAGTCTTTAAAGGGGACTCAGCCTCTTTAGCTCCCAATTCTATCTTTATTTTAAAACATTTGTGTTTCACTGGTGACGTGAAATTAACTAAGCATCCAGGCTTAAAACACTTCTCCAAAGTAGAAATGCCTTCCTTTCTCAACTCAAGCAGGGTGAGAGGGAAATAGGAGCCAGGTCAAACAAATGACTCAGGCAGGCGGGCGGGCGGAGGGGCTCACCTGCCTGGCCTTCATTTCCTCGGCTCACACCTCATCACTGACAAACAGGTCCTTGGAAATGAGTCCCACTTGCTAATGGCTCACTCCCCTGGGTTCCCAGACAGCAGCTGGACTGTGTGGAGGAGGGGGCTCCCCCACTGGACACATTAGGGGTTTAAAGGCTTAAGACTGGATCAGGTTGCAAACCTGGCCAGAGGAGGCAAGTGGCTTATTTCTTATCTTTGCAGCAGGGGATTCCAGTCTTCCTTTTCCCTGGTACTCTCAGCTCTTGAGAGAAACACAGGATGTCCATAAGCAGGGTTGAACCTGGGCTCATCCTACTGCCTAGCAACGCCTGCTGCATCATAGGTGCACAGCCATGGCACACGGGAAAGACACCCATCGGACACTCCTTTATATGGAGTGGTTATGAAATAATAACCAAAGCATTTCTTCTGCTGCTTTGTGTATTGAGTTGTTGGTTTGTTTGTAATGCAGTTGGGCTGGCATAGGACTCTTTTTATTGTTATTATTAGTATTAATTTTGAGGAAACACATGTATACTGTCGAGGGGCCAGCTCTGTGGAGTCAGTTCTCTCCCTCCATCTTTATATGGGTTCTGGGAATCAAACTTAGGTCACCAGGCTTGCATGGCAGCTTTTACCTGATGCACCCTCTCCTCAACCCTAGCCTCTCAGCCTCCACAGCACTGGCATCTCCTGGTACCCTCCTGGGTTTTGTTGCTGCTGCTCCTGTTGTTTTGACTCATATTTTTATTTTATTTGAAAGAACTAGGGATTGACCTATGACCTCACACTTGGGCAAAAGTGCCCTATCGCTGAGCTATAGCTTCTGTCCATATTATTGTTTTAAAACGTGAAATATTTTGACTGAGTTCACAGTCACAGCGCATTCAGATAGTATTGTTTTTCCCTCCTGGGTGTCATGAATCCTGTTGCATTTTGAGAAAATAATGGATCATGTAAGAGAGCCCCTGTCTTTATGGGGTATACCCTCAAGAAAGCTTTCAACCACAAAAGCTATTGTTAGGGGGTACGGAGGCTCTTATCTGGGATCCCAGCACTGGATAGAATGGGACAGGAGAATCCTGAGTCCAAAGTCAGCCACACAATAAAAACTTTTCTAACAACAACAAAAAGCAGTTTCAAAGGAGGGAGTAAACCAGGTGATCTCAGCCACTGGGAAATGCAGGCAGGACATGGCTATGAACTCATGGCTATGAGTTCAAGGTCCGCCGTGGCTCCACAGCAAGCTTGAGGTCAGCCAGGGATATGTGAGTCCTTGACTCAAACCTAAGCAAAACAAAACAGCTAAAAGAGTAATGTATGGGCCCTGGGTACATTGAACAGGACAGAAAATCAGCATTTTGTAGTGTGTGTGCGCATGCGTGTGTGTGTGTGTGTGTGTGTGTGTGTGTGCGCGCGCGCGCGCGCATGCGCGCGTGCTTGTGTTGGTGTCTTACTATGTAGGCTAGGCTGGCCTTGAAATCTACATCTCTGGAGTGCTGAGATTATAGGCTTGTACCACCATGTCCAGTTTAAGAATATGAAAGTTCAAACCCAGGGATTTAAGCACACTAGGCAAGTGTTATATTAACTGAGCTACATCCCAACCCCTTCCATTATGTTTTAAACTTAAAGTATGTTGGAAGTTTGTCCTGATGCCCCTCATAGACTTCTATGTTGTTCTTACACCAAAAATCTGTCTCCCAGTGATGAGAGAGAGAGAGAGAGAGAGAGAGAGAGAGAGAGACCATTTATGGCATGATCTCTGTGCTGTGCTGGCCCCATGGAATCCTTAGGACAGCTAGTCAAATTAGCATTGGAGTTTTCCAGGGCGCCCTATGACAGTGAGGCTTAGAAAATGGCCCAAGTTAACAAACAGTTAACTAACCAAGGGCAAAGCCAAACTCTGGATACATGGCTTCAGGGCAAACTGCTGGGGTCCACTGACCTCAGGTTTCTCTTTTCCCAGAACATGGGTCATACAAGATCAAGTACTCGTATAGCTAAGAAACTGAGTGGAAAGCCTGGGGTGGGACAGCAGAGAAGTAGCTCTAAGTGTCTGCCCCTGAGAGGTCTGGCTCACAGTTCCAGGAAAGGCCCTCAATGCTATGCACAGCAGGCATGTGGATGCTGGCTGCACCAGCTGAGTGAAATGTAGCAAAATGATGCTCTGGAGGGAGTCCTGTAGCCCAGACCACTGAGCTATCACAGGAGGCTACAGGAGCCCTCTGTGGGGGTCCTAGAAGACCTCCAGGCTCACACCCCTCTGTGGATCAATGTGGAACCTAAAAGGAATTTTCCTGAATCTCATAGCTAGTCAGTAGGAGTAGGTAGAGCCTCACATAGGCTCTGCCTATCAGCCTGGGCTGACACTTAGGGTCCATGCCCATAGTGTCATTACGTCTATTGGTAGTGTTCCGTGCCTGAACTTATGCAGATGCTATGATATGCTAACACTTGATAAATATAAAGAAAGGGGAGGGGCAGTGCTGGAGAACTGGCTCCATGCTTTAGAGCATTTGTTGTTCTTGCGGATGATGACCCAGCACCAACATGGCGGCTCACAACCATCTGTAACTCCAATTTCAGAGGCTCCGACGCCTTCTTCTCACCTCTGAGAGTGCTGCAAGCGTGTGAGACATACACATGCTTGCAGGCAAAACACTCATACACATAAAATAATCCAAAAGAAATTGTAAAGGAAAAGCAGAAGGAAAAGGAAGGAAGAAAGAAGGAAGGAAGGGCAGGGCAAAGGGTGTGAGAGAGGCTAGAGCAGAGCAGAGCATTGGGGTCTCTGAAGGAGCCATGATCAAGCCCGCAGAAGCTGGAAAAGAGCCTGAAACAGACACCCCGGGCTCAAAGGAGCCAACCCTGAGCGTGCTGTGGGGATCAGGCCCCAGTCTCAGCATCTGGAAGACAAAGTCAGAGAGATCACAAATTTGAGGCTAACCTGTACTACATAGAAAGTTCTAGGCCAATATGGGCTACGGAGCAAGTCCTTGTCTCAAAAAGTAAAACAAAGCAATGAAAAGAAAGGAGGTGACCTTGAAAGCACCTCTGGTTTGGACTTGTGGAACCTGGAACTATTAGACAGCAAATTCCTACCAATTAAGCCAACCAAGCTGAGTGTGGCAGTACTTGGAATGTGTACTGGAGAATCAGAAATTAACGGCCAACCAGAACTACATGAAACCCTGATGTCATTCTCACAGCCTAGGAACTCTTCATAGTGTGTCTCTATCTCAAAGCAAAACAAAACAAAACACTAACCAAACAACAATAATAATATCACCCAAATTAAAAATACTGTCAAGATATTAATAGTGAAAACTGTTCATTTTCTTCATTTTTTTTTTGTGGGTGGAGGTTGGCTCTATGTGTTTTTGCTTTTTTGCTATGTCTTGTTTTGTTGGAGACAAGATCTTGCTATGTACCCCAGGCTGACCTCGATCTCCTGCCTCAACCTCTTGAGCACGGAGATTACAAATGTGTACATGCCCAGCTTTCACCATGCTTTTAGGCAGACCGATACTCTAACATGTGGGTCATGTTTGCCCTTGACAGCCCATCTGAAGTCAGCCTAGCTGCATTTGAAGCCCTCAGTAGCCACCCCTGGCTAGTGGCCACCACAAAGGACAGTGAGACACTCGATAATGAATCACAACAGCTGTGGCTTTGCATCTCAGGCCCACCATGTACTACTTCTGATCGCTTGAGGTAAACGGCTGGACAGCTTATGCATTCCTGCTTCTTGAGTGGTGAGCCGGGCTCTGACATGGAATTTGTCTCTTAGGGCTGTTTGGAAGAATGATTAAAGGTAGTAAGCTGTATAAAGTGCTTTATGGGATCTGTTTATTCGCTGGTCATTCACCCACTGCAGGAGGAGTGCTGGCTACATTCCACGTGGAGTCCTTGGCAAGTAGCAATCCTGCCATAGCTGCTAGGATGTCGGAACTGTGATCAGTACAGGCTAGGACAAGTTCAGGTCAGGCTCATGTTCATGAGCCAAAGGTGAAGGAAAGGGACCATCGGTACTGTGACGGGTCCTAGCTCAAGGACCAAGTGCCAAGAGCCATGATTACCTCGTCCACTCCTTTCTCGCTGTGTGGATGGCCCTGTCAGGAACCTTAGGAGGGGATAGCAAAGGATAGAGGAGCCTGGAAAGAAGATAAGCCAGTGAGCAAGGCTAGGAAACTGGAGATGTGGAGAACAGGGAAAGGATGCAGGAGGAAAAGCAAAGATGGGAAAGGGTCCATTAGGGATGCAGGACAGAGCCCAGGGTGCTGCAGAGGCAGGAAAATGCACAATAAATCAAGGGGCCAAGAAGGTCAAAGACAGAGTTCTCTTCTCAGAGGGACTGGCGTTGAGCAGCCTCTGACTAGAAGAGTACAGAGTGAACAGGGTTTCAGTGATGGAGAGCTTGCCTGCAGGAGGCAAGCTTTGGCTCTCACTCCCAGCACAATTAATTAATTAATATGCTAATTGATTGAATGGAATGAAGGAGCAGGAGGCACTTGTGAGAAAGGCTGGTGGGAGAGAATCCTGGCACCCTGCCCTGAACTTGCTCTAGGTCTGAGCTGGGTTGGGTGGGGGATGAGTAGTGTCTTAACTCTTTTCCCTTCCCCTCTCTTCCCCTCCCTTCCTGTCTCCCCACCCTTTACTTTCCCCATCTTTCCTCTGAGACTGTTCCCTTTGTAGCCGAGGCTGGCCTGGATCTCTGCAACTCAGCATACCTGGAACTCTTCATCCCCCTGCCTCAGCCTCCTAAGTGCGGCAATCACAGCAGCAGTGTCTGGCCCAGTTGTCTTCCAGAGACCAGATTCCTGGAAGCCTGCCCTGTTGGGCAAGCAAGTGAAGAACTGCATGTGGCTCTCAGCCTGGACTTCCCGGACCATGCCCCAACTGCTGGTCAGTGAAGTTGGCACAGGAGAACCTCTGCTGTAAAAGACCTGGGAAGGAGACTTACTTTCTCTGACAAATCTAGATCTTTCCATTCTTGTCTCTTCCAACTAAAAGCTAAACTCCTGCCTTGGTACAATAACATCTTCTCTGGAAACAAACTCCCACTTAGGCGATGAAGGCAGGAGACTCACAAGTTCAAGGTCAGCGTTGTGAAATAGTGAGTTTGAGACCAGTCAGAGCTACAGAAGACCTTGTCTAGAACCAAAAACAAGAACAAGAGGTTGGAAAAATGTCTTGGCAGTTAATTGAACTTCCTGGAGTTAACTCCAGCTCCAGGGGGTCTGATACTCTTTTCTTGATTCCTTAGGTGCTTGTGCTCACAGCCACATACCCACACATAGACAGACAGACACACACAGACACAGAAAGAGAGAGAAAGAGAGAGAGAGAGAGAGACTTTAAAAATAAATGTTTAAAATATATACATACATATACAAAAGAAACCAAGAGTCTATGAATTGTTACAATTAATGAGAATCCACTAAAGTATATTTTAGATAAAACTACCAATAATAAAAAAAAATCATATTTTCATGCATCAGTAACAAATGGGTGGAAATGTAATTTCCAAGGTGACACCATTTATAATAGCAAAAGAAGATAAAAGGCACCTGGGGATAATTGTTTTTAAACATGGAAGACTTTTGTGAAGAAAATTATATGTTAAGAGAAAAACTATTCAACGCTGGCAACCTCGCACATATGCATCTCTAAATTGCGCTGTAGACATAAAGCACTTTCAATCAAAATCCAGCTGAAACTTTCAAGAAGGCTGGACAAGCTGACCTTAAAATTTCTGTAAAGGAACAAAGGCCCAAGAATAGCCAGGACATTCCTGAAGAGGCATGAAGCAGGGCGATGTGCCCAGAAGGCTTGGGAGTCTGCTGTGGGGCTGTTTGGATTGTGCTGTGGTGGCTCTTGGCACAGGCAGCCGAGCCCCGACCAGGGATGCAGAATCCAAAACTTGAGAACAAGCCCAGGGAGTAACCCAGAGGTAACCCAACACCTTCAGGCTGCCGAGGGAGGGAGGGGCTTCTGGTTATCTACGGAGGAAATGAACTTGGGCCCTCATCTCCATTTTTATCACATCTAAGCCCCAGATAAGGAAATAGGTAAAAGAAAGGCTCAGCTTTAGTGTTTTAGAGAGAGGATTTGCGCGTAGCCCCAGTAAGTATTTTCTAAATAAGGCTAGCCAGTGGAAGATAAGGCTTGTTAACACAACCTTGATAAGATTAAGAACGAGCCAGGTGTGGTCCTGGGCCAAGTCAGTCTTCCTAGCACACAGGAAGCTGAGGCAGGAGGATCACAAGTTCGGGCCAGCCTGGGCTAGAATCTCAAAACATCAAACAACCAACAAAATTGAGACTCTTGTTTTCTGGGAGTGCAGCTCTGTGGTAGAACATTTACCTAGAATGTACAAGCACCAGAAGGCTCAATCCCCAGGAATCTTCCAATCTCTCAATCTTCCAGCAGAAAAAGAGAGAAGGAGAGAGGGAAAGATTGGGGAAGGGAGGGAAGGGCAAGAGAGGGAGGGAACCATCAGTACTCAAGGCTGAAGAGGAGAGTAGAACTGGACAAACTGTGGATGGACACTTAAGCAAAATTGTTTTGTAAATAAGAATACTAAGATTCCTGAATAAATGCCCTTGCCCCCAGGCCTAAAGACCTGGAGGGTTCCAACCTTAGGATTTATGCCAAGAAAGGAGAGGAGAACACCCCACCACCCACCATACCCCCCCCACACACACACATATTCACACATCTGCCCTCTGACCTTCTTATATGGTCATATGGGTGTAGGCACCCACACACAAGTAGATACAATGTATTACAAAGTTTCCTGCCAGTTTTGTCATTGCCATCTAAATAAATTAATGGGATTAACATATAAATGAAGAGCTTCCACACAAAGGCAGATTTTTATCAGTGGTGAGCTGGGCTCCTGCACAGCTTTACTTATTCTGCATTCATAAATTGGGTTCTTATTGAGATAAAAACCTGAACAGACTCTCAGCTGTCAGTCTACAAGCCAATGGCAGCCACAGGAGCAGGTCTGAAACGCTGGCTCTGGCTGCATTCCCCTGCCTCGACTCTACACTGTGTCACTCAGGGGAGGTAATCTCAACTCTGTCACATTCTGTCCCCTCCTTCTGTGGGATTCCTGCTGAGGCTTGAATTTCTTCCTCTCATCAGCTAGCTTTCTTTGCTGGGTCTCTTCTCTCCAATTTTCTCCTTTACACATATTCCGTCTAGCTGGCAACTGACAGGTTGGTGAATGAATGCAGGTGGATGCTTCACAAGGCACACAGCTGCTGTAGCTGCTGCACAGGGAAGGGGAATCCTAGTGGACGCTCATAAGGGAAATGTCCGCATCAATGAGACAGACCATCATAAGAAAGAAATGTGCTATGATTTAACCACCGCTCAACCTTGTGGCAGGGCCTGCCCCTACATTACCCAACATATCCTCTTTCCATTCATGGGACCCAGACAGGATTTCAAGGGACATCTTGCAGATGCAAAAACTGAAGCTGGTGAGGTCCTGGGTTCAAGCTCAAGTTAAAAAAAAATCAAATTTAGTGTAAGCTTATAATCTTAGCTCCTCCAGAGACTGAGGCAGGAGGATTGCAACCATGAGGCCTGCCTGGTTTACCAAGTGAATTTAAATGCAACTTGTCTCAAAATTAAGAAGTGGATGGGATGTAGTTTAGTTGGTTGAATGCCTGCCACACAAGCATGAAGCCCTGAGTTCAATCCCCAACACATAAATGGAGCATGGTGGTATGGAGAGGTGGAGAGTGAGGAGGAGTCAGAAGTTTGAAGTCATCTTTGGCTCAAAGGTAGGTCAAAGTAGAAAGCTGTTGGGTTGACATGAGTGTCTTGGTCTCACTTTCCTGGGCAGGGCAAGGATTTGAGTTCATGATAGTCAAGCACAAGGCCAGACCAGATTTACCAGAGCAACAATTTGGCAATGGACATTGTAGCAATGACACCCTGGACATTGTGTGAGGAGCCCCCAGGGAAGAAGTGTGCCTCCAGTCACAGAGGCAGTCATTGCAGACAAGACACCGAGAGTCCACCTCCAGGCTGTCCTCCCATCTTCGTGGGAGCTTCTTTTAACAATCTTATGGGGTGTCTGGGGGTCAGGAAGGTGGGGCATGACTTGGGTGCAAAGAGAGAACCAATCCCCAGATTGTTTCTGACCTCCATATGTATACTGTGGCTGGCGCACACACACAACACACATGTACACGCACTCGTGCATGCACAGACACACACACACACACACACACACACACAAAACCAACCAACCAGTGTAAAATTCCCTTGGCTGAAGTGAGTGCAGATCTGTTTGCATTTGTTTGTTTGTTTGTTTGTTTGTTTGTTTGTTTTGAGGAAGGGTCTACTATAGCTGAGGTTGGCTATGAACTCTGTGCACTCCAGCCAAGGATGGCCTTGAACTTCTGGTCCTCTTGCCTCTACATCCTGAGTGCTGGGATTACAGGCATGTGCCACAGTAACCAGTTGATATGATGCTGAGGTTCAAGTTCAAGGCCTCATGCATGCTAATCAAGCACAGTACCCACTGAGCTATAGCCCCAAGTAGGATTATTAAAGGAATGGTGTTAGCAGTTTGGACTAAGTCTACCCTCTCAAAACAGAATCTCTTGGCTAGGATTTTGGACAATAAATCAGATGAAAGCAAGCAAGCAAACAAACAACAACACACCAGTGAGAATCAGGGTCCCAGGGCAGGAGGTGTGTTAGCAGCAGGTGATGTCATCTTCCCTCCAGGGCTGCCCTGATGAAGCTCCAAGAAGGAGCTTCATTAAAGCGTCAGAGATGCACACTTTTCTTGCTGAGGTAGAGACTCTGAGATCATGCAGCACGGAAGGAACACTCACTGTCCCTGAGGCTCTTGGGAGAGTCCTTGCTTCCCTCTTGTGCGCTTCTGGCAGTGACCAGCAGGCTTGGCATTCTTTGGTTCCCATCAGCATTAGGCTCTTCTCCTGTGGGTCCCGTGGGTCCCTTCATTTCTTCCTGTCTTGTGAGGCCACTTTATCCAGTCTGACTCCATTTTGATACTAATACCTACAGAGACTCATTCCAAATGCGGTCACATTCTGACCTTCTAAGCTCCCAGGGATATGCATTTTGGGGGCACACTTTATGCTCCTCCAGATGGTGAGGCTGGAGCTCCGAGGACTGATGGGGAAAAGATGGCAGGAGACCAGATAGGCCAAAAGAAGATAGAGGCTAAAACCTGCAGCTCTCCAACACCATCCCCTGGAGGATCGTGCTGGCAGTGCCACTGTAGGCTGTTCACCCAGCACACTTGTGCTTGCTGGACCCAATGCCCCAGTTTTGCATGCTCAGGCTGACATGCCCTGTCTGGCCTCTCAGCCCTGAGCTCACATAGCTTCCTAGTTATCTGCATCTTCAAGCACACTTCTGTCTACGTTATCAATGAGCCTCTTAGGAGCAGGACTCAGCCTTCTGTCGTATCTGCATCCCTTGACCCTAGCAAGAATCTGATACAGAGTGAATGGGAACAACGATATCAGGACCCCATAAGAGCAGACTCAGGGTCAGTGTCTCTGGTGGCCCCCTCTCCAAGGAGGTATTTTCTTGGCCACCCTTCTAAGGATGGTTTTGTTTTCTAGATCGTAAACTCTTGATTATCCACCTCTGATATCCTGAGTTTTGCTTTGGGTTTTTGTTGTTGGATTTTTGAGAAAGGGTCTCTTTGCAGTTACTATGTAGCCAAGAATGACTTCAAAGTTCTGAACCTCCTGCTCCGGTCTCTGAGTGCTGGTGTCACAGGTGTGTGCCACCATGCCAGGGGTTATGTGATGGCAGGAATCAAACCTACAGCTTCATACCTGTTGGGCAAGCACTCTGCCAAGTGTGAGCCATTTCCCCAGGTCCCTCTCTGATGTTCTGCTGTTAACCTCAAAATAAGCTTCGGTCCCCTTTGCAGCTAAGAGAAGCACGATCTATCTTAGACGCAGTGTTCCCCTACATGGAGGACTCTCAAGCTCCATCTGCCTCACATTCTCCCCTGTAGCCCCATGTTGTCGCCTGCTTGCACACACAGGTCACCCTCTCTGCATCCCTCTTCTCTGATGACAGGTCCCCCATTTCCAAGACAAGGCTTGGTCATAAAATCAACTGTCCGCAGCCATTTAGGTCTAGGCATGGTTAATGCCAAAGCTGGCTTCCAAATTGATAGTTAATGAGGAAAAATGATGAGGCTGGGTGTGTTAACAGATGCAGGCTCCAGGTCATAAACAGGCCATTAAAGCTGGGCAGTAAACAGCTTGCCAAACGCCATTTATGAATTTAGGTTTTGAAGAGGTAATATATATATATCAACCCACAAGGTTTGTCTCCTTTAGTAACTGGTCCAAAGGGAAGTATGAAGAGGTAAAAGATTGTTGTGAAGGCAGAGAGAATATTCTGGAGGGAATATCCAGGCTTGTGTGTGCAGGGATTCAGAAGAGACTGGGGACTAGAAAAGGGGCTAGTGGTGGACTCCCATACATCAGGCCTGGGCCTCAGCTGGTTCTTGTGTTCTTGTGCCCCGTGTTCTTGTGCGCCTGTGCCAGGAGTGACGTCAGCAGAGTGACATCAGCTTTCGGCACTGCTCCTGTATCTGTCACTGGCTGTAAGCTATGATCTGAAAGAAGTGTTCTGATGGTCATGTCCTCATGCCCAAAACGTTGAAGTAGAAGGGCATGAGTTCAACTCCCAGAGCCTTCCTAAGAATGCTAGACGTGGAGCTGGAGAGTTGCCTCGGCAACCAGAAGTGTTTGCTGAGGACCAGAGTTTGGTTCCCAGCACCCAGGTAGGTGGTTCACGGTCTGTAACTCCAGCTCTGGCATCCTCTTCTGGCTTCCATGGGCACTTGCACACCTGTGTACACATGCACGTAAATAAAATAGATATTTTAAAATGCCAGGTATGATGGCACACATTTATACCCCCAGTCCTAAAAGAGGCAAAAGGAGGAGGCTCCTCAGGCCTCCCTGATCAGCCAGCCTAGACTAATGGTGAGCTTTAGGCTGCAGAGAGATTCTGTCTCAAAGGAGGCACATTGTACTACTCGATACAGAGTTTTTCCAGACTCAGGATATACCTGAGTTTGTCCATATACTTATGCACACTGTACATGTAAACCTGCACACACACACACACACACACACACACACACACACACACACACTGAGTGGGCATGCACATATATTTTCTTTTTTAAAGAATAGAGATGGATTCCACAAGTCTGCCTGGCCTTGTACTGAGTTTAATCTGTATCCTTTCAAGAGCCACAGAATGCTGCTTTGTGTGAGATATGGTCCTTGCAGACATAGTGAGTTGAGACACTGCAGCCATAGTGTGGTAGGGCATCCTTCAACCCCCATACAGCCATCTTTATGGGAAGAAGACAAAAGACATTCAGAGAGAATGGCCTGTAACAACAGGCAAAGATCACAGTGCAGGACAGGTAGAAGCAGGGAGATCTTCGCTTACTAGCTAGCCTAACCGACTTGGAAAGCTCCAGGCTAGGGGAGAGACTCTGTCTCAAAAAACAAAATGAAATCCCAAACCACAAAACACAACAACATCAGCAATTCCAGCCCCCAAATGGTGTGAAACACACCTGAGAAATGACCCATGAGCAGAGCCCTAGGAGGAGCTAGACGGCATGCCTGGCAGGGGACAGAGCAGGGGCTGTCCTCAGGAAAGTTAGCTACTCTAATAGAGGTGGGTGAGGAGCATGACTGTGCCCATCATCCCAGAAGTCAGGGAGCATGAACCATAGGCATGTCTCTCCTCTCCCCTCTTCTCCCTCCTCCCCCCTCTCTCCTCTTTGCTCTCTCCTCTCCCCTCTCTCCTCCCTTCTTTCCCTTCTTCCCCCCCTCCTCTCTTTTCTCCTCCCTCCTCTCCCCTTTCTCCTCTCTCCCCTCCCTTCTCCCCTTTCCCCTCTCACCTCTCACCTCCCTCCTCTCCCCTCTCTCCTCTCTCCCCTCTCTCCTCTCTTTCCTTCCCTCCCCTCTCTCCTCTCTCCATTGGCCAAGCAAAGGTGGGTGGGAACCCTGGTGATATCTTTTGTATAGATTGGTCAGGGAGCAGTGAGGACTGGAAATGAGTGAGTGAGACAGCTCACAGAGAGACTCATGCTTGCCTCCACACATGTTCCTGTTGGGGAATTAGAACTTAAAAACTGGAAGCTTTGGTGGGCTCAGGACTGGAGCTCAGGCATGAGTAAGGCCCTGGGGTCCATCCCAAATTCTAGGTGGAAGGAGAGGTGACGACCAACCAAACAGCTAGCCAACCAGCTGATGCTTGACCTCAGATATCCTAACTCATAAGTTCAGACAGAGAAATCTCACCCCTGTACTGGAGCCTGGGAACAGGTATAGAGTAGTGTTGCTGCTCTTCCATGAACTTTTTCTGGACTTCCTTCCCCCCTCCCTCCATCCCTCCCTTCCTCCCTCCCTTTCTTTATGTCTTTTTTAATTGTTTAATATTGTGTATGTGCCACAGCATGCATGTTCACAGGTCAGAGGACAGCAAGAGTCACTCTCTCCTGCCTGTCATTCTCTCCTTCTGCAGGTTTTTGCAAACCTTTACCAACTGAGCCAACCCATTGTCCCCCCCCCCCCCCGCCTTTTTCTTTACCACTCGCCCCGCCCCCCAGCACCACCTCAAGCCAGGAAGGTGGTAAGGGCTCTGCCAGGCACACACCATCCAGCACAAGGGCTGCTTATACAGCCCTGTCTATTTCCTCCCAGGAAAAGACAGACTGCATGACCTGACCTAGAATCCCTAGGAGCCACAAGATCAGATAGAGCCAGCTGCTAGCTACATGTACACAGGAGCCGTGGCATGTACACACACACACACACACACACACACACACACACACACACACCAAAACAAAAGGGAAAAAAAAGCATCCCAACCAGGCCTAGGGAAGGAGCACATTGTCCCCAGGGTCACCTTTCTTTGTCACTAAGGCCAGTTCCAGAGGTTAGGGATCTTGTCCCTTTCCACCCAGCCGATGGGCAGCCTCTTTCTTCTAAGCATCTCTGCCACATTAGAGCCCTACCTCAGCAGCAGCTGTCTCTGGCCACTGAGTCCCTCTGTTATCTGAGAAGCCTCTTCATCCCACCTTCAGCTCCTACAGTGCTCCTTATCTTACCTCTGTCCTGCTTAGGGGCTGGGCATCACACCTCTCCTGCCTCAGCAGCAGGTGTTCCCAGGAAGCTAAGGTGCAAGCTGACTTCACACCTCTGGACAAAGCTCAAAGCTCAGACTCAACACCCTGGAAGGAACACCTCTTCTTACAAACTCTATGAACTCCCTCAAGCTGCGCACCGAGCTCATTCCCTGCTCACCTTCCCACCCCTGCTGTGGGAGACTCTAGAAATGCTCAGGCCAGAGAGGTGGGCAAGACTGAGCCCAGCCAGTCTGACCTTGACCATGCAGTGAGAGTGGTTATTTCCTGCTTAGGAACACATTAGTTGTTGGGGTTTTTTTTAAACACACACACATGTATTAATACTTTCCATCATGAACAGACTAACCACAGGCTTCCCCTGCAATCTCACTGTGGTATCCTGTGAATGTTCCCAGAGGCCACTACAAAGGGAGGCCTCATGTTAGAAGGACAGCACTGAGTCACACAACACTTGGGCCCTGGTAGTCATCCCAGAAAGGGCAAACTTTTTGTTTCCAGAGCATTGGAAAGCTCTTTGACTGGCATTTCCCACCCTGGAGACCCTGTTGGAGCCTCTGGCCCTTTGAGTTGTGACTCTTCTTGCATTTATATGTTCCCAAGGCACCTAAACTCTAAGAGCACAGCAGGGAACATGCTAGGTGAGGCCTTCCCCCCTTCTTTGCCAGGAGAAAACAAAGAAAGATCCTTTCTAAGTGTGGGTTTTGCTCAAGATGAGCATCCTCTTAGTAACCCACCCCCCACCTCCAACTCTTACTCATTCTAAACTGGTGGTCCCTAAGCTCAGGGGTCCTTTCCTGAAATGAGGGCCTACTATGTGCTCTAGCCTGAGGGAAGTGAGGGGACATGGCAACAGGACCTACTGTGTTTGCTGGAGTAATCATCCTTGTAGCTGACACTGGGGCCTCCTGTCTTGTCAGCATCCATGAAAACAGACATGAGCCCTTCCAGGTCTTGACAGAGTGACTTTGGGAAGATATGCATAGCATAGTATGTCTGAGCTATATAGGTTCCTCTGCTCTTCATGTGCCATGGAGCAAGCCACACACAGCTCTGTTCCAACCTTGCAGAACAGGGTGGTGGATGGTCTCCACCTCTGGGGTTGTTCTGTGGACTGAGTGAGGTAGCTCACACCAAGTAATTGTTACTTTGCCTAAATGCAGTGAGCACCTGGTGACACTGGAGGCAACCACTGTTAGGGACTGAATTGTGTTCTCCATACATGTATGTAGGTATGGATGGATGACTGGATGGATGGATATATGGATGAATGGATACATGGATGGATGGATACATGGATGGATACATGGATGGATGGATGGATGGATGGATGGATGGATGGATGGATACATGGATGGATGGATGGATGAATGGATGGATGGATGGATGAATGGATGGGTGGATGAATGGATGGATGGATGGATGGATGGATGGATGGATGGATGAATGGATGGATGGGTGGATGAATGGATGGATGGATGGATGGATGGATGGATGGATATATGGATGGATGGATGGATGGATACATGGATGGATGGATGGATGGATGGATGGATGGATGGATATATGGATGGATGGATGGGTAGATAAATGAATTGTGTTTTAATTATGGTTACCATTGCTGTGATGAAACACCATGACCAAAAGCAACTTGGAGAGGAAAGGGTTTATTTCCATAGAACCATTCATCATCAAAAGTAATGTGGAAAGGAATTCAAGAAGAGCAAGAACCTAGAGGTAGAAGCTAATGCAGAGACCATCAAGGAATGCTGCTTACTGGCTTGCTCTGCCTGCTTTTTTAAAGAACCTAGGACCACCATCCCTAGAATGGCCTCATACACAATGGGCTGGACTCTTCCCTATCAATCACTAATTAAGAAAATAGCCTACAGGCCAGCCAACAGCCCATCTTATGGAGGTTTGTTTTTTTCTCAATTGAGGCTCCTTCCTCTCTGGTGATTCCAGTTTATATCAAGGTGCTATAAAACTAGCCAGCATAAATGGGTAAGTGAATGGATGGATGGATGGATATTTGGATCAATGGGTACATGATAGATGGATGAAAGGATGAAAGGATGGATGGATGGATGGATGGATGGACAGATACCTCCAGCTTGCTATATACTGCCTACTCTTTTGTCATTCACTCTCCTCTGACCTCCCAGGAACATCAGCCAAACTGCTGTCTGCCTTTCCCACAGACGACTTCTCAAAGGCCCATTTTACTTCTGGCCAGCCTTTCCCATTTCCTAGTTGCGCTGAAGTGTGACACTGAAGTGTGAAGCTTACACCAGCTCTGCAGGCAGAGGCACTTGGGCTCCAACTCACTGAGGAGCCATCCACCCTGAGGATCTGCTTTCCTGGCTAAACCGGAAAGACAGAAGTCGCTGAAAGGCCTTGGGTAAAGCCTGGCTCACGGTCCATACCCAGGAAGGCCAATTACCTTCCACGCTCCTCAGCACTCTGGTCTTCCTGTTACTCCTGCTGCAAGCCTGGACTCTGAGAGTGGCAGCCACTAAGCGGAAAGATGGCTAGCACTCTGCTTTCAAGGATCTGACCAGGGACCCCATACTTGCTCCTCCTGAACTGCATGCCCAGACCAGTGTTTCCATTTCTCTGCTTGGAGACTTTCTGGAGACAGCACAGGTGAGCCTAAGTCTTTGTTGTTACTTTGTTTATTTGGGGAATGGGGAGGTTTTACTATGTAGCCCTCTGGCTGGCCTCAAACTCACAGCAATCCTCTTGGCTTTGTTTCCTGAGCCCTGGTAAGGCTTATATTGAAATCAGCTTCAGTAAGGTTAATGAAAGGTGAAGTCAGCCCTTTGGAAAATAGTGGGCTCCTAGGCATTAATCCTGGGTGTTGAGCTGCCTGGCATACTAGGTAAAAACTGAAATGTGGCCTGCATGAAAATGAGGAATGAATTATGCCGTTTACACAATTTACGCCTGTGAATACTCTTTAAAAGGGAGGGAGGTGATAGCTCTCACGTGATAGCTATAGAGATGGGAAGTAATTAAGAACACTTGCTGTTCTTGCAGAAGATCTGGGTTGGTTCCCTGTACCCATATGAAAGCTCACTGCCATCTGTAACTGCCAGAGACCCAACCCCCTCTCCTGGCCTCTTCAGGCAATAGCACATATGTGGTACACACATATGAATGCAGGCCAAACACTCATACTCGTAAAGTAAAAACTAAAACTAGAAAGAAAAGAAAGAAAGAAAGAAAGAAAGAAAGAAAGAAAGAAAGGAAGGAAGGAAGGAAGGAAGGAAGGAAGGAAGGAAGGAAGGAAGGAAGGAAGAAAGAAAGAAAGAAAGAAAGAAAGAAAGAAAGAAAGAAAGAAAGAAAGAAAGAGAAAGAAAGAAAGAAAGAGAAAGAAAGAAAGAGAAAGAAAGAAAGAAAGAGAGAGAGAGAGAGAGAGAGAGAGAGAGAAAGAAAGAAAGAAAGAAAGAAAGAAAGAAAGAAAGAAAGAAAGAAAGAAAGAAAGAAAGATGAAGAAAGAAGAAGACCTACCATCCCTCCCAGGAGATCCAAAATAAAATAGTCTATATAAACCAAACATAACCCCACCCCCTTCAGCAGAATTTGAATTGAAAGAATTCGGAAGCTGGGGGTAATGATGGTACACATCTGAAATCCCAGAATTTAGAGATTGAGGCAAGAGAGACGGGTTCAAGGCCAACATCTGCTACAGACTGATTTCCAGGACACCAGGGGTTGTATGAGAGCCTACCTCAAAAACCTAAACATATTAAAAAAGAAAAGAAAGACAGAGAGGAAGGGAGGAAAGAAAAGGGAAGAGGAAAAGAAAGAAAGGAAAGAAAGGTTTGATTGACTGGTTGATTGATTGACTGACTGGTTGATTTGGGAATGTGCCTGTCTATTCCTAAGTAGAATTTCTACATAAAACCCAGGCTAAGGCGGGGCAGAAGGAAGTAGGTACCTGCTATAGTACATAGCTGTGGGCTCAAACTCCCATCTCATCTGACCAAACAGTGGTGGAGAAATAAAACTCATATACGCACTGGTTGGAAAAATGTTTCCACCTAATTGCCTGTGGACGGAGCACTTTATTTATAGATATGAGAAGGAAATTTGGCTTCCTTGCTCTGGAATACAGCAGGGAATGGCACTGGGTAGCTGCCGGCTTCAGAACTCTCTGTATTCCACAGGGCAGGAATGTGGGACCACTTTACATGCAAACACAGCCAACCCTTCCTCTTTGACTGTTCCTAAACTCTTAAAAAAATATAAAATGCTTTGTAAGACATACTTCCCCATGAATTTCAAGGGCAGCAGCCCCCTGCTTGGTTAGGTGATAAGCCCCGGGGAACCCACAAGATCTCAGAGTTCTCCTGCAAGCTGTAATCAATACCCAGGAGATAAGGAGGAGTTCTCCACCCTACCGGAAGATTCTGGAAGCAATGCTGAAGGCGATGTAATATTCTCCAGGCATTCTCTGGGTTAGAGGGGAGCAGGACTTTAGGTCACGGCAGAGAATCTAATTACCATACAGCCTGGGAACCCTTCACAGCAGGGGCTGTCCCCTCAGAGGGCGACCTTGGCTCTACTGGGCTAAGGGAGGTCAAGGGAAGCCAGGAAGAATTGTTGACTGTGTGCCACACAAAGCCTGATCCAAAATGGAAATGCGATTTGGACCACAGCTTCGGTTCAAGAAGTGATGGGGCAGAGAGGGCTGATGTGCCAACAGAGTGCGTGTGGACAGAACTCCACACTTAATGGTTTGATGCTCTAAACCGCTCATTTGTATCCAAGGCCTGACTCACAAGGGTCCCATCTCTGGAAGGATAGACACCAAGAGCAGGCACTGGCCACGCCTTCCCATGAGGGCCATCTGCCAATGAGTTAGCAGCTTCTGCTCCACATTGGTCCAGGCCTGTCCAATGCAGCCTCACAGGGCGCCTGTAGCAGCCTGCTGATGGGCCTCCCTGGAGTCAAGCTGATGTATTCTCCATGAAGAAGTCAGAGGGATCAGTTTCAAAGCCAATCAGATTACATCACTACAGAACCTGTAAGAGGAAGGCAAATGGAGAAGAGAGGGAGGATTGTGGGTATTTGCCCTTTACCCCTCCTTTATTCAGTCCAGCTGGGGGTTGGGGGAGCCCATGAGCATGGTGTAGCCTACAGCGCAGGGCAGGTATAACGCCTCAGTTAATTCTCTCTGGGAAAGCCCTCACACACATACCTAGGGGTTGTGCCTCAACAACACCCTACATGTTTCTTAGTCTAATCAAGTTGACGATAGAAAGTAATCTTCATAGATGTCTATCCTGGACCACGGTTGCAATGCAGAATAACTGGATGTTAGAAAACTGCAAACTGGATTCAGCTGGTTCTACAGAGAAGTAGATTCGGGTGACCCTCCTGGGGGGTGGGGATGGGGTGGGGTGGGGTTCTATGGAAGAGGCTATAAAAGCAGTTATCATAGTATCTGTCATATTGACAGAAGAGGGCTAGGAAGAAAGAGCCAGGAACTAGGAACTGAAGATGCAGAATTCCCAAAACAAAGAGAGCAAAATCAACTCCGACTGATACAGGCTGATTCTCAATGCCACCGTGGCATCTCTTTGGGCATATACCAGCCATGAAACCAGTGCTTCTGGGAGCTGGGTCATAGCTGTCTCAAACAGAAACACAGAATGTCCATCTACCAGAGTGTGGGAATGGACGTCATTGTACATACCTGAGACTACATATTACACAGTGGCAGAAAAGGACCGGCTACTGATTGACATAACATAGATGAATCCCCCATACATGGTGATGACCAAATTATGCTCTGACCATGTCTGAACACTCTCTGCATGGAATTCAGCCCTGTGTATTCTCTGTTGTGTCTACTTATGTAGAACCCCTCCTTGTTCAGGATGAAGAAAGCTGTCAGGCCATGGTTGTCCAGTGGGCTGGGGATATTGACTGGGTAAGATTTGAAGATACCTCTGGGGAAATTTTAAAAAAATGCCCTGTATATTCTTAATGACAGAGGTTTGGGGGAAAGTATGCCAGTATCTGTCACTTTGTATGCAGGTCACTGAATATAAGCCGCTGGACACTTCCCTTGAAACTTGTTTTGAGGGACAAACCAAGAGCAGAGACATCAAGTGTGAACAGGGCACAGAGGCGTCTGCCTTCCCTTCTGGGCATTGAGCCCAGCAGCCTGTACATGGAAGACCTCAGCCCTTCAATGCTGGAGGAATGACCGGAAGGAGTGTACAATCTTCCCAGACTCCTAGTGGAAAGAAATGGAAATGAAGACAGACAACACATTCAGGTTAATAAACCACAAATATCCATTTATCTATCCAATTTGGGGACGGGAACAGAATGCAGGAGGCCCTGATTACAATGCCAGCTCTTGTTTTGGTTGACAAATTAATCTGCCCAGGGTTTGGGATGTGCGGAGACCCGCTGGGTTGGTCCTTGCAGCCTCCAGCCTCCTTGGACCACTGCAAGCTAGTGGAAGGGATGGCGGCTGCCTGATTTTCATGTAGATTACTGAGAGCAGAATGTAAATTGATGTAAATCAGGGAAATCGATCAGGAGCCACGGTACCTCATTCTCCATCTCAGGGCCTCTCCTGCGCACACAGTGGCCAGTGCCACACTGGGTACCTTTCCCATCTGAGCCAGGCAGCCTTGGGGGGGCTGGGACAGAGAGAGTCATGGGGGCGGTGGTGTGGGCTCCATGGAGCCTTGGACGAAATAGCATTTCCCAGGAAAGATATCTGTGTCAGCCTCCAGCCGGTTGCTCCCTGTGAGCCAGCGGTTCCACATATCCGGGCTCTAATCAACCCATCAAGCTGGCCGGGAGATGATGGCTATAGCTTTTATAAAGGGAATATATGCTTATTGCTGGAAGACTGGAAGACTCAGAGAAGCAGACAGGAAAAAGTAAATAAAAAAATTAAAAAAGAAAAAAACCCAACCTAACTCCATCAGCCATACACAATTAGTTGAAATTTGCATATGTTCTATTCAGAGCTTTTGTTAATATGTAGGTGGATGTTACATCTATGTATTTAAAAAATGCATGCTTTAATGGTTTGTGTGTATATGCACACGCACACGTGTGTTTACAGGTACACGTACGTGCATGTGGTAGCTGGAGCTTGACTTTCTCTCTACCTATTTTTTGAGACAGGGTCTCTCTCTGGCCTGGAGTTCTCTGTTATGGCCACACCGTCTGGTTGGTGAGCTCCAGGGATCTGCCTGTCTTAGCCCTACTGTACCCTCAGTACTGAGGTTATGGATGTACACCGATGGACCTGGGTTTTACATGGGTGCTCGGGATCCAAACTTAGATCCCCATCTTGTGCAACAAGCATTTACTGACTAAGCCACCTCTCCAGCCCTTATTTGTCATTCAAAAAGATGGGTGGTTTGGATTGGTTTGGTTTAGTTTGGTTTGGTTTATATTTATTTTATGTGCACAAATGTTTTGCCTATACTCATATATGTGCATCATGTGCATACCTGGTGCCCATGGAGGTCAGAAGGTCTTTCACCTCCCAAAACAGGACTTACAGATGGTTGGGAGCCACTGTGTAGATGCTGGGAATCAAACCAGAGCTTTTGGGAAAGAATGCAGTGCTGTCTCTGGAGTCACCTCTATCGCCCATCATTTGTCATTCTAAACTGTTCTGGCCCTTCAGCTCCAGGTAATAAGGGAATCAAACCTAGGGCCCCACACATGCTAAGCAAGCACTCTCCCACTGAGTCTGCCCTAGGCCCAAGTGAATTTAAAAGCTCAATGGGGATAAATGAGATTCACCCAAAGGCAGATTTCCTGTGAAGGTTCTCAAGCTTGGGCTTGAATTTATAGTCATGATTTCGTGTTCCGCCCAGGCTATGTAACAGCTCTGCTTCGCAAAACCACATTCTATGCCCGAGCTGGTGAGCTGGTGCTACATCCCTTAAAGAGATATGCTTCAGTCCTGACTCCCAGCTCCTGGGAAGGAAGTAGGGCCGCTGTAGATATAGTGAAGGTAAGGTGAGGTCCCATGGAATTAGGGTGAGTTATAATCTACTGGTTGGCAGCTCTACAAAACAGGAGCTTGTATCACACAGACTGGGTGATAGTCATAGAGACCAGGACACTGTCTCTGTCAATCAAGGGTTACCTGCAGCCACCAGAGGCCACAACAAGGCAAGGAAGACACTTTCAGTCTCTTCAGAAAGTGTGGCCCCTCTGACATCTTGATCTTGGGCTTCTGATCCTCAGAGCAGGTAAAAATAAAAGTTTTGTTTTGAGAGCCAAGCAGTTTAGGACATTTTATTACAGCAGCCCCAAGGGACTAATACAGGCAGTAGTCCCAAGGCACACCAAACACAGGAATTCTTGGGGAAGCCGAGCTGACTCTTAGGAGGCTGAGGATGAGAACGGTCCCAGATTAACCAGAGGGAGCATGTTGGTGGCATGTTCCTGGCCTACAGTAGATGCCACCTTCCTGTCAGCAAACATACTCACAAACAGGGATACACTAACAAGAAATGGCCATTCTTCTTATTTGGACTTTTCTCCCCACAGCCCTCGTGATCCTAAGGAAGGCAGAACTGCTCAAGAGGATGCTGGGACTCTAGGTAGATCCAGAGGGAGGTCAAATAGCTCACTGTGCAGGGGGGAGGGGGAGGGATGGTAGGGGAAGGGGAGGGGGTGACACCGTGAAAAGGTTCAGAAAGTAACCGCTCTCGCTATCAAACCTGACTGAGTCCAACCTTCCAAGCCCACACAATGAAAGAGAACTGAATCCCACAGGTTGTAAGCCAGGTTGTCTACTTAGCCCTTTGCATACCAGTGACCCAGTGAACACACACTGCGTGCTCAGTAGAACAATCTCCAGTAAAAAGAAGTAACTTCAGATGTAAAAGATAGAAAACACCAAGTACAAGCAGGGATGAAAGGGGCAGGAAGGCTCCCTCATTGCCACAGGGAAGGTGGGAACACAGCAGCTGTGAACAGTATCCCAGTCGGTCCATCCGTCTGTCCATCCCTCCGTCTGTTTGTCCCTCCCTCCCTCTGTCCTCCCTCCCTTCCTTCTTTCAGTCCCCCTCCCCCTCCTTTTTTGTCCCTCAGTTTTCCTCTTCTCCCTCTCCCTCTCCCACCCCCTCTCCCTGTCCTTCTCTCCCTCCCTCCTTCCCTCCCTCCCTCCCCCCCCCCACCTCCCAGGATCTATTTATATAACTTAAATTGTGCTCAAACCTTCAGTCCTTCTGCCTGAGTTCTATTTTTGGGTTTTTCTTTTTTTGTTGTTGTTGTTTGTTTGTTTGTTTGAGACAGGGTTTCTCTATGTAGCCCTGGCTGTCCTGAAACTCACTCTGTAGACCAGGCTGGCCTCGAACTCAGAAATCCGCCTGCCTCTGCCTCCCAAGTGCTGGGATTAAAAGCGTGTGCCACCACTGCCCAGCCTGCCTGGGTTCTTACGTGCTGGGGTCACAGGTGTGCTCTACTACCCTTGGCTGTATGGCTATCTTTCTATGACATGCCTAGGTCTGGCAGATCCAGAGAGACAGGACAGTTGTCTATTGCTAGGGCTGGAGGAATGACTGCAGAGGGATGACCACTTAGAGGGCACAGGGCCTCCTTCCTTGTGATGTAATGTTTTGGAGTAGTCAGTAGTGCCCATGGGCTGCACAACACCCAGAATGTGCTTGTTTAATACAGATGGACTTATAGACGTTAAATGATAGACTCTTAAGTGTACTTCACCACCATACAGCCTTTCTAAACCCTCAGTGGGTTTTCCCCAAGGCTAGCTTCTCTTTTCTCACTGTCCTAGGCAATCTGCTCTCTGCAAGCTACCTGCAGATGCCTCCCTCCCCCCCCCCATACACACAAGCACACATGCATACATGCATGCTTTTTATTCCTGAGTGATATTGGAAACTTTTAGACAGACACAACACTAACCTTGAGCAGGCTTTCCTCCCCTTCAGTGAGAGGACAGGGCAGAGCTAGGTAATTATTCATCCTCTCTGGATGGCAGTCAACCTGGCTCATCTAGGGGACAGGGCTCCTTGCCCACGAAGACATTGAAAACAAATGAGACACTCGAGGGAGTCAAGAGGTAATTGGTACGTGTCTTCAGTGGCACCCCACCTTTCTCCCATCAATGTTCTCTTGAGAAAGGTAAAATTAAAGGCTTCAAAATAGTATTCCTTTTAGTAGTTACCAGACGACTGGGAAGCAGTGTCAAACTGTTGATGGGCTGGCGGGTTGAACTTGAGCTTGGACTGTCATTTATCACGGCTTCAATCAGGCTGCTTTATAGCCACAGCTCAGAGACAATAGCAGTTAATATGGGGAAGAAGGAACAGGATGAGGGGGCAGGAGCGGGATGAGGGGGTGGGAACGGGACTAGGGGGCAGGAGTGGGATGAGTGGGCGGGAGCAGGATGGGGGTAGGAGAGGGATGAGGGGGCAGGAGCAGGGTGAGGGGGCAGGAGAGGGATGAAGGAGCAGGAGCAGAAAGAAGGGCCATAGAATCCCTAATCCCAGTGGATTCCAGCACCACTAGGCTCAGAAGGCAGCCTGGGCACTGCACGTGCAAGCCCCACACTTGGTTCCGCCACTTATGCAGACCCTGTGGTCTTGGGCTGATTACCTCTCTGAGGTTTGGTTCTCTTTTATAGCATGAGAACATAGATTATTTAGGGCAGCTATAGAGAGAAGGAAGGCAGAAAGAGAGGCTTGGCCTGACCTTAGGCAGGGCAATGTTATTCACAGCACGGGGGCATCTTTGTCATCAACATGTACTTATGACCAAAATGCCTACAGAAGAAGATGGGATGCATCCTCCTTATAGGAGTGGAAAGGACTTCTGTAGTCTGCAAGGGAAGCTGGGAAATGTAGTCTTCTAGTTGGAAACTATTATTTCTAACTCTGAGAGGATTTTTTTGTTTTTTAATGCAGGGCAGGTTATCATATCTGTTCTCTGTTGAGTAGGATCTTTGTTAGAGGGGGTAATTTTGGATTCACTGAACAAGGGGTCCTCTGGTCATGGAGCAGGAGGCGAGTCTTAACTTGCTTGGCTGCGATTACCTCCTGTATTCCCGAAGAGACCTGGAAAGCGATTATTAGATGAGGCTGTGAGCAGATGATCTGGTTACAGAGTGGAACTGAGAGATTCTGGGATGGTTGAGGGGTAGGGAGAAGTAGAGGCACAAGAAATGGAGCAGGCTGGTGAGAGGAAGTGGGCATAGAGTTAATTCCGCGTGACAGTGACTGGTTCCATTGCCTGGACCGCTGCGCCAATGTGGGCTAACAGAAGCAGCAGGGAGCTACCGAGCATCAAAGGAAGGAATGGGAAATAGAGGACTGATGTAAAGAACTGCATCTGGCCTGGGGTGGAAGGGTAAAGGTCCCTTTTAGACAGATTTTTCACACAATAAAAACATCTTTTTGAAAATCTATCGGGAGCCAGTAGAGGCTGTGGAGTTTGAGACACTGGGAGGGCTTTTGTAGAACATTTGTTTGGGTATAGAGTAAAATTCAATAAGTGAAACATTTAAAATCAGAGTTAAAGCATACGTCTGAGGATAAAGAGGAAAGAGGATTGTACCAAGGGAGGAGCCAGAGTGGGAAGGAACCAGAAATGCACACACAGGAGGAGACTTAGGGTTAACTATTTCTGGACTCTGTCTTTTGGCCCCATTTCTAACCAGTTAGGATTTGTTGGCATGGAAGCAGCAGTTTGAGGAGGAGGTAGAGGGCACAAATCCCATCCCAGTAGTCAGATCTAGTCCTGTGGAGTACTGCGGCAGCCAAGGGGTGGAGCTGGTCCTAGAAGATGTGAAGCTGAGCTGAGCTCATGAGGCATAGAGTTAGTTAAGGCAATGGGGGCTTCAGTCCAGCTGTTCTAGTTCTGAGTTTCCAAAACTCACTCTGAGTCCAGGGTAGCATAAAGAGGGACAAGTCAGATGACCTGTGATCTGTTAGTCACTTTTAAAGGTCACTCAGACTGCTTTCAGGAGTTTTGGGGCACCAATCTCTTTGCTTCAAGGCTGAGGGAAGTTGGATAAGCGGGGAGCGGCAGATAGAATGCCTCAGAAGAGGGTCCATCCAAGCGACCATGATGAAACGTAACAGACCATGATAAAACATAACAGTTGTTAAAGATCCAGAATGGAAAGTCAGGATATAATAATTATGCAACTTTGTGTGGAACATTAAGAAACAAAGTAACATCAGGAAAGCTTTTACAACAAGGTTAACATGAATCGGTATAACAGAAGGTTAAAGATAAGGCTGTCATAAGCTTAAGTGGAATTGGATAACTGACTGGACCATGGTCAGAGTTCTGTAGCAGGGTAAGGTAACTATACTTAGCTGTTGTATCAGACTCATGGCTGAGAGACAAGTACCTGGAATCTTTGTAAAAAGCAGTCAGTTAAAGTCAGAGTCTAAGGAATGAATCTGAACAGGAAGTGTCTAAGTGGCATTCCTTGCTTCCAACTGTGATGAACGTTGTCTATTTGTTTTAAATAGTAATAATATCAGATATTATTTAATGAACAAAAATAGAATATTTCAAAGAAAGCATGAATTTTTGTTGATTACTTAATTAATTAATTACATTTATGTCGCATCTGGTTTCCCTTCCCTCCTTTCCTCCCAGCCCCTCCCCCAGCCCCTCCTCCTTTCTTTCTCTTCAGAAAAGGGGAGGCCTTCTATGGATAGCAATCAGCCCTGGTATACACAGTTGCAGTAAGTCTAGGCACATCTTCTTCTACTGAGGCTGGTTGAAGCAACCCAGTAAGAGGAAAAGTGTCCCAAAAGCAGGCAAGAGAGTCAAAGACAGCTCCATTCCTGCTGTTAGAAGTCCCACATGAAGACCAAGCTACACAACTGTTACACATGAGCAGAGGGCCTAGGTCAGTCCCACAAAGTCTCCCTGGTTGGCAATCCAGACTCTGTGAGCCCCTATGGGCCCAGGTGAGTTGATTCTGTGGGTTTTCTTCAGGTGTCCTTGACCTCTCTGGCTCCTTCAATCCTTCCTCCTGCCTCTTCCATAAAACCAGATAACATTAAATCTGATGGAAGAGAAAGTGGGGAGTAACCTTGAACCCATTGGCTCAGGAAACAGCTTCCTGAACAGAACACCAATAACTGATGCACTAAGATCAACAATGAATAAATGGGACCCCATGAAACTGAGACGTTTCTGTAAGGTAAAGAACACCATCAAAAGCACAAAATGGCAGCCTACAGAATGGGAAAAGATCTTCACCGACCTCACATCTGACAGAGGGCTAGGATCCAAAAATACATAAAGAACTCAAAAAACTAGACACCAACAAACCACATAATCCAGTTAAAATTGGGGTACAGCTCCAAACAGAGAATTCTTCACAGAGGAATCTCAAACGGCCGAAAAACACTTAAAGAAATGTTCAGCATCCTTAGCCTTCAGGGAAATGCAAATCAAAACAACTCTGGGATTCCATCTTACACCTGTCAGAATGGCTAAGATAAAAAATTCTTGGGACAGCTCATGCTGGTGAGAATGTGGAGCAAGGGGAATGTGCCTCCATGGCTGATGGGAGCACAAGCTTGTGCAACCACTTTGGAAATGAATTTGGCAGTTTCTCAGAAAACTGGAAATTGATCTACCAAGACCCAGCTATACCACTCCTGGGCATATACTCAAAGGACAGTCCACCATACTACAAGGAAACATTTTAAAATTTGGGATTATTACCTTAAATGGCCATATCTAATATTTGAAAACATAATAATACATATTTCTGTTAACATCAAATTGTTATTCCTATGCTTCAAGATTATACAATAAATATATTTTATATTGGCAGGCTACATAAAAAAGATAATTTAAGTTGTATTCCCCAAACAAATAATTTTTAATTTTCTATTTTAAAAGTGTGTTTCCAGAGACAATGACTGACTTGTCAACAAGAGTAAATTACTCATTTTGAAAAGTTTTATAAAAATAAACTTATTAACAGAAAACTTTTAAAATTCTTTATAACATTTTCATTCCATACAATCAGCCAACAGATGCAAGATAAAAGCGGTCAGTCATGTCAAATTGTAGTTACAAAAATGTAATAATTTTATTAACATTAACTGAATTAGCAAAGAAAGCTAAAGCCAAATGCTTTAGTCAGTGTTCTGTTGCTGTGAAGAGACACCATGACTAAAGCAACTCTTATAAAAGAAAGTATTTAGTTGCTTGGGACTGGCTTACAGGTTCAGAAGTTTAGTCCATCATTGTCATGGCAATAAGCATGGAGGTTCACAGGTGGACATGGTGCTGGAGAAGGAGTTGAGAGTTTGACATTCATATCCCCAGGCAGCAAGAAGAGAGTCAGTCTCTGGGCCTGGCTTAGACTTTTAAAACCTCAAAGCTCACTGTGGTTACATACTTCTTTCAAAGAAGACCATACCTCCTTACCCTTCTGAAGTAATGCCACTCTCTGATGCCTAAGCATCCTGATGTTGGGCATTTTCTGAGGTGGGACAGATGTAGAATGACCTGTGCCTTTTGTTACATTCGCATGTATAGTAATTCCAAAGCCCCCTGTAGTGGTTTGACTATGTATGGCCCCCAAAGACGCATGCATTTGAATGCTTAGCCATAGAGTGGCGCTATTAGGAGGTGTTGCTTTGTTGGAGGAAGTGTGTCATTATGGGGATGAGCTTTGAGGTCTCCTATGCTCAAGTTATAGCCAGTGATACAGTCGCCTTCTGCTGCCTGTGGATCAAAGTGTAGAACTCTCAGCTCATTCCCTAACGAACACCATGTCTGCCTGGATGCTGCCATGCTTCTCACCAGGATGATCATGAACTGAACCTCTAAAACCGTAAGCCAGCCACAATTAAATGTTTTCCTTTATGAGGGTTGCCATGGTCATGGTGTCTCTTCATAGTAATGAAACCCTAACTAAGACAGGAGTTGGTACCAGGGCATGGGGGTATTGCTCTGATAGGCCTTACCATGCTATTGTTTGGAGAAATGTGGTTTTGGGGACTTTGGATTAGGAAAGCAGTGGAATGCTTAAAGTGGGACTTAATGGACCATCCTAGTAGGAGCATGGGAGACAGTGGTGCTAAGGGTGATCTGAATGTTGGGGGCTGGGCTTAAGGGGTTCCAGAGGAGAAGATTTTTTTAGTATATTGCCTAGAGATCATGCTTGTGATATTTTGGTGACAATAGAGATCATTCTTGTGATATTTTGGTGACAAATGTGGCTGCTTTTTTGCCCTTGTTATAAGAGTCTGCCCGAGGCTAAAGTGAAAGATTTAAATTAATTGTATTGACATAGGAAATCTCAAAATAGCTTAGCATAGACTCTGTCCTGAGGTTTGGTTTTATGAAGGGTGTTTTGCTGAAATGCAGCAATCTTAGAAAGGAAGAATGCAAAATGTTTGTTTTAGGAATTAAAAGGGCATGAAAAAGTAGAGTGGAGATAGATCCCATGCTCAAGGAGATAAGTAGATTATAGATTAAAGATATTAAATAGAATTAAGGGAGTGGTGACCTCAGAGCAAGATACCACCAAGCTAAGCTTCCATTTTGTGAAAAGGTAAATGAAAGAAAAGCTTAAATCCAGGCATGGTGGTGCACACTTTTAATCCTATCTCCATCAGAACCACACAGTGCTCATTGTTTTCAGGTTCATTTCTCCTTCCACATAGACAACACACATTAGCTTCTCCCGTGGCTTCCATGGCTCTGCAGCCTATTTGTCTTCACCACTGAATAATATTCCACTGTCTAGATTCACCACAGTTCAAAGGTCAATGCATACCCAGCCATGTAATCCTCTGTGTGGGGAGGCAGGGCATTTCCATCCACACCAGGATTCCTGTGACCCGCCTCTCTCAAGCATGGTCTTTTCTGACCTCCATCAAGCCTGCCATTTTCAACCCTTCTGTGAACAAAAGTTTATACCATCACTTAAAAAGTTACACATGTGTATGTGTTTGTATGGGTGTATGTCTCATGAGTACAGCACCCTGGGGGCACAAGAGGATGCTGGATTCTTGGAACTGACATCTCAGGTGGCTGTGAGCTGTCCAGTATGGGTGCTAGGAACTGAACTCGGGTTCTCTGGAAGAGCAGCAAGCACTCATAACTGCTGAGGCGTCTCTCTGCCCCTATACTCTTTTATGTCTGACTTCTTCCATTCAATATATGTCTAAGAGCACCCCAACACATGCATACATGCTTACACACACACACACATACACACACTCACACACACTCACATTTGGTATAGAAGTCATTTCTTCATCACTGAATTGTATGAAAACTTGACTGCTCTGAATTGTATCTGTTATAAGATACAATAAGCCAAGGGTGTTGTGGTACATATCTGCAATCCCAATATTAGTGAGGAAGAAACTAAAAATCATTCTACGTGTCAAATCTGTTGGGGTCAAGGGTGGTCTAGAACCTAGAATTGTGCTCTGAACAGGCCTGGTATACAAGGAATGCACTAGGGTATGTGGCAGGACATGGCGGCTCGCACTTATGGCCTCAGCATAGAGGCTGAGGCAGGAGGACCACTGGAAATTCAAGACCAGTCTGGTCTACGTAGAAAGTCCTAGGCTGCATAGTGAGATCCTGTCTCAAAAACAAAAGAAACACACAGTTGTGTGTGAAATAGCTGCAATTCCCCCCACCTCCACCAGTAAAATGTCTTATTTGTGGTTGAGAGACTAAGCTGAGACCCCTGGCACACACCTTTAATTCTGGCACCAGGGAGGGAGAAGTGGATGGGTGTCTGTGAGTTCCAGGCCAGCCGGGTTTTCTTAGTGAGACCTTGTCTCAAACAAAACAAAGCTATGGAAAGCAAGCAGTAGTTATATCTCATTCAGAGGAGCCTGAGCGGAAGGAATCTTACTCATTCGGGTATGTATATTTTCATTTGCTTTTCTTTCTTGATTTGTTAGTTTGTTTGAGACAGGGCCTCACTATGTAGCCTGGGTCTGGAGTTTGCTATGTGGGGTTGGGGCGTCTGGGGGGACTGCAGGAACTAAGAAATCTACCTTCTCTTGTCTCTGGAGTGTTGGGAATAAGGCATGCACCCCCCCCCCCCACACACACACCTGTTATCTGTAACTCCACCAAGACCCTTAGGGTCAGGTGGAGGGGGGGCAGTTAAGAGGGCACAGAATCAAAGACAGACTCTGGGAGTAAGACAAGTTACAAAAGCAGACTCATTTATTACTCGAACTGGGCAAACTGTTATACCCCCCTCCCAGCATCTCATTGGCTCTCTAGTAGCCAGATATTATGTATGCTGTCGTTTTCTCAATGGCTCACTCCATCACCTGGTCCAGCATCATTGGTCCTAGCTGTGCTGGCAGATTCTAGGTGACTCAGGGAGGAAGTATCAGCGGCGTATATGCCAACATCACAGCTGGGCCTGCTTGGCTAAGTTCCTCCTACATTCACTCAACCACCCCTGGTCCCATGTATATATCTTGAATTCAGGTCCTAAGCCCTGGAGTAGAATAAGGTGGGAAATCCAAGCTTCCTGCTTTGGAGCTCCTAGTTTGCAAGGAGTGGAGGGGCTGTGGTGTGGACCAAGGCTGCTGGTATACTAAAGAGAAGGGCTTCCTCCTTCTTCTCCAGAAGCCTTCCTACCACAGACCCTTTTCAAAATGGCGTCCTTGTGTTCTTGTAAGCTCTGGCCCCAGCTCTAGAGGATGAGTTCTGATTGGTTCACATCAGTCTATCTGCACCCATTCCTCTACAGGTCATTGGCTAAACCAAAGATGTGAGGCAATTCTGGCCAATTAGATGTAAGCAGCCTTAGGGGTTGGAGCTTATGGAAACATCTTTTCCCTCAGAGATGAAAATAAATAAAAATTTAAAAGCCTCTTTGTAGAAGGAATCTTACTTTTTTGTGCCTCTGAGGTGGCACTGCCAGGAGGCTCATTAAACTGCTTCCTGATAGTAAGTTTCCAGCTTTGCTGACACCGTGTTTCCGTGGAGAGAGAAGTCTAGGAAGGAATGTTGGTCTGAGCGGAGCCTGTGGGGATGTTGAAGAGGTAAGTCAAGAAGAAAGCCGCAGGAAGATGGACACATAGTTTAGAATCTGGCCCGGGTGCTAGCATGACAGTGAAGGAATACATTACTGTCAGTGCCACTGTGATAAGGGATAAACCAGGCCTGCCCCCAGAGGAAGTGGGGTTTATAGAACTCTCTGCCCAGCAAGAGCTTATGTGGCCACGATGTGAGTGAGAAAGGTAAAAGGTCGGAACTGATTTCTGGGTTTGAAAACCTACGGATCCTGGGGCCCTAAAGCCCATCGGTCCCTAGGCTCACACCAAGCTCATGACTTGAAATTCCACTAATCTCCACTCTGGAAACCTCCAACCTGGAAAAGTCTGCTCCCGAAGAAACCCTAGTTAAGTCCGACCTCCCTCTCAGTACCTGCAGCTTTTAACCACCCTCTTGTGTCTTCCCCAAGACTTGTGTGAGTCTTGTGTGAGCTTTGTTGTGCTTTGTGTGATGTGACTTGGTGGTAATCCCTGGCTCCCAACTGCCAGGATACCTTTCCCCTCAGAGCTGCAACATTTCCATTTGGGGGGGCGTGTCCTTCCCCCCCCCCCTCCCCGAGCTGTAACACAGTGTGACCTTTCTTCTGTTTTATTAAAACTGTATCTTCTTTAAGAGCTTGCTTGCTCCGTGACAGACAACCTGGTCTGGAACGTTGTAAATATTAACCCAGTCGATCAGCAGGGAAGATCAGGGAGGAGGCAGGAGAAATGACTGCCCAGGACCCTGTGGTTGCTTGGCTAAGGCAGGAAGGGTATGCAGGAGAGTGCCAGTCTTGGGGGAGAGAGAAAAACCAGCAGAGGATACTCCAAGCCTGGGAATATCTGCCAGTCACGCTGCAGAACTGTGAGCTAGGGAGCTGGGCAAGGACTTCCAGGGTAGGGTGTGGGGATCTGAACTGTCTTGGAGACTCCAAGGGCCTGAGCAGTTTGTGAGTAGGGGACCAGCTCAGGGTGAGGCCTCACACTGGGCCTAAGGTTCTGTGGTGGCTTGTCTGCTGTGTCCCCATCTTAAGCACTGGCACTGATGATGACTGAGTGAAGGGAGTGTTGGATTCCCCAGGGTTTAGTAAAGCAGGTGAGCTTCCTCATCTCTGCCTCTGAGCAGAGAGCTCTCTGCCTCGCCGGTTGACCTGGATCTTCATTGCTCATCTTCAGCCTGCCTTAGGTTTTTCTTTTTCCTGTGCTTTTTCACCTACACTTGATCATATCCTCAGGCAGGGGCTGATGGATCTCCGCTATGGTGGGTGGTCCACAGACAGCAGACTGTAGACTGTCTCAGCCTGAATAACCACTTAAAACATTTCCTCCTACTTCTCTATGTATGTGTTGGTGTCTCCGTGTGTGTGTGTGTGTGTGTGTGTGTGTGTGTGTGTGTGTGTGTGTGTGTGTGTGTGAGTGAGTGACTGAACCTGGGACCCTGCAGGCTGCAGGGCTGCGTGGAGGGAAAGCAGGACACCCAGGAGCCTGGCTACTTCATCAGGCAGCTCAGGCACCTCCCTCAGCCTGTTCTGCACACAGAGCAGCAGACTCTGGTTTATTTATCAGTGACTAAGTATGTGCATGCTCTGTGCATCTTTCTCAGCTGCTCTGGAGCCAGGGTCTTTCACAAGGGATCTATGGAATCAGAGGGCCTTGTTGGGCCTTCTGAGGACTGTGAGGAGTCTCAGGGATTGTAAGCCAAGCTTTGTTTACATTTGTATATGTGTATTTTCTTTCTAGGAAGGGAACCCTAAGCCTTCCAGCTATACCAAAGGGTTGTTGAGCTCCCCTGGAGGAAGGCAAGAAGCATGGAGCCTCAGTTGTACTCAGGGACATCTTGAGTCACTCTCTGAAGGTTCTTGTTTGTTTGTTTGTTTGTTTTTGTTTTTGTTTTGCTGCTGGCCATCTTAGTTGCGATGTTCCCCACCTGCTGCCATGGGAGTTTGTTACTGCAGCTGGGTCTTTGAATGACAAGGCTCCCAGCACCAAGGTGCCCAGGCTGTGACCTCAAGCAGCAACTGAGCAGTTCATCCTAACAAAGATGCACAGAAGGTATGAAGCACAACAGATTTTAGGACCAGCAAAACATGTGGTTTATCTCTTCAATAACTGTTATGTCTATTTTTTAATTCAATAACAGTATTTTTTAATGTATGTTTTATGTTAAACAAAATATTTTATTTAAATACATTTCATCTTTTTCTTTATATCTTTTTTGAGTATATATATATACATACAAATATTTATTTATTGCAAATATTTATTAAAAATTTTGCCAGGCATGCTGGCACACACCTTTAATCTCAGTACTCCAAAGGTAGAGGTGGGCAGATTTCTGTGAGTTCAGTCTGATATATATATAGTGTGTTTCACATCATCCAGGGGGACATAGAGAAACCATGTCTCAAACTGAGAAAAAGATTAGGATGCATGGCAATGGGTTTAAGCATAAACATTTGTGTGGGCACAAGCATATGTAGAATCCAGGAAATAGAGGGGCCTGTGAAAAGGTAGAAATGAGTTTTTACGTATGCCCTTTGTCTGATTTGCTGTTACAGACAGAGTATCATATAGCTAGGATAGCCCTGAACTCACTATGTAGCTGAGGCTGGCCCTGAACTCCTGATTCCCCTGCTTCCATCTTTCTAGTGCTGAGATTACAGGTTTGAGATGAACCTTTTGGCCATTTCCTTACTTGACTTGAGTTTCTTACTTGTAAAATAAAAACACATCACCAACATGACTCAGACCATACTCATGAGGTGCCTAATTTGTGTAAGGCACACAGCAGGCACTGAATAATTGCACTCCAGACCCTATGACTTCTCTTGTTATTTTAGTGTCTACTCCAGAGATACTATGTTTCAGACCAAGGATGGTGATTCCAGTCCTTGGGAGACAGAGATAAGAAAGTCACTTATTAATTCAATGCCAGCCTGCTCTAAGTAGAGAATTCTAGGTAAACCTGGACTACATTGTGAGCAGCTGTCTGTCTATAATAAAAGAATAGGGAGGGCTGTGTTTCACTAGTGAACATTCTCTTTTCAAAAACATTGTATCAGACTGATCAAGGCTGCAGGGGTGTCTCTCTCATCACTACAGTGTTTGGCAATCATCCTAGGTGAATATTCTGCAAAACCTATTTTATGCCTAGTCCAGATCCTGATCAAAAATTGAAAAGTTAGAAAAAAACAAAAACCCTGATGGGAAGCAGCTCCCACAGCACGGAGCCTCGACTGGAGCTGCAGCAGGCAGCATCACTGCATCACTCATCTGCTGGCCTGGAAACTTCCCAATTGCACTTTGAGTCCGTGGCCTCCCTTCCGTTCCTCTTTGGGTCCTGTGTTGAGATCTTGGTTGTAATCTATTTTAGGTTCACAGTTCCATATGACATTTATGGGTTTGCTTTGCCATCATGATGGCTAAATAATCCCCCTGAGTAGGACATTGCATCTCTTAAGTTGAGTTCCCCAGTAAAAAGGGCCGGAAAATGATTTATGGGTACTGAGATGTTGTCTTGCATGAACCAAAGTGTGAGTTAATGGGTCTGTCCCACTCGAGAAGGGGAAGGTCAAGCCCACTCATACTTTGGATGAGTGGTTCACTTCTTTTTTTTTCCATTTTTTATTAGGTATTTAGCTCATTTACATTTCCAATGCTATACCAAAAGTCCCCCATACCCCCCCCATTCCCCTACCCACCCACTCCACCTTTTTGGCCCTGGCGTTCCCCTGTACTGGGGCATATAAAGTTTGCAAGTCCAATGGGCCTCTCTTTCCAGTGATGGCCTACTAGGCCACCTTTTGATACATATGCAGCTAGAGACAAGAGCTCCGGGGTACTGGTTAGTTCATATTGTTGTTCCACCTATAGGGTTGCAGTTCCCTTTAGTTCCTTGGGTGCTTTCTCTAGCTCCTCCATTGGGGGCCCTGTGATCCATTCCATAGCTGACTGTGAGCATCCACTTCTGTGTTTGCTAGGCCCTGGCATAGTCTCACAAGAGACAGCTATATCTGGGTCCTTTCAGCAAAATCTTGCTAGTGTATGCAATGGTGTCAGCGTTTAGAAGCTGACCATGGGATGGATCTCTGGATATGGCAATCACTAGATGGTCCATCCTTTCGTCACACTTCCAAATTTTGTCTCTGTAACTCCTTCCATGGGTGTTTTGGTCCCTATTCTAAGAAGGGGCAAAGTGTCCACACTTTGGACTTCGTTATCTTGAGTTTAATGTGTTTAGCAAATTGTATCTTATATCTTGGGTATCCTAAGTTTCTGGGCTAATATGAGTGGTTCACTTCTAAGGAGCCTCATGGAAGGCTGGAGGGCTCATCAACTTTTCCAGACAGTTGGAGGTGGCATCTATGTTCAGATAGGGTCCTCTTTCAGTAACTCCAGCTGGGAAGCCTGGCTCAGTTTCCAGTGCTGCTTCTTGCTACCTGCCCTATGTTTTCCCATGGGTTAAGTAGGGAATCTGTCCTAGTTAGGGTTAGGGTTATCATTGCTGCGATGAAATGCCATGACCAAAAGCAAGATGGGAAGAGAAGTATTTATTCACTTTACAATTCTGCATCCTAATCCGCCACTGAAGGAAGTCAGGAAGGGAGCTCAAGCAGGACAGAACTCTGGAGGCAGAGCTGATGCAGAGGCTATGGAAGAGTGCTACTTACTGGCTTGCTCCTCATGACTTTCTCAGTCTGCTTTCTTATAGAACCCAGGACTACTAACCCAGGTTTGGCCCCATCCACAGGGAACTGAGCTCTCCCTATCAATCATTAATTAAGAAAATGCAGCCAGATCATATGGAAGCATTTTCTCAATTGACTTTCCCTACTTTTAGCTGACTGTAGCCTGTATCAACCTGACATAAAACTAGTCAGCACAGTACATGCCCCCAGGCTATTGTGAGGTTCAAGGGGACAGTAAGGGAGAAGGTGTGTCCAGAATAGAACTAAATAGAAAACCATTAGATACGTGATTACAGTGAGAGGAACACCCCCTCTTTTTTCCTTCTCCTCTTCCTCTTTCTCCTCCTCTTTCTTCTTGTTCTTTTTTTGAGACAGAGCCTCATATAGCCAAGGTTGGCCTCAAACAAAGTATGTAGTTGTGACTGGTATCCTGCCTTCTCCTCTCCTAGCATGAGGCTTCATGCATGCTAGGTGAGAACTATACTAAATCAGCTACAGTTCCAACCTCAGCAATATTTTTAAAGTTCCATAACTGAGAAAATTACAAAAACAAAACAAAAAACCAATCAAACAAACAAACAGAAAGAAAACTCTGAATTCAAAATGGTGGCCAAGCAGTGAGTGTTTAGGTTAGATATGAAGTATCTCCCTTCCAAGACTCATATATTGGAAATGGTTCAATATTTCCTTAATTTGACAGCTTCTCTTGCAGCTAGTTATGCTCTTGGAATTAAATTTTAGCCAGTGAATTCTGAGCAGTGCCAGGAGGTAAGACTCCAGGGAAATAACTGGATCCTGAGGGCTTGGCTTTTTATCAATGGATTGACTACCTAGAATTTATAAATTGATAGCAATGTTGGAATATTCTGGAAAGTTTAGGAAGTAAGACCTACTAGAGAGAGTAGGGCACTGAAGGCTTGTCAGGAAACTCCCTCCTACTTCAGAGCCTGCTCTCCATGTCTTTCTACTTCCTGGTTGCTGTAAAGTGGGCATCTACCATGATGTTCCACCTTCCCCCAGGTCCAGCCAACCATAGGCTGACATCCCAAAAATGGTGAGCCAAAATAAATGCATTGTTTAAAAATTTGTGACAGACATTTGTCACAGTGATAAACTCTCCAGAGTTTATCAGCCATAGGTAGGGCTCCATCCAGGTGGTGCAGGGGGAGCCTAGCAGTGGTCATGAGGAAAGAAGAGACAGGCCTGGCTACACTCAGAACCTTTTGGGTATAGTCATGTAGAGGGATGTTGAACATTATATGCTGATTCAGAACAGGCAACTGAGTGTTCCTGATTGCTGGCTTTGATTTGTTCAAATGGAAAACTATACCTCACACATATTCTCATCTCCATTCTCTTATATTTATAGATACTGTAATCCTGTTCACTGTCCACTGGTGCACCTGCAGACTTTTCATCAGCAGGGATTCCTCTATCCAGCTGGACCCTTGCTGTGCTTCTGCTTTGCCCCCCAAGGTTTCATGTGTTGAAGGCTGAACCTCAGGGGGGCTGTTGGGCTAAAGGGATGGGGGTGGGAGTAGAACCTTTAAGAGATGGATCTTAGAGCAGAGTGGTTAGGTCACTGGGGTTGTAGCCCTCAGAAGGTATTAAGAAAGTTCTCATGGGATTTTTGTTAGTTTGCAAGAGAGAGTAAATTGTTCTGAAGGTGAAAGCCTGACTCCTGAATCACCCTGTCACATGTACTCCCCCGACAACACTCTCCTCCATGGTGTGACAAACCATGAAAGTCAAACCAAAGGAACAATCAATCTTATGCTTTTGACTTCTAAAACTATGAACTAAGCAAACCTCTCTTCTTTTTACTTTACATGTCATCAAGCCTTGGTTATTTTGTTATATCAATGAAAATAGACCAATACTTCCTTAATTTGACAGCTTCCCTTGCAGCTAGTTATGCTCTTGGAATTAAATTTTGGCCAATGAATTCTGAGCAAAAGTTTACAACTTCCAGGCACTTTCTTGGAAAGGAAGTAGCTTTTCTTCCACTGTTTGTTTTTCTTCCTTCTTGTGGTAACAACTGGCACAACCATTGGCCCATCTATCTGGGAACCAGATGAGAAGAAGGGTAAAGATGCCCCACTCCCTGAGTGATTGATAACTCATTGGAACAGAATCACCCAGCAGTCCTGAGGTTGCTGGGCTATATCTCTATACTGATACAAGAAAGACAAACCAAAGCCACTCTCATTTAGGCCCTTGTATTTTGATGACTCTTAAAGCAGCCAGGCTACCCTGACTTAAACAGAGCAACAGTATAGCATTACAGCCCAGTCACACTGAAACATTTTTTCTTTTTTTAAAATTTATTTTACATTTACTTATTTTTTAAAAAGATTTATTTATTATTATATATAAGTACACAGTAGCTGTCTTCAGATACACCAGAAGAGGGTATCAGATCTCATTACTTATGGTTGTAAGCCATCATGTGGTTGCTGGGATTTGAACTCAGGACCTTCTGGAGAACAGTCAATGCTCTTAACCCCTGAGCCATCTCTCCAGCACTGAAACATTTTTTTCTAAAACCTGTTCTCTAATGGGCCTGACTTCCCTCCTAAAATTCTGAAAGAACAGAAACATACACACCCTCCCTGGCCCAAGACTGAAAATTATGTATTCTTTTAATTTAATTATAAATTGAATGCATGCTTACCACAGAATCATTGGAGGACAGGAATGGAGAGGTGGCTCTTCACTTGCTCTTCTTCCAGAGGACCTGTGTTTGATTTTTAGCATCTACATGGTGGCTCACAACCACCTATAACTCTATTCTGAAAGGATCTACTTCCTCATCTGACCTCCAAGAGCACTGTACACACAAGGTGCATAGAGTTCTACATCTTGATCTAAAGGCAACCAGGAGAAGACTAGCTTCCAGGCAGCTAGGAGGAAGTTCTCAAAGCCTACTCCCACAGTGACACACTTCCTCCAACAAGCCCATACCTACTCCATTCAAACCACCATAACCTCCCTGGCCTCTGAAAGCCTTGCAGACCCCGTGTAAATGGCACTCACTGCCTTTTTTGCTGTTGTTGTTTGGTTGTTTGGTTGTTTGGTTTTTGGTTTTTGGTTTTTTGAGACAGGGTTTCTCTGTGTAGCCTTGGCTGTCCTGGAACTTACTTTGTAGACCAGAACTCAGAAATCCACCTGCCTCTGCCTCCCGAGTGCTGGGATTAAAGGTGTGTGCCACCACGCCTGGCCTTTCTCACTGCCTTTTTTAAATCATAGGTGACATCAGAGGAAAAATCCCAAGACAGACCACTTTTTAATCCATTCCCAGCTCCTGTGCCTGTATGAGACAGCTGCAGAGAACAGACCTTAGGCAGGTTACCTGCCTACCTTGGTCTGACTTTCCATCTGTAAGGAGTTTTGCTTCCTGCCTCTTTCATTCATATATATATATATATATATATATATATATATATATATGTGTGTGTATTCTATATCACATATATATATATTATATATTATATGAGTGTTTGCCTGCATGTATGTGTGTGCACTATATGCATGCATGCCCTCAGAGGCCAGAAGAAGGTGTCAGATCCCCTGGAATGAAAGGCAGTTATGAGTCAGAATGTAGGTGATGGGCATCAAAGCCTGGTCCTCTGCAAAAGCAGCAGGTGCTTTGAGCTTCGGAGCATCTATCCAGACTCCTTCATCCTTTCATGGAGGGCCCGGCAACCTGCTGTGCCTACCAGCCTGAGGAGATGATAGACTTCTGTGCCCAAGAACTTTAAAACAAGTGTTGAGGTTTTGTCTGTTGCTATGCATTGCCATTCCCTTTAACCTATAAAACAGACTCTACCAGTTCCCAATGTTGCTGAGGGCCTCCAAAGTTTAGGGCTCCCCAAGTGAGGGAGCTCTCTGTCCTTTACACTACACTGTGGAGGCCAGAGACTGATTCAGTTTCCCCCTTCTCCCGAAGCCTGGGCCTTTGGAACTTGGGAATGTTCCAGAACAAAGTACCAGGAAACACTCTCAAAACATCCCCACTGCCCTGGAATGTCAGTTGGACTTACAGTAACAAGCAGTTGTGAGCCACACCGTGTAGGTGCTAGGAATCAAACGCAGGTCCTTTGCAAGGGCAGTGCACCCTCTTAGCTGCTAATCGCCTCAGCCCCCCTTGTCTAGTTTCTCTTTCTGACAGAGTCCTACTGTGTAGCCCAAGTGGACCCTGACTCTCCATCTTCCTGCCTCAGCCTCCCATGCTGGGACCATGGGCATGTTCCACCATGCCTGTGTGTGTGCTGTTTCTCAGTCTGGTATTTGCTCCGCACACTGAGGAGTTCACTATGCGTCAGTATTTTCTCTCTGATTGCTCAGTTCTCTGCTATGTAGCTCTATTGTACCACTGAGGCCAATGTCTTTTTATCACTGATGCTGGAATAGGCATCTGAGAAGAAAATAGTATTTTTAGTATTTTTGAGATCACAATTACATCATTTCTCCTTCCCTTTCCTCTCCCTGAACCTCCCCATGTATATTCCCCCACACTCTTCTCTTGAATTCATGGCATTTTTTCTTTAATTGTTGTTACATATTTATGTGTATGCGTACAGGAGTATAACTTTCTCAGTCTGTATAATGTTACTTGTAAGTGTGTATTTTCATAACATCCTTTGGTATTGTCTGTATGCAGTGTGTGTGCTCTTCCCTGGGATGTCTATTGCTCCCGCTCTTGGCATTCCTTGGTTGCCTGTAGTTCTTTGTCTATGGCCGAGGCCTCGTGAGCTTTCCCCCACCCACTTTTAACTTGGCCATTGCTGGTATCCTTATTCAGGGTGGATAGGCAGCCGTATTGGAGAGGCTTCTGACATTCCTAGGAGACATAATCTCATAGCAAACTCCCTGATCTTCTGGCTTTTAAAAATCTTTCTGTCCCCTCTTCCATAATAATCTCAGAGCCTTAGGTGCAGAAGTCATGTTGTGGTTGGGCCTGGGCTCCACAGCTCCACATTTTGATTGATTGTGGTTTTCTGTAGTGGTCTCTGTCTTTGCAAGGAGAAGTTTCTAAGATGAGAGTATTTATCTTTTTTTTTTTAATTAAAAGAATAAAAAGCAGCACTCATAAATCCGGGTGGTGTCCTTTCCCAGGACCATCCATCTCTTCTGGATCCTGATGGTCCAGCAAGTTTGAGGCCACTCTGGGCAACTTCGTGAAACTGTTTTAAAATTTAAAAATCCACAGCAGCCCAGGTTTGTCTCCCAGGACTACAAAACATTAATTAATTAACCAATTAGATAAGGGGAATTGGAACAGGGGACACAGCTCAGTGGTCAAGTACTTGCCTAGCGTACAACTCCCTAGACTCAATCCCCAGAGCTACAGGAGACAAATAGGAGCCAGAGAGACCGATATAGATAGATGAGGACAAATTATTTTGTCTCAGAACTTATCTGAGGAAAGGTTTACTTGGCTCCCAGTTTCCTTGGTGGGGCAGGTACAGCCGTGAAACTCAGCAGGAAACAAGGGCCAGCCTGTGGTACTCAAAGCACACCTCTAGTATGCCACTACATCTAACTCCTAACACTCCCCAGCACCCCAAAATAACACTGCCTGCTTGGGAATAAGCATTAGAAGTGTGTGTGTGTGTGTGTGTGTATGTGTGTGTGTGTGTGTGTACATGCACTCCTGTGATCTAAACAACTATGGACGGAGTCTGAGCCATGAGTGGGACCCGTCCACACGCACTTCAGCTGATGGACCAGTAAGACAGATGCTGGCTGGCGGAGGACTGAAAGGACTCAGAGGGGTTTGAATGGTCACTGGGCTTTGAGATCTGGGAGGAGCCATCCTGCCAGTCCTCCCCTGCACCCACAGAGTCATTCTCTGTGCCGGGGACCCATGGTTGGCTCTTGCCTAGCTTGTCTAGCTTGTCATTTCTTTCTTTAGACCCACTTAAAAGGCTTGGTAAAAGTGAGGGTGGCACCAGAGGGGCTCAGATATTGTTCAGTCTGAGGGATGAGCAAAAAATCCCCAGAGACTCTGCTCCCTAGCATGAGACCATGACGGGTCCCACTCATGGCTCAGACTCTGTAGTGGTTTAGATCGCGGGAGCACATGTACACACACACACACACTTCTAATGCTTATTCCCAGGCACAGAGTGTTAGTTTGGGGCACTGGAAAGTGTTAGGAGTTGGATGTTGTGGCATACAACCTTTGTCTTCCCAGTTACCCCTGTTTCTTCAGTGCCCAACTCCAGCGCATTCAGCTCACAGCTCTAACTGGGAGGCACTAGTAGAATCCTGCCTGCTTTCATGGATAAGTGTATGAATGAAATTCCTGTATACTACTGGCCAGCTATAGACTTTCCATTGTGTTGCCTCCACCTCCCAAGTGCTGGGATGACAGGCTGTGCCACCACACCCAGCTTTCAGTAGCCTGTTTCCAGCATCTCTCCAATTCTCCATCTGAACAAGGCTGTCTGTATTGCACTGATCCTTCTATCAAAGCTGAGGGAGCTGAGGCTCATGGGTAGGGATGATTCCCAAGTGAACAGCAGGCCCAGATTGAGAGGCTCACAGTATCCCAGCCCCACCCAGCCTCACCCACCCGATGGTGTGCATAAAGTCTGCAGGCATATAGCTTGCCTGTCTCCATGCACCTTCAGGCAAGATGTTCCTCTGTGCTTGTTTCTCATCCATAACCCAGGGATAATCTCCCCTTTTGGAGTTGATAAATCATTACACAGAAAGTCCCTGCTGTATCCAGGGCTTTGTCTGTTTTGTCAGGCAGGGCAGGGACTCCAACCTGGTGCCAAGTCCCGTGATGTTCTTATCTTACTTTGGGGATATGTGGTACGGGATCTGATTCTGGCCTACTATCAGGCATTGGGGACAGTCACTACCCCCACACTCTGACTCCATTTCCTATATATTTGATATAAATGAACTAGATGAATAACTGAACATCAGCGGAGTGGATGCTGGGAATCTGTGGTAAGCTATTTGTACTATCCAGAAGGATCCCTGGACGGGTCTGAACACTTTTCATATCCCTGAAGCTCACAGGTAAGGCTTGAGTTCCAGCCTCAAAACACACAGGTTGTCCAGCCTCTTTCCGGCTCTGCCAGGAATGGGAGGGGTCTGGGCAGACAGCGCCCATGGTCTCTCCTGTCCCCATATTCGTCTTTTCTCATCCTTTCCCGATTCTGAAACCTGTTATGACTGAGGGGTTAGAAAAAGACAAAATAGCAATGTGAAGGGGACCAAGACTGACACCCCCCTAATACCCCCACCTCCACCCCCACCAGTTTCTGCTTGAGGCTTTCCTGGCATCCTCTGTTGTGCAGAGAAAGCCTTCTGTCATGGTGGGGGCAGCGGGGAGGGCAGGCTTACGAGAAACGCAGTGGATGTAATCCAAGCCAAGGAGGCAGCGGCAGGAGAAACCTAAGATGCTGTGGAAGGCCTCCCCACCTTATCTGCCCGGCTGGCGGCCGCTGCCTGTGCAACAGACCATCTCATCCAAGCTGGGTGGCAATCACGAGGATTTAGCAGAGGAGAAGAAAACTCCTCCTGCCCACAAATGTATCCCCAAGCCAGGCATCGTTCTTGAAGTGCCACCCCAGCATGTGGGCTTCCATTCAGCACGAAGGCCTCAGGGCACAAGGTGACGCTTCAAATCCCCCACCCCCACCCGACCCTCGCGCTCCCTGCTCCGGGCTCCCGCTCCGGGTGTGCTCTGTGCCCTCACACGTCCAGTCCGCTCATGGTCTCGCCCCTTGTCAGTCTGCTCTTGCCGGTTTTTATTTGGGGTCATTCGCAAAGGCCACTTGTCGAGAAAACAGGGCCCAGGACACAATGGTGGCACAGTGACCAGCCACCCAGGCCCTGGCTAATCGCAGAAACACCTGGAGGAAGAAACCAGAAACTAAATCCCTGTGATTAGGGTTTGAGGCTTCTGGTGGTCCTTGCTAATCTCTTTCAGGTGGATAGCCCAGCAGGGGCCCACTGCTTCTCCAGTCCTGGAGACCCAGCCTGGGGCCAGTGGCTGAAGCCTGTCGAGCCATGGGCTTTGCAAGGCTGGCCCTGGTGTCTGCCTCGGCAGGTGCCTTGCCAGGGCTGGGGCCACAAAGACAAGTGGATCTGTGCAGGAAATTCTATGAAAGAGATCGGCTATTTAACAGCATAGTCTCCTTCCACAGAGAGTTGCTTTCAAACCCCTGCCACCCATGGACCAAGTCAGAGTGCATAGATATATAAAAAAGAATGCACAGATAAGTTTTTTAAAAAATACCTTCAGTGGGTCTGCAGGTGGCTCAGTTGGTCACCAGAGTCACCAAGCCTGAAGACCTGAGTTGATTCCCAGGAACCCACATAGTGGAAGGAGAGAAGACTGAACACGGATATGACCCCACCTCCCCAAAATAACTGTAAAACAGCTTAGAAAAAAATCAAAAGCACGAGGTGATGCACGCGGTGACACACGCCTGCAAGTCTCAGCTCCAGGGAGTCCAAGGCCAGCCTGTGTTTCCAGGTCAACCATAGCCTACAGAGTGAATCCCTGCCTCAAAAAACAAAACAAAACAAAAAAACTAAATAAAAAGCACATTACCTCCCCCCCCCCCCCCGATTTTGTGTGTGTGTGTTTTATTATTTATTGCTATGTAGCGTGGAAAGTTCTAGGTGGTATATAAATGTCTTTTTCCTCATGTAGAATTATGCACACATATGTTTTGACACCTGCCATCTGCATGACATAGATCTACGTGTGGTTTTCATTGTTCTCCACCAGGTGCGGAGAAGCTCTGTAGCCTTGCTCTGTGCAGAATCTGATCCATTCACACACCCTGGGCAGGATGGCGTCTCCCAGCTTCCCATGTTCTTCTTCATGATTCCTTAGATCTGTCTTCCGTCCCTCCAAAGTCACGGGCTCCCACCTTTTGCATTCATTCGTGTATTGATTGAGATCTCACTCTTGACTGGTGGTTCTCAGCCCACAGGTCCCAACTCCTTCAGGACTCTAACAAGCCTTTCATGGGGGTCATAGACCAGTCATCCTGCATCTCAGATATTTACGTTGTGGTTTGTAACAGCAGCAATATTCCAGCTCTCTGAAGTAACTGTGTAAACGATTGCAGATTGGGGGTCACCACAGCAGGAGGAACTGTATTAGAGGGTCACGGCATTCGGAAGGTTGAGAACCGCTGCTCTAGACCATACAACCCCCTGGATCTGCAGGTTGCACATGGGCAGAATCAATAGAGGGTCCAAACTATTAAAAAGAAAAGAGCTGCATCTATACCAAGCACAAACAGATCCATTCCTCGTCATTCCCTAAATAATGTGACATAAAGGCATCCAGGTGATTTAAAGCATGGGACAGATTTGCATAGGTGATGGGATTAGTGGTTTGGATTGTGAACTTGATTGAATTAAATAAAAAAATAATAACGAGACACACCTTTGGATGTGTCTGTGAGGGTTTTTTCCAGAGAGGCTGGGTGGTAGGGCTCTTGCATAGCATGTCTGAAGCCCAGGCTCAATCCTCAGTACCACAGAAACTGGGTGTGTGGGCTCACGCATTGTAATCCCAGCACTTGAGAGGTAGAAGAAGCAAGAGGAAGGATCAAAAGTTCAAGGTCATCCTCAAGTACATAGCAAGTTCAAGGTCAGCCTGGATAACATGAGATCCAGTCTCAAAAAAAAAAAAAAAAAAAAAAAAACCAAAAACCAAAAACCAAACACCAAACACTAAAACCAAAATCAAAACCAAAACCAAAACCAAAACCAAAAGAAAAGAAACCAGAGAGGAGTAAACAGAACGACCCACATGTATGAGTGCTCCTCGCTCTAGTCCTCTGTGATGTAAGGAAGTGACCTCACATGCACCCCCACACCTTTCCCACTGTATGATCCATCCTCAAACCATGAGCCCCAGTCAATCTTTCCCTAAATGCCTCTTGATAAGTATTTGGTCACAGCAGTAGCAAAAGTAGCTAATATAGGTCCGTGCAAGATCCTCTTGCCTCAGCCTCCTAAGTGGCAGGATGATAGGTGTGTAGTACCGTGCCCAGCATCACACACACACACACACACACACACACACACACACACACACACACGGAGGATATCCAGAAAAAGGTTTTGTTTTTACAGACTTGTGACAAGAAGAGACAAATGACAAGCAGCCAGAAGAACTGTTTCTCTGGCAAAAATAGCCCCATCACTGAGAGGGCACTTCAAGGAGCTGAGGACAGTGTTCAAGGCAGAGTTGGCTCTGTGGGCCTTTGACTTGGCAGTGCCACACTTCCTTAACACTCTGCCATCTTGGAATTGCTCATATGTTGAATAGGGATTCTTGTGTTGTTAGAGAAAAGAAAAGGCACAGCTGGTTCTGTCTTCTAGGATCACAGGGTATTATTGCTCTCTGTTTATCCCTGCCTCCAGGGCATGTGGAAGTCAGTCCAGGTTCCCAGCAGGCACACACTCACACACCTGCCTGTGCAGGTGCACACTCACACACCTGCCTGTGCAAGAACACTCACATACCTGCAGGTGCAGGTGCACACTCACACACCTGCAGGTGCAGGAACACACACACACACCTGCCTGTGCAGGTGCACACTCACACACCTGCCTATGCAGGAACACTCACACACCTGCAGGTGCAGGTGCACACTCACACACCTGCCTGTGCAGGAACACACACAACTGCCTGTGCAGGTGCACACTCACACACCTGCTTGTGCAGGAACACACAGACAACTGCCTGTGCAGGTGCACACTCACACACCTGCCTGTGCAGGTGCACATTCACAGCTGCTAAGAGCTGATGAGCTAAGCTCAGCAGAGATCTACCTGCTTCTGCCTACTGAGTGCTGGGATTAAAGATAGGCATCACCGCGCCCAGTTCCATAGTGATCTTGAACACACACACACATCTGCTCACACAGCTGAACATATACACCTGCCTGTGAACATGCACACTCAGACACTTGTCTTCACAAGTGCACACATACTACACTATGCACACGTGTAGCACCCACCTGCTCCAATGAGGATGCCCTTATCCTGTACATCCTGAATCATCCATCTCCCCCACCTACTCCTGGGCAAATTCATGGGTACATTTACTTACACATACATAGCTACCCATAGATGCACCCCTTCCTCACACACACACACACACACACACACACACGTGCACACACACAAACAGTGCAAATCTACATGGAAAGGACACATGCAAAGCACACTTATAGACTGCCTGGTGAGAAATAAAATGTAACAGATTTTATTATTGCTGGGCTCAGGTCCTGACTCCGTTACTCACTAGCTGGCTTATCTTGGGTAGAAAATTACCTCAATTATCTCTGCTTCCACCTCCTTGCCAATGAAAGGAAACCATTGTGCCACCCACGGAAGGATCGCCAGTACAGTGCACGGTAAGTCCCTAGTAAGTGCTCAATAAATGTCACCGATTAGTGGTACTTCTGTTCAGCAGCCAAACCTTCATGGCCCATGGATCTGTGGCGTTTCTTTTCAGATTTGCAATTACTGTATTTCCTCATAAGTCTGTGAGGTGGGTGTTTCTCGTTTACAGAGCAAAATCGTGGCATTTCCAGGGAACCTGCCCTCCCCCCAGGAGCAGGAAACCCAGGTGGCCCATGGGACAGAGCGCATCTGACTTCTGAGTGGCAGAGGAGCTGAGGCCCTGACCATATCTCCAGACAAAGCCTCACTGCTCCTCAGCCATTTCACCCTTTGCCGACCCAGGAACAGTCCCGGCTTTGTTTCTTGCCGGCCCAATCGACTCCCTTTACATTTTTACCGCTAAATTGAATCTACTGCCAGTAATCTAATTTACATTTGAAGGCACACACAATGCCAACACGACCAAACGCCAATAAAATTTCTAGTAAAACCCATGAATGGCTCAGTCCTTGTGTTTATGGAAATCTTAGCCTACTCCTGCCCCAAGAACCTTGCAGCCCAGAGTCCCAAATCATTCCCAGATGACGATGAGACACATTCATGCCTCTGGCAATGATGAGATGAAGCCTTTCTTGGGGTCTGTGAGGAGACCCCATGGGCAATGCACCACCAGCCAGTAGAAGGGGTTGGTGGGACAGGGCTTCGTGTCAGGTGCATACACCTGTGCCTTGCCCCATTCTGTTGCATTTCCTTGCCTAGGGCCACTCCAGGAAACAATGGGCACCTGTTTCTGGACGGCTGGAGTAGAGACATGACTCCTGGTCCCAGTGACTCCCACTGTGCTGAGCACATCATAGCCTCATGGAAGCCCTGAGAGATGGCTCAGTCGAAGCACTTGTTATGTAAGCATCAGGACATCCTCACTACTCAAGTAAAAGGCTACAGGGACACACATAGAAAACCCCAGTCCTGGAGGGCAGAGTCAGGCAGGTCTCTGGAACTCACTGGCTAGCTAGCCTAGCCTGCCTAGTCCATGAGAGACAAGACAGTGAGCCTTTGCCTCACAAAACAAGATAAGCACTGCTTGAGAGATGACATTCCAGGTGACCTCCGCCTCCATGGTGACCACCCTTCCCAACCCCACAAATTATGTGCAGGGTTCCATCGTCACTGAACAACAGACATCAGACTCTGGTTGTTCGAGTTCCAGAATCCACAAGCTTGACCACCCCGATGCTGCTCTGATGCCATTCTGGTTGAAGAAAGTCTACTGTGACCCACAGAAGAAGGACCAGGTCCTTTCTATAATTATCACTGAGGTTTTTGAGCCCCCCACCCCCCAGGGTATGAATCCCAGAGAGGGAACCACCATGTTCAGGCCGCATGCCTTCAAGATCATAGGCCCAGCTTCCTGCTCCGGAGCCCAGGGTAAAGAACAGAGTTAATTACTCCCAGTGTATGGCTTATATCACCGATAATTGCTGCTGGGTTCCTATTTGAATGCACTGATCTGTGCACCCCTCCACCTTTCTTTAGTTTCCACTGGTCATCCTGGCTTTATTGTACTGCTGTATTCAAGCATTTGTTCATATGTGAGGGGTTTGCTGTGCAAGCGGAGCTTGATCCCCCAACTGTGGTGCTTTGAATAAAAAGAATGCCTCCCATAAGCTCAAGTGTTTGAACGCTTAGTCTTCTGGGAGTGGAACTTATGAGAAGGACTGGGAGGTGTGGCTTATTGAGGCAGGTGTGGCCTGGCTGGAAAAGTGTGTTAAAAAAAGATTGGGGAGGGTGTTGGGATTTCAAAGGCCCATGCTAGGCTCAGCTCTCTCTCTCTCTCTCTCTCTCTCTCTCTCTCTCTCTCTCTCTCTCTGCCTGTGAATCAGGTTGTAGCTCTCAGCTACTGCTCCAGCACCATACATACTGCCATGATGATATCAATGGACTAAACCTCCGAAACAGTAAGCCAGCCCCATTTAAATGCTTGCTTTTGTAAGAGTTACCTCGGTCATGGTGTCTCTTCACAGCAATAGAACAGCGACTAAACACTAACGCACATGTAAAAAGCTGGACATAGTGACATGTGAATGGCAGCCTAATCTACTTAGTAAGCCCTAGGCCAGTGAGAGACCCTTTTTCCTAAACAGACAAACAAGGTAGATGGCTCTTGACATCAAGATCACTGGTCTCCACATGCATGTGAGCACACATTCACATAAAAATGTTCACATGTGTATAATTTCACTGCATGTAAATACAATGATAAGTTATAAACCCAACACCTAATACTAAGGGTTCTTGTTCTTGCTTGTCCCCTGCTGCGCCATTATGCTATGTCTCTGCTCCTGCATGTTTATCTCCGATGTTCACGCAAATCTAGTGTTTACATCCTCCAGTGAGGCTGCCCATGCCCTAGACCTATTCAACGATGTGATGGACACTCTTGTGAGTACCTCTCTCTGCTGGGCACGTGAAGGGTAAGCCTGTTGGGCCACAGGAGGAACAGTGGTTAATGTTACTGAGTCAGGTGAACCTCCAGGAGCAGTCTGCAGTCCAGACATGAAGGGCCAACTTCCCCATATCCATACCAAGGCTTTGCTCTTTCCTGCCTTCTGATTCGAGCTGACACAACAGGTGTAAAGTGACATCCCATGGTTGAATGCTTGATTCTCTTGCCACCAATAGGCACATCTCACCTCATGTCTGTCAGTCTGTGTATTTCCATTGTACTAAGTTGTGGCACACTCACTTCCTTTATCTGAGGACTGACCCAAAGAAGTGCATGCTGAGCAGAGCTCTGTTAGGTCTCAAACTCAGGACAAATGCTGGAGCTGCCTATCAAAGAAGACCTGGCACTATTAGGAGGTGTGGCCTTGCTGGAGTAGGCGTGGCCTTGTTGGAGCAAGTTTTCACTCAGGGTGGTCTTTGAGGTTTCATATGCTTAAGCCAGGCCCAGTCTCCCCCCCCCCCCAAAGTAGAACTCTCAGCTCCTTCTCCAGCATCATTTCTGTCCGCATGCCACCATGCTTCCTGCCATGATGACAGTGGACTAAACCTCTGAACTGTGAGCCAGCCTAGTTAAATGTTTTTCTTTATAAGAGTTGCCACAGTCACAGAGTCTCTTCACAGCAGTAGAACCCTGAGGAAGAGACATGGCCTCACTAATTACCAAGACTGGCCTTGAACTCACTAGGTGGTCCACAGGCTTTGACCTTTGATCCTCTGGTCTCCACTAACAGGTATTTGGGTTAACAAGCCCAAGCCCCAGGCCTAAAACATTTAAAAGTTTTTGTTATTCCAATTTTTCATAGAGCTTTCTAGCTGCCTTGGTTCTCCCTGCTCTCACTGGCTTTTGTCCTGTTGTCTTGCAGATGAACTCCATCTTCTGAGCTGATTGTGGCTGCTTTGCTCTTCCCCTGTAGCTCCTCCTTCCGCCCCTGTAGCTCCTCCTTCTGACCCTGTAGCTCCTCCTTCCGCCCCTGTAGCTCCTCCTTCCGCCCCTGTAGCTCCTCCTTCCGCCCCTGTAGCTCCTCCTTCCGCCCCTGTAGCTCCTCCTTCCGCCCCTGTAGCTCCTCCTTCCGCCCCTGTAGCTCCTCCTTCCGCCCCTGTAGCTCCTCCTTCCGCCCCTGTAGCTCCACCTTCCACCCCTGTAGCTCCTCCTTCTGCCCCTGTAGCTCCTCCTTCCGCCCCTGTAGCTCCTCCTTTTGCCCCTGTAGCTCCTCCTTCCGCCCCTGTAGCTCCTCCTTTTGCCCCTGTAGCTCCTCCTTCTGCCCCTGTAGCTCCTCCTTCCGCCCCTGTAGCTCCTCCTTTTGCCCCTGTAGCTCCTCCTTCCGCCCCTGTAGCTCCTCCTTCCGCCCCTGTAGCTCCTCCTACCGCCCCTGTAGCTCCTCCTTCCGCCCCTGTAGCTCCTCCTTCCGCCCCTGTAGCTCCTCCTTCCGCCCCTGTAGCTCCTCCTTCCGCCCCTGTAGCTCCTCCTTCCGCCCCTGTAGCTCCTCCTTCCGCCCCTGTAGCTCCTCCTTCCGCCCCTGTAGCTCCTCCTTCCGCCCCTGTAGCTCCTCCTTCCGCCCCTGTAGCTCCTCCTTCCGCAGACTTTGACTTGCTGTTACTCAGAATGGTGGTCAGATGACATCTTCTCCAACGCTTGAATAATGTAGCTGAAGCCAAATCCACCCTCAGTCTATAACTCTTCAGTAGGTCTGAGGGCTTCTCTTTCTCCCCTCCGCTCCCCTCCCCTCCCTGCTCCTCCCCTCCCTCCCCTCTCCTTCCATCTTCCCATACCTTTCCATTTTATTGGAGACAGGCTCTTGCTATGCATCCTAGACCAGCCTTGAACTTGAAACAATCCTGCCGCCTCAGCCTCCTACACTGTAGCCCTGGTCCTCATAGCGACTCTCCAGCCTCAGCTTCCTGAGTGCTGGGGTGAAAGGCTTGTGTCACTACATCCAGAGATTTCTACCTCGAATCATCCAGAATGTCACTTAATTCTACCCAGGGCTGCTTGTTTTAACCTGGTTTCTGTTGCCATGGTAGAGCACCTGGAGATGGACCAGGTAAGGAACAGATATCCTCAGGATCAGGGACTCTGAGACCCACGGGAGCATGGGCTGCCAGTACTTTGACACTGGGGTGAAGAAAAGATACACTGAATATGTTCAGCTTCTTTACATTTTATTTTAAAATTAAAGGTGCACACTGGGGGGTGGGGGGTGGGGGCAGAAGCAGGAGGTTCCAGCCTGATGTACATAGCAAGTTTCAAGACAGCCATGACTACATAGAAAGACCCTGTCTCAGAAAAACAAAACTAATTCTTTTATGTGTGTTTTTGCTGCTTGTATGTGTGTGTACCACTCGTGTGATTGGTGCCTGCAGAGGCCAGAAGAGGGCGTTGCATCCCCTGGAACTGGAGTTAGACACGGTTGTGAGTCACCAGGTAGGTGCCAAGCTAGGTGCTGGGAATCAGACCTAGGTCTTCTTGAAGCGCAGTGAGTACTCTTAATGGGAGTCATGGCCGCAGCCCCTGCTGAGTGTATTCAGATGAAGGATTTCTTTTCGCGCAATTTAGTAAAAGCTTTGGGTTGTTTTGTTTTGTTTTGTTTTATTATTTCTTTTTGGGCATCATGCTCATTTTATACACGGCCACCTGGTTTGACTTCTTCAGATCACTTAGCGTCTGGTGAGTAGCTGTGAGCTGGATAAGCGTCCCCCACACCTGTCATCTAAATTGGTCTCACAGGTATGCTGAATCCTTTCTAGAATCTCACGGGTGGTTCAAGACTCCACTCTGGCCAATCAGAGCGTCACCTCACTCTGGTCATACCATTGGTTAATGGAGATAGTCGCGTGACCCAGCCCGCCAATCGGGTGAAACCAGAGCTTCCTGGGAGTTTTTTGCTTGTGGCCTCCAGGAGGCTATTTTTCTCTTTCTTGATAAACTTCATCCAGAAGAATGTCAGGCTGGGAATGTCTTCCCTCCATGAGGAAGAGCCTTTAAGAATTTCCTAAAACAGTGGAAAGAGCCTGGAGACAAGGAGAGAGAAATGTCCTTTCTTTTCTTTCTTTTCTCTCTTTCTTTCTTTCTTTCTTTCTTTCTTTCTTTCTTTCTTTCTTTCTTTCTTTCTTTCTTTCTTTCTTTCTTTCTGAACTCACTTTGTAGATCAGGCTGGCCTCGAACTCAGAAATCTGCCTGCCTCTGCCTCCCGAGTGCTGGGATGGAAGGCGTGCGCCACCACACCCAGCCTGGGTGACAGGCTTTCATAGGCAGCCTTTTCAGTTGCCTATCTCACCTCCAGACATCTCTCAATAGGGTCGCTGTCCACATAAACCATGGGGACCACGGGGACCACCGACCCCTTATTTCGGGGTCTCCTTCCCTGGGAACCCAAACCAGGATGTGTGCCTTCAGAGGTCACGAGGGCAAAGGGGATGGGTCTGCATGGGACTAGCATTAGAAGTTCCTTGCTATACTCATCAGCTTGATTGGGAAGCTCATGCTCACTTCGCTGTGCTCCTAAGAGGCACAAAGGACGCCAAACTTGTCATCCAGCAAGCCGCGCTACCCAACCAACCAATGACTGCTACTCCGTCGTCTGAAGCTCACAAAACATACCCACTGGCTTTGTTTTTCTTGCTTTTGGAGGTGGGTGTCTCCCTGGGTAGCCCAGTCTGGTTTTAAATTTTGATTCTCTTGTCTCCTTGAGTGCTAGGTCTATATGTCCTAGCTACATCAGTTTTTAAATGCTAGGGAACTACTCACAACTTACCAGCTATAGACGGATACTATACATTCATTCAATATCAGTTTCCGAGTCTGGGCAATTAAAGTGGTCTAAATCAAGTCCTGGTTTGTAGTTTGTTTCCCCTTCCTCCTCCTCCTTCTTCCTCCTCCTCCTTCTTCCTCCTCCCCCTCTTCCTTCTCCACCTCCTCGTCCTCTTCTTTTTCTTTAGAGGATCTCTTTTTGTAACTTAGGCAGACTTCAAATTCATGTCAATCCCCCTGCTTCAGAATCCTGCATGGTAAGGTCATAGGCATAAGATCATCCAGTCTGCCCAGCATGTCCATCAGTTTCTACAGTGTTAAAAATCTCCATCACGTCGGGTGTGGTGGCGCACGCCTTTAACCCCAGCACTCGGGAGGCAGAGGCAGGCAGATTTCTGAGTTCCAGGCCATCCTGGTCTACAAAGTGAGTTCCAGGACAGCCAAGGCTACACAGAGAAACACTGTCTCGAAAAACAAAACAACAACAACAACAAAAAAAAAATCTCCATCACCGCTGATGTCAAGCTCCCTGAACTCCCTTGGATGCAGAGCTGAGGAGACACCCACAGTAGGGCATCTTTCTATGCACCTGTTTGCACAAGCCTACCTGTACTTTGAGGAGTTGGAGAAGTCTACTGTATAGCTTGAGATGCTTTCTAGACACAGGAGGTGTCAACAACCTTAAAACTTCAGGAAACAGCAAAACATCCGGGAACTGAGAGCTGGAGCGATTACTTCCTGTTTGTTTGCTGGCAAACTTTAGAAAGCTTCTGGGTTCAGAGCAGAGTTGAACAGAAAGCACCTAAGATTCTCCACAAAGACCTGTCCTCACAGGTACACAGCCTGTCCTACGGTTGTTGCAGGTGATGAATTCAACGATCATAGTTTAAGGTTCATTCTTGATGTCTGCCCTACATAATTTGGGATAAGCAGGTGATGTGTGTTTGGCATCCCAAAGAAGACTCTCACTGCAAATGATCTAGTTGTAAATTTAAACCTGGAGTGGTGCTGAATACCCCACATGCCAGCACCCAGGAATCTAAGAAAAGGGGGTCTCAGAGTTTGAGGCCATTCTGGGCTACATAGCAACACCATATCTCAAAAACACCACACAAGTGTCAGGAATGCTGGTGCACACCTTCAGTCCCAGCACTCAGGAGGCAGAGGCAGGTGGAGCTCTATGAGTTCAAGGCCAGCCGGGGCTACATTAGTGAGTTCCAGGAGAGCCAGTGCTGTATAATGAAACTCAAAACCAAACAAAACACATGCACAAATATTTGTAAGCTGGTATATCATATGCAGCCTTGGTTGTGATTGAGAAGCCTGCCTACAACAGCCTTAAAGTGTTAGCTCCTGCTTCTGGGGGGGGGGGGAGTAGAATGAAGGTTCCAGCCCGGCCCTGACCTTGGGTCTCACCCCTAAGGTGTTTTAGTTTCCTTTCTGTTGATGTGACCAAACACCATGACCAAAAAGCAACTTAGGGAGGAAAGGGCTTAATTGGCTTATACTTCCAGGTCACAGTCTGTCATTGAAGGAAGTCAGGGCGAGAACTAAAGCAGAAAGCATGGGGGAAATGAGTGCTGTTTGCTGCCTCACCCAGCTCAAGATTAGCTTGCTTTCTCATATAGCCCATGGCACCCTGACTGGGACTGGCACTATCATCCACAGTGGGCTGGGTCTTCCAGTTAACAACCAACACAGTTCCCACAGATGTGCCCACAGGCAACCCCTCCATCAAAACTTCCTTCTCTGGTGACTCAAGTCTGTGTCAAGCTGACAGTTAAACCAGCTAGGACAGCGGGTAAGCTGGGCCTGGACGTGCTGTAGGTGGTCCTATACTTTGATGATTCTCTGTGTCACTGCGCTGGACTAGGTCATCCCTCTCCATCCTAGGCTCTTTCCCCAGAGATACAAAGCATCAGATGCCCCTGGAGATGGGGTGGTTTGATACAGGGGCACGATCCAGGAGCCCCATGACACCCAGTGACAGGTTAGCAGCAAGGCCTTTTTCCTTGGTATACATGATTGCTGGAGATGTTTATGGCATGAATCAAAAGTGATTGCATGTTGGGCAGGAAATCATTGAACTGGTTCACAAGATGATCCACTGCACTCTTGTGTGCTCTGATGTCCCAGGCCTACAGTGCTGGGAGAGGAATGCTCAGAGACAGCCTACGGGATGGCCAGTTCTAGAACAGGAAGACTTGTTCCATGTCTTAGAGAGCATTAGATGGGACTCCAATGTTCCCCCAGCCCCATGCAGAAGTAAGAAACCTTCCCGGGGAGAGGGGTCTACTTCTTTATTCTACACACATCTCTGAGCTCTGGAAGTGTGTCATGAGCCATCCAACGTGTATTAAAATCTCACACATCAGATGTCATCAAAGCCATGACATAGATGAATACACTGAGACCCTCAGAGAGAAGTATGTGAGTTTGGACCCAGGTTGTCTGGCTCCAGAGTCAGGGCAATGGCCCCTCAAGGGCAGCAGACAGCAGAGAAGACAAGGCCTCAGTGGATCTCAGGCTGCCTGGTAATATGGGGGTGGGGATGGGGGTAGGGATAGGGGTAGGGATAGACAGGAGCAAGATCTCAGGCTCAAGTGAGGAAAGGGTCCAGCTTGTACACACATGCACACTCATGTACCCAGAGCCCACACACGTGTGTAAGTATACACACACGAATACATATGTACAGAGAGATGCACAGTCATGCAAACAAGTACTTTCATATGCATTACACATAACTCCACAACTGTGCACAGCTATATATGCATGAACACACAAACAGCTAAAATATGCCCATGAGTGTGAACACACAAGTGTATACAATACATAGCTGTATACATGTAGATATACATGGATAAATCCAGAGATGTACACTTATATACCTAGAATATATAAATGCTTGCACATAGCAGTCCCACGCGTACACACACACAGACACAGACAGATAGATACACACACACACACACACACACACACACACACACACACACACGTGCGCGCGCGCACACCGTGTCTAGCCTGAGGGCTGTGGCAGAGTCCTTGAAACAGGCCTGATGTCATCACATTTGAGTTCCAGTATGTCTGCTATAGCTGCTTCTCTGATGTTTCAGCTGAAAAACAGAGATCCGATTTTCTCAGCATGGATGAGAAACTCTCCCTAAATGGTAAAGCCAGAGTTTGCAGACGCTCATGTCCTGGTCAGGAATATAAGGTGACACTTGTCAACGTAGATCCAGACGCTCTGTTGGCATGGAGTGGTGGAACTGTGTATGTGCGTGTGTGTGCGCATGTGTGTGCAGGAGCATGCTCTCTAGCACATACACACACATGTAAAAACTGGGACCAAAAAGTGACAAGGAAAACACCCCAGGCACCCTACACACTTGTGGTCAATCTGAGATTCCAATCTGTCTGTCTCTTGGAAGTCATTGTAGGCACCACTTAATGTCCCAGGGATCCTGAAAATGCTGAAGAGCCACCTAGAGGGAACATGTTCCCAGGTCCCTGGTGTCCTCTGTCTGTTCTGCCTGCTAGTGGGCACCTCCAGCTGGCCTCACAGGCTACTTGCCATGGTAGCCTTTGTCAGTGGAGGGGAGTTGGTGTGGCCTAGTGCTGACTGATGCTGGGAAGCCTTCTCTGCCTCCACTTCACTCTGGCTGTCCTTTCTGTTTCTCCTGAAGGATCTCGGGAATATGGGGAGTAGAGAGACTCCCAGGGGAGTGGTGGGTACTTGCCTCCTCCCTGCCTAAGCTCTAGGCTGGGCATACAATGATAGTTAACTCTTGGGTAACCTATACAGAACCCTAATCCCAGCACTAGGGAAGAGGGGTCCCACAAATACAGAGGAATGCAGTTCCGGGAGGAGAAGGCAGGGCTCCCAATGGAGCTAGGATGTGAGCACCATTTGACAGCTAAGAAGCATCACTAGCTGCTTTAGAGGGTCACGATAGGGCGCACACAGTCAGTGAGGTGACCTTCCGGTCGCCAGGATTTGAGCAGCAGCAGAGAACTTGGTTCATGACTGGAAAACCCACAGAGCAGGGAAGGGCGGAGGCCGGGTCTTAGCTTGGCCTCTTTGTTGCCTGAGCACCCTCGGCAAAATCACACCACCTTTCTAACCTTCAGTTTCTCCTTCCATGAAACGGAGATGACCACGTCTGCCTCAGAGGCACTACAAAGGCTTGCAGGCTATGGCAAAGGTCAGACGCAAAGTAGATGCTCAGTAATACAGCTGTGACTGAGCTAGACTTTTTTTTCCTTTGAGGCTGGGAATCTTCCCAGGCCCCAGGAAAACTCCAGACTGCCTGCAGGGGGGAAAAGGGTCCAGCACCTCCTCTATAGCCTGCACTGGGGGCTTTGCTTACCTTTCTGAAAATTAAATTAAAACTCAACAGTAGTACTATTGTAGCTTTAATATCCACTGCTGACAGGATGGAATTAGCTACTTTTTTTTTTTTGGAGGGGGGTTTGGGTTTTTATTTCTTACTCCAACTTTCCTTCTTCCCCAAGGGGGTGTAAACGGTTGTCTAATCTGCCCTGAGGGCATTCAGCCACTCTTAAGTAGGAGAGAAGGGTGGTGTTGGTCCCGTGAGGACCAAGGATCGCACAGTGACATTGGGTGGAAGGGGCCTTGTGTTGATCTTCATTGTGGGCCAAGTTGGCCAACAGGGCTCCGGAGCACAGAGAATCAGCACAGAATTATCGCTAAGCCCCGGATCGCTGCACTCATTACAGGTAACCGGAGCCCGGCTGGCCTGAGTGCAGCTCTAAGCTCCACTAAGACGGGACGCGCTCGGGAAGAATACGCCATATGTAATTTAATAAGCCTGGAAAGCAGCCTGCATTCTTTTTTGTCTTTGGCCCAAAAGAGAGGTAATTCCTGACGCAGCCACAGCGGTGGGATGTGCCCGCTGGAGAGGAAGGCCAAGCTGGGTGGACAAGAGAGGCTTGTGGATGTGGAGGTTGGCTGGAGGCTGGGATTAGCTTGCACCTCTCAGCTCCCCCATCAAGGCCTCCGGGAGTCCTTCAGGACCCTTCATAAGCTCCACTTGCATTGAGGAAAGGGTACCATTGTCCAGGGTAGTGAAGCCTTGCATTCCACAGGACATAGTAAATAGTTAAGAGAAGGTTTTAGCCCTACACTGCCCCCTTCAGGTCACCTCTATAAAGCATCCCATCGCCTACTTTTGGCGACCCCATTGTGCCAATCCTTCCCATGGAAGCCACTCTCTGCAGGATATTCCCCACTTCTGCAGTTTGCCCTGCCTGGCTTCCTTGCCCAGCTCGTTCTCCATCTTTCTGCACTGCAAATGTCCCTGAGCTCTGCTCAGCCTAGCTCACCTTCGAGCCTGACCTTCACCAAGTTCACTGGTGGGCATCCTGTGCTCCAGCCAGGCTAGGACCCTATCCACACCCACTCACTAGGATGCCCCAGCCCAGAAATAATTTTAGATGACACTGGGAGTCTTAGAATTCGCAGGACGGTTGATTCTGCCATTTGGGGAAGGGGGCGGGTGTTGGGCGTTCAGGATCTGAGCCTGCTGATTCACTCAAGTGGCTACTACTCTGGGTAGGGAGCCAAACCCTGAGTCCAGGTGGGTGGTACCCTTAAGGCCATGATGACTATACCCTTCTTTCCCACATGTGACCTTCATTGGGGTCAGGACCTAAAAGGTGCAATTAAGGTTAAATGGGGTCATGGAGTTGGGTCCTGGCTCAATGAGAGTGGTGTTCTTAGAAGGAGCTAGGTCACAGATACACAGAGGGACGTGGACGTGAACACAGAGGGGGAAGCACCCTCTACAGGCCTCGAATTAAACCCGGGAGAACCAATCCTACCAACCCTGTGATCTTTGTGATCTTTGAGTTACAGCCTCCAGCTTCCCAAGCAAGTGATGCCTGATACTCCGAGCTAAAGTTGCCCTACGAACCTGCAGAGATGCCTCCCGAAGAGGTCAGAGGTCAAATCACTGGCAAACCTGCAGATGCCTCCCGAAGAGGTCAGAGGTCAAATCACTGGCACTTGAAACATTCTGATCCTGATATTTTTCAGCATTCTTCAAACTGTTTGAGCATGAGTTAGGCAAAAATCCTGCAAACCAGCAATATAGCCCCCAAACCTGCTCTGCTCTGACTCCTATCCCTAGAGGGAGGATGTCTCATCATTCTAAGTACAGGGTACCAAGTAAAGCAGGTGCTATCTAAAGGCTGATGCTGTCTTCCCCACTCTGGGTCTAGCCCAATGGATGCTGGTGCACTTGGGTGGTCCTGAGGACAGAAGACAGTTCTCCAGAGTATCCTGACTGAGACAAAGCAGTGGAGAAAGAGGTCGTGACTCACTCACCACATTCTTCCCTCCAGCATCTAATGAGAACACACTCTGGCCTGGAATTCTAGGGGCTTGTGGGATGGGGGGGGGGTCCCAGCCTACAGCTGAAGCCTAAGAGCTCTCCTGATCTGATCCACACGGGGGCAGCCTGGCCAACCTAGGCTACTCCTTTTTGATACCGGAACGTGTGTGTGTGTGTGTGTGTGTGTGTGTGTGTGTGTGTGTGTGTGTGTGTGTAAGGTCTAAGTTGAGTCTCATCCAAGAAAAGTAGACAGAGATGGGGAGGCTTCTGTATCTGTAAGGAGAGGAGAGAAGAGAGCAGTCACAAAAGAGAGGGAGCCTGCCTGGAGCATCCGGAGAGGCCTCAAAGAACAGAATAGCCTCCCTTCTAATTAGCCTGGAGGGGGAGTGAGGCCTGACCATGTACCTGGCTCTATTTCACAGCCTTCTGTGCACCCAGCAGGCTCCTTGGCTTGTGGAGGCCTGAGACTGGAGCTTTGTGACCTTGGTCAAGTCTCCTCCCCTCTGAACCTCCAATAGAGACAGGGAAGCAGATGATGCTGTCATTAACTACGTCTGTGGGTTGATGAGCTTTGTAGGAGGTCATATAAGGACCTTCGAGGCACACAGGACAGATGACCCACCGAGCAGTGAAAGTAACCAAGTGGTCAACTGTGGGCAGGCTCTCAGAGGAGACACACACCTTCCTTAAATGGCCAACTTGCTAAAAGCCTATCAGTCCACAGCCTAAGCCCAGCTTTGCTGGAGTCCTGCATATGTGTGGCTCTGTAAATACCAGACGCACTAGGGTCCCCCCCCCCCTTGCTGGCCCTCACCATGGTAGCTGAGATGGATAAGGACAACCCAGCCTCAGGCTGCGGAGTTAGGCAGCTTCCAGTAGTGCTGTCTTGATGCTGTGGTTGTCACCAACTGTAACCAAATCTGAGAAGGGCTGGAACACTAATACCTTTCACAGCAGTGTGTCCTGGGCAGACCTGGCCAGTGCACCACCACCCTGGCCCGAGTCACAAAAGGCTCCCAACCACATTAGCTTGGCTAGCTTCAGAAAGATGACTCACCGGTAGGAGTCTGCCCAATGACATCAGCCTGTTTCCCAGGAAAGACCCTCCCCCAGCACACCTCAAGTCATGAAAGGGTGACAGTGAGGGACTGTGGCCCACACTAGCAGTGTCCCGCTGAGAGAGGCATAAGTGAGCTGGAACTGAGAACCATTTCTGTTACAACAGCATTTGTTCAAGTGCTTGCTCATCATCAAAGGTGGCTCACACACCAGTCACAGGGCACAGCCCCTGAGGGCCACAATCCGGAGAGATGACTCTATAGGCACATGTGTCACAGCTTATGCCACGAGTGCCATGGGGACACCTGGGAGCAGATGAATGGCATCTAGAACTAGCTACATATTTGGTGAGACAAGGGCAGAGTGGCCAGCCAGTTTATATGGCTTGAGCAATCCCCACCCAAGGGTTCAAATTAGCCTGAGAATCAGAAGCCATGTGGCACAAACAGGAGGAAGGACAAGAGATCCAGTCCCTATTCTTGGAGTGCCTCCTTCTTACCAGCTATGGAAGTGGGAGAAGAGAGGGAAGGGCTAGAGGGAATGGCTCAGCCTGTCCTGGCTGCACCAGGGAGGTCTGGCTCCCAAAGGAGGATGGAAGGGAAGTGCATTAGGGACTCTTCTCATTGCTGGGACAAAAATTCCTGAAAAAAGAATTTACAGAAGGAAGGGTTTATTCTGGCTCACAGACTGAGGCTACAATCTATAAGGTGAGCACAGTGTGGCTGCAGGAATCAGTCACGTGTGTCTGTAGTCAGGGAGCAGAGAGAGATGGATGTCCCTGCTCATCTTACACTCTTCCTTGTGTTCAGCTCACAACCAGCCCACGGATGCTGGTGCCACACTCAAGGTGGTTCTTTCTACTTGGTAGCCCAAGTCTAGCAACACCCTCATCATAGATGTACCCAGAGGTTTGTCTTCTAGGTGATGCTAGAACCTATCAGATTGATAATCAATGTTAACCAAGGAAGAAGGGATGGGTAGAGGCCTGGGGACTGAGTCCAAGGATGGCTGGCCCATTTCCCTGTACTTGTCCCCTCAGCTTGAGACCACCAGATGAAGTGATTAGAAGACAAGGTTCTGTCTGTGCCTGTCTTCTAGCCCTGCCACTCACGATTTTGGGTCATGTGAAGGGAAGCTGCCTAACACTTGTTCTCCCCGTGTGAAGTCTCACACAGCTAACACATGTGTGTTTGCCATTTCAGTTCTGCCCAGAGGTGCTGTTGTGCCTGCTGTTGGTGTCCTGGCTCAGGGAGGACAGGGACCAGGAGGAGCTGGAATGTGCTCACCATTGTAGTCCAAGCCACCTCCACTGACGCTCAGCCTTTGCCATCATGTCCTAGTCATGGCCGTGACCATTGTCTGCTTCTTGGGCTAGGCTTGGCTGTCTCAGTCCTGGACAGAGGCAACATCAGTGGCTATCAGGGGGAGGGATAAGAGGGAGGGATCATGCCCTGTCATGCTGTGGTTTCTGAGGAGAGAGCTCTCCAGAAGAGGCTGGCAAGAGAATATGGTTTGAACCTGACATTTCTCCCATGTATTTGGATACCTAGTCCCCAGCTGTGGGGCTGTCTGGGCTGGGGGTGCTGTGCAGCTTTGGGGACTTGGGGTGTAGCTAGAGGTTATATATGTGTTGAGGGGCGGGTCTTGTGATAGAGCTCTGCTCTGCTTCCTGTTCCTCCTCTCTTTCACCTCAAAGCTGCCTTGTGAGGAGCTGCCACCTGCTTCCACCGCACTGTGCTCCCACTGTGACTCTCACAGGGGCGTATGTGTGTGTGTGTGTGCACGCGCGTGAGCGATGTAGCACGTCCTGACTTCAAACTCCCTAAGTGACTAAGAACATTCTTGAACTTCTCATCTTTCTCTCTCTACCTCCCAGTACTAGGATCTCAGGCTCCTGTCACCAAAAGTCTATGCATTTGCTGGGGACCAAGTCTAAGGCTCTGCGTAAGCTGGGCAAACCCTCTGTCCACTGAGCTACAGCCCAGAACTTCCTCTCTTAAGTCTCCTCACTCATGTGTTCTGTCACAGTGGTGAGGAAAATATGGAGTGCCCTTGCTAGCCCTAAGGCTTGCTCATCTAGGCTGAGCCAGGGTGCCAGTCCATGGGAGTCTCTCTACCTAATGAGGCTCACTACTGCAGCTGACACTGAAGACAACATCTCCTCCTCTTCTTCCTCTTCCTCCTAGTCCCACTCTTCCTCTTCCCCCTCCTCTTCTTCTCCCTCCTCCTCTTTTTAATTTTGTTCTCATTTTTATTCTTCTTTTCAGAAATAGGGTCTCCTAGATAGTTCAGATTGGTCTTGAACTCCGGTCCTCTTGCCTCAGGCTCCTAAATCGGAATTTCAACAGGTACTGCCACACCTAGCAGGAGGCAGGCATGTTTTCACAGACACTGACAGGGCAGAGATCAACCATCTTCCATTGCAGTGTAGAGTCTGGACCAGGGGACCTGTTGGACCCTCTTCTCCAGACAGTCTGGGCTGGGGACTGAGTTTCCTGGAGGAGGCTGCTCTTTGTTTAGGTTCTGAGAGCAGAGCTCAGGCTAGGTGGATCGAGCAGGACAACCAAGAGCTAACAGGAGGGAGGTGCTTGGTGCTGGAGGGGAAGAATGGAACAAGACTGAGGCCTGAGCGCTCCTGCTCAGTCTCAGAGCCTTGTCCTCCTGGCTCTGCAAAAAGCCAGTCAGTCGTCATGGTGGCCAAGGACACTGGTTTGGTAGTTCACGTAGGAGTTGGGCTGGAGGAGAGGGACAGGTGTCCCCTGGTCCCCTGGACTCACACCTGTTGATAGGACCACCCAAGGAGCTGGGGCATTCCAGACCAACTGGTCACTATGTCCCCCACCCCACCCCACTTTGCCTCAACATCTTCTGGCTCCCTTCTCCTGCCAGACCAAGCCTCACCATCATGCCCTGGGATACCTGCTCTGCCACCCTATTCCTTGTGGCCAAACTCAACAGCTAATACCCCCTTCTTTCCAAGATGGAATTCCAAAGTCCTTATCTTGGCCTCCTCCCTCCACTCTTGACTAGGGCAGCACTCTGTCACAAGTACTGGAAGTCAGCTCCCTGCACTCTGACCTCTAAGCCTCAGCTTCCCAGTCTGTGAAATGGGAATGGTGATCCAATCTTTCTTGTGAAGACTCATTACCACCAAGGTTTCACCAAGAGTGCTCAACCTGTAAGCCTGGCTTAGGAGTGACATTGCCACCCTCTCTGAGGTCCTCCCTGTTGCACTAGGCATGGCAGCCCTGGTCCCTGTGAGGACTTTTGCTAAGGGGCGAAGGATGGAGGCTTTTTTGTATTGTTGGGGATGAACATTCCCTAACAGTCTTCAACATTCTAAGCACCTGCTCTGTTCCTGAGCCACACTCCAGCCCAGGGAAGCTCTTCGGCTGAGGCCCATTCTCCCATGATAGACTACACCCTAAAATTCTCCCATGATAGACTACACCCTAAAAGGGCATTTTTATCTCTTAGGGAGTGAGACAAGGGATTATTTTCTCCCATTTACAAAAGAGAAAAGGCCTCAGAAAGGTCAAGTTCCATGTGCAGAGTCACAAGATTAAAACTGACCGAGTTCTGACCATGACCACGAACTCCCAGAACCCCCAAACCTAAAATCCTTTTTCTCTTACACCTGTGCAATCATATATAGATGATTGATGCATGCGATGTGGTATAATTTGTGTGATGGATATATATGTTATTTGTGGTATATACATATATGTGTGGTATCTGTCTGTGGAGACTATATGTGATATATACCATGAGTATGATATATAAGTGTGATATTTTATGTGTTATGTTGTATGTATTGAGCACATTTGGTGTTTGTATGCATGTGTCATATATGTGTGTGAATTATTTAGCATGGTTTATATGTGGTATATATGTATATGTGTGTGGCTTGCCTGCATGTAATACATATGTATGATAGATGCACGCAAGTATGTACATGTGTGTGATAGGTATGCATATGATGTTATATATGTGTGTATGATATATGATGTACGTGGTGTTATATAGGTGTATAGTACAAGTGAAAGCGTGTAAATATGTATACGCCTGCGTGTACGTGGTATGCTGTTGTGTATATGTGCGATATGAGTGTGTGGGGTGACCGTGTGAGCTGTGCATGCACACATTTGCGTGTGTACCTTCACGCCTGCTGCTCAGTGCTTCCCTGCGAGCGGTGACAGGGTCAAGGGAGAATTGTGTGTGACTAATTAGGTTTTAACTTGCCCGAGAAGAAGTGGACACTGCAGTGTGCTGCAGGAGAGAAAGCGAAGGCTGAACTGGAATGAACTTAATCTCCTTTGCACTGGAAGGAAAGAAAGATTAATGAAATATCCCCAAATCCATCCTGTTAGTTTTTATTAAATCAGCAAATGAAATTTAACCTCCAATTCGGTTTGAATGTCCTTTCCTGCAGATTAGGTTTCAGCGGCCTGAGTGGAATGGGCACACTCCCTCTAGAACAACATCGCCATGGGAAAATTGCATTATTGCCGTCCACCTCAGGTTACCAGAGCCCAGTCCACTCGGAAGACAACTAACCTCACAGAGTGGCACATACATCATCTCAAATGTGTGACAGCCAGCGTTCCGAGGATGTGCCTTCTGCGAGTAGTCTTCATACAAAAAAAAAAAAAAAAAAGCAATAAAAACCCAGACGGAGAAGCATAAGAAGGCAGCATCAATTCTTTTATCTTTTATCTTTTATTCAGGAGGGACAGGATGAAATATAGTGAAGACCTATGACAGCCACATTTGTTGTTTGACTTTAAGAAAGGGTCTCAAGTATCTCAGAGGGCTTTGAACTGCTGATCCCTTTGCCTTCATCTCCCCAGCGCCAGGATTACAGAGAATTTCCCTACCACACGGGTTTGTGCAGTGCTGGGAGTCAAACCCAGGCCTTCGTTCTCACTAGGGAGCCTGCTGCCCCACCACCACAGCTACTTTTTTTCATATGCTCCCCATACGCCAGGGATTGATTCTCTCCCTTTCTGTGACTTCACATTCATCCAGGAAGCGAGCAACACACAACTTTTATATGGTAGAAGACACTGCACTATAAGATCAAGTTCGCCAGCAGTTGTTTCCTGGAAATGTCTCTATCACTGGGCCATCCACTGGACAAACATCCTAAGCTGAGCAGCACTGGGTGCTGGGTCACCTCATGGTCTTGGAAGTCCTGAACAACCACACACATTGGCTGATGTCGGACCAGTCATTTGGGTTTACAGCTGCAGCTGACTGTTTGGGCCTATTCTCACTGGCCTTCCCAGCAACCCTAAGAAAGCTGGAGTGGAGGCTCAGAGAGCATGCAGTGGAGCTTAAGTTCAGCACAGCTCTAGACACAGAGTCCAGGGCACATCTGTCCACTGCAGGGCCTTCAGAGCCAGACTACCAAGGACCTCCATAGCCTCTATCCTGTGGCACTGAGGTAAGGTGGGGACGGGGGGGGGGGGAGCAGAATATTTTCAGATCCTCTTCAAAGATGGTTTTCCATGAGTTACAGGGAAAAGCCTGTTTTCTGTTACTGAGTCCAAGGAAAAAGTGCAAGTGTTTGTCAGTAAGAAGCAGCGGTTTGGAAAGTGTCTTTGATTGCTGCAGGACCGACACAGACTTGTCTCTCCGGGCCTGCAGAGTGGAGGTGGGGGCCTCCCTCCCCCAAGGCTGAGAGAACCTTCCAAACTTGGATCTCAATACCCAGTGGCAGCGGGTGGCGGCAGGTCACAGGGAGCAATAAGATGCTTGCCTGTTTCTGCAGAGTTGGACCGTTGGTTTGTGGGGTGCGGGGAAATTGGGAAGAGGGTGCAGCCTATGTGGCTGCAACTTAAGGACTCTACACCCTTGGACCCAGCACTCCCACTTCTCAGAGGTGGGATTAGCATGGTGCAGCTTCTGGCTCCTTCAGAGGAGCTTCTCCGTGGAGTCATGATTCTCCTTCCATCAGGGCAGAGCCAAGAGTGGTGTTGGGCATGAATCCTGCCCCGTGCTCACTGCCTGAGAGGGAGGGACAATAACTGGTTTCTTTACTGGGCTATTATCGAAGCTGAAAAGGAAGGTGGATACCAGCCCTCAGCACAGCTGGGCATATTCACAATAAATGGTGAATAAAAGTGGACTCAGTTCGGTCACTTCTCAAGACCTTCATACCAAGTCCTGCAGAACCCCTGGCTTAGACCTTGAGCATCGTCAGTGCTTTGCTGCAGGACCTTCCAAGAACTGCTCTCCATAGGGCAGGGGGGCACATAATACCAACACACAAGGGGCCATGAAGATGTCCTAGTGTCCAAATTTTGGGCCCCATCAAAACGCTACAGTTGCATAAAATATTTGAAGCAATGGCCAAGAGAGAGGCTCCTTTGCCAAGGTTCTCCTCTTCCAGCCTCTGGAATTGATTACCCAGAGCGGTTCAGAAACACAGCAATAAATGGTGCCAGGGTAGATGGACAAGCCGGGATTGGCTCAGGTTTCCAAGCCAGCAGTGCCCCTCCCCCCCACACCCCGGAAGAACAAAGTCTTCTCCAGTTTTTAGTAAACCTAAGTTGACAATCGTCAAAGGGAATCAAACAGTGCAGAAACGAAGCCCCTAGAAGATGCCAGAGGAAGTCAGGATCCGTAGAAATCGACTAAGCCTCCACCCACCCCCACTTGTACTTCAGAATGAGTATTTAAATCTCCCAGGAGCAGGCTCTGGGGGTCCACACGATTTAACTTGTGGCAAGAATGCACTTAGGGAGGGCACTTGTGTTTATTCTGGGTCTTACCTCCTCACCGTCTTAATGTAATCCTCACAGCGTTAATGTGGCAGCAGGGGGTGGGGGTGGGCTATTGGGAAGACACCAATTAGTAGCACAGGCTCTTTGCCCCAAATCCCTACAGTGGTGGGAGAGAAATCCTTCCCTGGAAGGAGATAATTATCTGAAGGGCTGCTGGGGTCTCTGTAGGCCAGAACTGGGAGTCAGCTCGGACCACCAACAGTCCAATAGACTCTTAGGCTGCCCCAGCATGTGGCCCTAATGCACCCTAACGTCCTCTAGCTAAGAGGGTGTCCCCATTCCCTCACTCATTAATAACTCTTGCTGGGGACCTGCTTCACACAATGCCCCTTTAGAGCACAGGATTGAACCCTGAATGGAGCCAGGCAGCTTCCCAAACATCTGGGTACAGCTGGTTTCCTGAGACAACAACACAGATTAGGGTCCTAGCTTCCCAGGTCAGGCTATGCAGGGTGTGATCAGATTCCCGAGTCCAAGTCTGACTAAGGATAGAGGGGAACACACTTTGTCCTTGTTGATCAACTGGTGGATATGTGTCAAGCCAGTGCTTCTTAATTTAATCTCACATGAAATCCGCCAACATTCCAGATGCTCCAATCTGATCACCCCACTGATGTTGGGGTTGTCCCTAGAAGGAGACAGCAGTTAGTGTAGCTGCCAACGGTTGGAGGATTCTGCTGGACAGAGAAGCATAATTGGACATTGCATAGAGAGACACACTGGTTCTTCACATTCCCCCTACAGCCCACAGCTCTCCAGACTGGAGATTTCTCTGGAAAAGAGCCAGTTATGGGAGCATTGAAACCTTGGCCACCCAGCTCTCAGGGATGCCAGGGGCCTCTCTTTCCTGGGCTTGATGAACAAGCATTGAAGGGACCACTGGGCAATGATTCTGCCATTGCTTGCTTTCATAGAACAAGATGGAATGTTATTACCTTGCATGAAGGATCTTATCTCTGACCAGGAAATAAGGGTGGGACTGGAAGAAGCCTAAATGACGAGTTGAAATGGTTCTGGTCAGAACTGGAGCCCCGCATGGGCAATATGGATGGTTACTTGACACCGTTGGCTGCTGTCCTCTCATGGGCCAGTCTGCTTTTCAGACATGAGGACTGATGTTGGCATGACTGGGTATGCTCTTGGAGTGTCCAGTGTATGCTCTTGGCTGGTCAGGGTGTGTTCTGTCCAGGTATGTTCTTGGCATACAGGAAACTGATTTCATGCATGAGTTTTTCTTACTTTACTTTGAAGTGATGCCAAAAGTGTTCTGAGAGAATCTGAATCAGGAAGCTCTGGGGATGCCGTTTCTTGCTCTGATGGAGCTGTGGTCCACCTTCTAAGGAGTCCTCTGATCTTGTGACAAATGACCGTGTCCACAGCAGCATCTCAACAATCAACCTCCATAGTTAGTTGCACCTGATCCATTGACTGCCATAAAACTGATACCCCGAGGTCTTCAGTAAAGAACTTCTCAGCCCATGAAGAGCAGAGAGGAGTAGGCAAATAACACCTGTGCGTGGTGAGCCCATGAGGTCATCGTTGGCAACTGCAAGAACACATGGGGTCTTGGTGGAAACAGAGCATCCTGGTATGTGATCAGTTTTGCTCTGTACTTGTGACAAGGCCAGTGAGCAGCTCAGGCTAGATCTCCCCACGTGAGACTCTGGTCAACACCTCCAGCTTCTCCAAGCCTCAGTTTTCTCCATGCATGTTGGGTACCAAGGCTCCTGCCTCTCAGGTTGCTCAGAGGACTCATGACCAGAACTGTGCTGTGAGGGTCGCAGGATGGCCCATCACCAAGCTCCATCTCCGAGCCACCTCAGCCTCTTCAGCCACCCTGCTGCTGCTCTTCTAGCTTTCCTCATCGGCAGCGGTCTCCCACTACCCTCACACCCTCTCACACTTCTACACACTCAACCCCTTGCATGAACATATCCATATGCATGTACAGATGCACATGCATTCATACCCATGTACACACACACACACACACACACACACAGATGCACACCTCTTTCAGCAGTCTGCCTCTCCCATGACAGAATGACATTTTGAAGCAAAGGGGAATTCTGGAAAATGTGGTGGAGCCCAGCTCCTGGTGAATCGCTTGGCTTCAGAGTCTGTTCACCAAGCTGCTTGCCAGAAGTGCAAAGTCACCCGAGGGTCAGCTGATCCTTTCTCCCCCTGCTCTGCTGTGAAATATCAGGAAGAGGGCAGAGGGGCGAGCCGTGTGAGTGGATGCCGTCCTTTATGAAACACAAGAAGGAAAATACTCTAAACCCATAATCATAAACACGGCGTGTGGGAAATGGCAAGAGCCAGTTCAGTGGGGAGCGCCTTTTATCTGCTCCCTCCCCTCTCTGCTCAATATTAGATACATAATCAGAGAAATTCTTATATTTCACTGAAGGCCTGCTTGAGCTGAAAGGTTGATTTTTTTTTAAAAGAAATTCTCCCCATCTATTCTGCAGCAGAAGGATTTTCTTTCTCAAATACTTTCACCTGTCAAAATCCCTCTGTCCAGAGACTAAGCAGATCCCTCCAGTCTCATTCTGCAGAGCCAGGGAAGGCGGCCATAGCGAGTGGGTGTCTACCAGGACATCTGGCATCTCCTGATGGCCGATCTGAGTGGCAGCCAGGGCCATGGGCCAGCTCACACACTCAAAGAGGCAGTGAGCTTGGCCAAGGGGCACCAGCCAGGGGATGCTGAGCCAGCACTCGGCCTGAGCCCAGGACATGGGTCCTGCATAGGATTTCTTCTCCCTTTGACCCACTGCCTGTGAAAATGTGGAGCTGGGCCTAGAGCTGGGGCTCCCTCACCCACCCTGGTTGATGTCCTCAGCTTCTCTTTTGCCTCAGTGGACATTGCTCTTCTCCTAGGGACAGTCATGAACAAAGACTATTGCTCTATTTGGACTTGTTGCCGCCTTCTTTTCCCTCCCCTCCCTGTCTGGTCCTACCCTCTCATCTCTTTTCTCCTCTTCCTTTCTTGTCACCATACCTATCCTACCCTCCCTATTTCTTTTCCTTCCCTCTCTTCCTGTCCCTCACTTCTTTTTCTTCCTTCTCCTCACCCAGTCCTCCTCCTCCTCCTCCTCCTTCTCCACCTCTGCCTCCTCTCCACTCCATGCTAAGAGTGAAACCTGGAATCCAGAGCCTTGCGCCTGTTTGACAGCAGCATCCTCAACTCTACCCATTATATACTGGATAGGCAGGTATTTCACACTTTTAGCCAATGTTTATTGTTGTCATGAGTATCTTTGTGTCTGTCTTAGAAACTTTGTTTCAGATTTATTTGTTATATGCATGAGTGTTTTGCTTGCACATATAGATGTGTACATGTGTGTAGTACCTGCAGAGGTCAGAAGGTGGCTTTGGATCCCCTGAAACTGGAGTTACGGATGGTTGTGAGTCACCATGTGAGTGCTGAGAATAGATCCTGGATCCTCAGCAAGAGCAACAGATGCCCCCAAACTCCTGAGCCAGCTCTCCGTATCTGTCTGTTGACAGACACACACATCCAGTTCACTGTTGTATGTAGCCGAATGTAGAATGATTGCATTGTGATAGAGAGAGAGGTTTCCTTCACTATTAGGAGCTATATTTTCAGAAGAAATCGACATTATTATCCATTCTTAAGAAAAGACAATGTTAAAGGCAGTCCTGCTCAGATCCATTCTCCCCAGAAAACGCTTAATCTGCTCGCCTACATGCAGAGCTGCAGTGCACACGGTATATGGCTGTATCCCTGCAGACCATATGGTACATGCCTGTATCCTTTTACACTTCCCCCCTTCCTCCATCTTTATTCCTTCTTGCTCTTTCTTTCTCTCTTGGAGTCAAGAATCTGACAGTGCAGCACAGAGTAGCCACAAGCCCAAGCTCCATCCTGCCTCAGCCTTGACAGTGCTGAGAGAATCAGAGTGCACCTCCACACCTGCTTCTTTTAAACAAAATCAAGTCTTTCTTTGTTGAACTTACCTCTTACCTTGCTTCGAGGATTTGCATAACTGGGTTTTTGAAGGGCTTGGTTTTTGTCTCTGCTGAAACTTCACCTCTCCTGGCCATTCTTACGGACTACATCTTTTGCTCTGCTAAACAGCTGCATCATGCCCCAGACCACTGAAGTAAACTGTGTCTTCCCTCAGGACCCTCTTCTGATGGAGGTGGTACCCAGCCTTTTCACCCCAACATACAATGCCACCATGAAAATTTTGAGACCTTCGTCACACAGCACTGTCACTTTGCTGTCTTCGGAAATACAAGGGTCTTGGGACCTCAACTCTAGGCAACAGGGCATGCGCATTTTGGCAATTAACCCACCCAAGCCAGATATGAAAGGACAGATACCATGTGGTTCCACTTACATGAGGCACCTGGAGAGTCAAATTTAAAGACAGAGAAGTAGGCCATGGCTGTCAGGGCTGCAGGGGTTGGTGAGATGGGAACGCACACCTAAGTGTCCAGAGGGACCATGGTAGTGCATGCGTCTTCATCTTGTTGAACTGTACACATAAAAATAGTCAGCAGAGAGAGTTGGGGATGTGGCTCAGTCCGGAGCATGCTTGTCTACCACGCATGAAGTCCTAGGTTCAAGTCCAAGCCCGTACTATAGCTGGGAAGGCGACCCATACTTGTAACCCACACTTGTTTGGTAATCTCAACGGGTACCCAGGGGATACTGACCTGAGAATCAGAAGTTCAAAGTCATTCTAAGGCACATTGTAAGTTCAAGGCGAGGCTGGGCTGTATGAGATCACACCTCAATTTTTTTTTAAAATGGGTAAAATTTGTGGTGTGCATATTTTACGTTAAAGCATTTAAAATTAAAACCGTAAATGTAAAGATTTCCCAAACTCAATTATTTATTCAAGCCCTACTACCTACAATCCCCACACCCAGCACCCTGAGCCTCCTATTCCATTTTTCTGAAGCTTTGGTCAGTCACAATCCAAAAGTGTGAATATCTGTATTGACTCTTTAGGGACAGGGACACCCTTGCCATTCCTGTGATACTTTGTTACAACTGTCCTCTTTTGATTGGTATTGATGGGAGTAGTCTGTACCTAATTCATGACTGGAACTTCATTGCAGGTATGTATGTACTGGACGAATATAGTTTATATAGAAGTTGGCACTTTCTAAAACTATTGTGCCCTTTCCTGGGTCTTGGGATGTATGCCCTCACATATGGTGAATGGCATCCCCACTTGCCTTTCCAACATATTCCAGCAGCAGTCGACTGCAAACAGCTAGGAGTCTCCACCTTGGGGCTTGCTGGGGTTGCATGAGCTGAAGAACATGGAGGTTTAGGATGAGACGGCACCCTGGAGGGCTGCAGCCTGGATGGACAGACAGATGGAACATGGGAAGAAAGACCTCTCAAACGGGATACCACTCTGCGTGACTCTGGTCCCTCCAGGCCCAGGCTGCAGTGGTACTGTCTCCTCCCAGGCCCAAGCTGCAGCAGTTACTGGCTACCCACCCCCCAGGCCCAGGCTGCAGTGGTAACTCACTTGGTACAGTGTCAAGTTCCCTGGCTTTCCTTCTTCCCCGTCCTCTGCTTGGCCTGCACTTCCTGGGCTCATCTCCCAAATAAACTTAGTCATTCACCCATGACTTCAGAGTGGGCCTCTCAGGGACCTGACCCACATACCTCTCCACCATGCAGACTGCATATCCAGGCTAAAGGGAACTAGGAAGAGAACATTGTCTGCAGCTGTCCCATCTGAACATTCCCGAAAACTCCTGTCCACAGTTTGCAAAAAAAGTAAAACATGGGAAAAAGGGGAGAGGTGTGCCTGCTGTCCTGGAGGAGCTTCAAATGCACAGGGCCAGGATCTGTCTCCTGCAAAGCCCGGATGGACAGTTTGAGGAAGGTTCTGGGACTTGGCCGTGGGCCTGTGACTCACTTCTGCCCTCACAGTAGCTGGAGGGCTGGGGCAAGTCACTCAGAGAATCTGAGCCTATATCATATCCTCTCCTCGTTGAACAGGCAGATTTATGTCCCGCTCCGTCTCCAGAGATCGCACACGGAGCATGCACAGACGTGCTCTGCAAAGCAGGGTGCAGATGGTTGTTATCTGGGTACGTGCTTCCTCAAGAGGGTGGACATCTGTGCCAGAGGGCTTAAAAGGCTGCCGGAAGCCTCCAGATCTCCACAACCCCACCTATATGCTCAGCTATCTGGAGGGTGGGGGAAGACAGCCACTGCCCACAGCTGCTGCCCGGAACAAGACTTACATTTTTCACGATCTTAGTGGAGTGATGAAGGCTATCTAGAAACGGAGATGCATGTCCTCCTCAGAGTCTCTGGGTGTCTAGCACCATGCCCAGGCCACAGGACACATGAACATCAAAGAGCCACACATACTGTGTCTAGGAATGTAGACCTGTCGACAGTAGCTCCGAACAGGGAGCCTCAGTTTTCTCTCCTGTGTTATGGGAGGATAGCACATTCAATAAATATTTGCATTTTCATCAAGCCCTTCCCTGACAGCCAAAGAGATGCAAATTATCCTATTGTGTTTACCATTAGCCAGCTGTATGACAAGTGTGTGGCGTGCCTGATTTCTGGGTCCCCTATGGTAGATGGTGGGAACCAAGGATAAATTCCCTAAGTTATCCTCCTCACACCACAGGCATGTGTCCCCTCCCACAATGAATAAACAAGTGTAATAAAAGTATTAGTCTAGAAGAATCTGAGGCTGTGAAAGTTTGCCCTCTGGTTTGGTTGGATAATGCTCTCGTTATAGCAGCTTGTAGGGATTGCGCCGCGACAGGATGCTGCTGAGGAAGGTGCCCAAGGGCTGCAGGGAGGACACGCACACCTGTTCACACCCACATATTCCCACCTGTAGCGGCAGAGAGTTGCCATGACGAGGGATCACAGAATGGCAGCTATCAGCTATGTAGGATGACCCACTTTCCCCACTGTTTGAAGGTTCATCAGAGGTTTTAAATTAAGATCAGACGGACCTCTGGGGAGATGGTGCTCTCTCCCCATGTGCGATGGCTGATGGCTGGTGACTGGTGTGAAGCCTCCTTCAGCACTGTAGCTTTGAGACCACCCGTGTGCTGGCTTCTACCAGATTCTGTCTCAGTGAGAACAGCTACCACGTCCCACCGTGGCTTTACCTATGCTGTTTACTTGCTGTGGAAACAAAATGAGGTGGGTTATGAGCTAGCAACTGCTAATGAGCCCTGGAAGCTCTTTCTTTTTGTTTTTTGTTTTTTTTTTGTTTTTTTTTTGAGACAAGGTTTCTCTGTGTAGCCCTGGCTGTCCTGGAACTCACTCTGTAGACCAGGCTGGCCTTGAACTCAGAAATCCGCCTACCTCTGCTTCCTGAGTGCTGGGATTAAGGTGTGCGCCACCACGCCCGGCTTGGAAGCTCATTTTTACTCCTTTATTAATGTGGCCAGAAGCCCCCCCCCCTTTTTTTTTAAAGAGGGTATGCTACTGGAAATGACTGACATTTCCCCAATGTCTGTTTACATGGCTGACATAGTTTTATCCTGTTCTTGGTGCCTAGCTCCAGAAGGAGGTCTGATTTCTGTAGTTCTATCTGATTGGCCCAGTGGCCTGGCCTGATCTGACAAAAAGGTTCAACGGCAGAAAACTCAACACAGGGAAAGGAAGAAGCTGGAATGCAGAAGGAAGGGAAACTCCTCCCAGGTTGAATGAGGACAACCGATGGGATTATAAGAACCCCTGCTCTGGCAGAGCTAGCCCGGCTTTGCAGCATGCTGTCGCAGGAGGGTCACCACATGGTGACCCTCATGCCTCCTGAGTGTCACGTGCAGGATGACACAGCAGGGAGAACAAAATGATAACAATATGATGGGGTCCAGCCAGGCTACAGAGGAGCCAGGAGGTCCAGTTAAATCACTGCCTGCTTCAAAACCCTGTTCTCAGCTGATGCCCCTCCCCCTTCAACAAGTCTTGGTGGAAGAAACATCCCAAAGTCTGTGGTCAGCACCCCTCTCTCTGTCCCAGTCCTCAGCTTGGTGACTGGCACACTGTAGGTGTTCAGTAGACATTTTAGTAATCTTTCTCATCACTGTGATAACACACCTAGCAGAAGCTGGAAAGTGGGATTGGTTCTGTAATCCCAGAATTTAGGAGGCAGAAATGAGAGGATTGCTGCAAGTTCAAAGCCAGCCTCAGATACTTAGTGAGTTCCAGGACAGGCTGAGCTATATAGAGATCCTCAATCTCTCCCTCTCCCTCTCCCCCTCCCCCTCCTTCTCCCTCTTCCCCTCCCCCTCCCCCTCCCCCTTCCCCCCCTCACACACACACACACACACACACACACACACACACACACACACGCGCGCGCGCGCGTGCGCGCGCGCGCGCGAGCATGGGAGAAGTTATATTTTAGTAGAAAAACAAACAAATAAACCCAACAACTTTGAAACTAAAATATCTGTCTTAGTTAGGGTTTTACTGCTGTGAACAGACACCATGACCAAGGTAAGTCTTATAAAGACAACATTTAATTGGGGCTGGCTTACAGGTTCAGAGGTTCAGTCCATTATCATCAAGGTGGGAGCATGGCAGCATCCAGGCAGGCATGGTGCAGGGGGAGCTGAGAGGTCTACATCTTCATCTGAAGGCTGCTAATGGAAGACTCACTTCCAGTCAGCTAGGACTAGAGTATTAAAGCCCACACACAGAGTAACACAGCTACTCCAACAAGGCCACACCTCCAAATAGTGCTGCTCCCTGGCCCAAGCATATACAAACTATCACAGTATCCAAAAAACAAAGCCTGGGAGAAGCTACATAAGAGAAGAAATTTAACTTAGCCCAAAGTTTTAAGAAGTTTTAAGAAATCCCTGTGGCTGGTAGGCATGGTAGTTGGGTGGGCATGGTAGCTGAACCATCTCAGTCTTGAGTGGCAGGATCCTGTGGTATGGCTTAGTCACATCTTAGCAGATCAGGAAGCAGAGAGTTTGAGCTAGAACCAGACATAGGTATTCCCTTCACTGCCCACCCTCAGTGACCTACTTCTGCCTAGTCCGAAAGGTGCCAGAGGCTTCCACAAACAGCATCAGCATAGGGGTTCAAGCTTCCAAATACACAAACCCATAGAGGATATTTTACACTCAAACCATAGCAGTGGATATCTGGGGCCAAATGATTAAGACTAGGGCAGATGTAGGCAGTCTGAGGCCTCTGCCAACCAAGTCTGACGGGGCTCTGTTATAGTACAAGCCAGTTGGCAAACAAAATTCAATTTCTTAAAAATCCATAGAATGTTGTTGGGCTCCAGGTATCTCATGCACAGAAATATTAACATTGGGGAGAGAAGGTTGACTGGCTCCAGGGATTGGCACTGTGGTCTGGGGACAGAAAAGGAAGAGGATGGGCCATTTGTAAGGTGATTGAGGCTTTGGCTCATGTAGGCAGGAGTTTGGAAAATGTAGAATTCTCCCAAATAGAATGGGGTCCAGTGGCAATTGAAAATGGCATGTGAAACCCCACTTGGTGCTGGCTTTTACTTTGAGGTTTGAAACCTACTAGCATGCAAGCATTGGCTCCCAGGGCTGCCCCTGTTCTGACTCCACATTCTACCACTGCTCCGGAGCCTCAGAGCACCGAGGACAGACAGGTCTTTAGCAGAGTGAACATCCAATTTTCTCTGTGTTGGCTAAGACCAACCTGGTCTTAGCCCTGAAAATCTCTAGTTCTGGGCAAAATGGGACACTCACCTATGTTTTTGGAGACCGTGAATGGACCTCAAATGAGGCAAACACATCTTCAGGCTCCAGAACTGCTATGTCCTGCCCATGAGACTACAGGCAAGGTGTGTATCCTCCTGAACACCATTTTTGTTTCTTTCTATCGTGTGTGTGTGTGATATGTGTGTGGTATATATGTGTGTATACATGTGATGTGTATGTGTATGTGTGTGGTATATATGTGTGTATACATGTGATGTGTATGTGTATGTGTGTGGTGTATATGTGGTATATGTATGTGTGTGTGCATATGATATGTGTGTATATGTGCATGTGATGTGTGTGTTGTGTATGTGTGTATGTGATGTGTGTGTGGTGTGTATGTGTGTGTACTTGTGGTGTGTATGTGTGTGTTCATGTGATGTGTGTATGTGTGTGTGCATGTAATATGTGTATGTGTGTATGTATGTAATGTTTGTGTATGTGTGTGTTGTGTATGTGGTGTATGTGCATGCAGTGTGTGTATATGTGTGTGGCATGTATGTGTGTGTGCATGTGATATATGTGTGTATGTGTGTGGTATATATGTGTATGTGTGTACATGTGGTATGTGTATGGTGTATATGTATGTGGTATGTATATATGTGTGCATGTGTGTGTACTTGTGTGTGTGTGGTGTGTATGTGTGTGTGTACTTGTGGTGTGTGTGGGGTGTCCATGTATGTGTGTATGTGTGTGGTGTATATGTATATATGGTGTGTATGTGGTATGTGTGTATGTGTGTGGTGTGTATATGTATATGTGGTATGTGTGTGTGGTGTATGTGTGTGTGTGTGTGTGTGTGTGTACCCACCAGGTAGCTGCAGTGAGTCACAGGGATCTCCACACCTGAACTTTTTTGAGTTCTGGGATCACACAGATTCTCATGCTTGAAAAGCACACACTTTACCAGTTGAACCATCTCCTTAGCCCCATAAGCACCCATTTCCTGACTGCTAAAACAGGGAATAAGGTCTGCCAGGTTCTCTTGAGGCCCAAATGAGCATGATAGTGTATTGAACAATCAGTACATCCTCACTGCTGTCTTTCTTGGAGTAACCATGGTACTCCATCCTGTCATTATCTCCATCATCCTGGTCCAAAGAGCCTCATCTTATAGATAAGCCCATGAGAATGATCTACTGGTCTAGTTAGCCCAGGAGGAGGGTGGAAACGCTCCTGATGCAAGAGTGTTAATCCTGATGCTAATCCCTGCCCATCCTTACCCTGATTAGGTTCCAGTGATCACACTGAAGGGCCCACGACTTGTCCCACTCTTAGTGCAAAAGCCGTGGCATGAGTCAGAGCTCTGTGGATACAACCACGAGAAACAGTCTCCAGCTACGACAAAAAGAGCAGGTATGGGGACAGCGCAGGATCTCACAGGTCCACATGGAAAGCTGAGGGTCCACTGTAAGGTCACATCCGAGGGTGCTTTGGCAGTGGGGACTGAATATGCTGGACACCAGGAGACCTCTGGAACATAAACGGATTGCAAAGTTTTCCCGCCATAGTCTGAGGCCCACCTGGTCGGGGAAAGCTTGGGGTCTGAACTGCCTGACAAGGATGCGTGTGAAAGAATAGTGTGAGGGGCTGGGCAAGAATTAGGGGTGTCTCCAAAGGAAATCAGGGTGCTATGAGGAAGAGAAGACGGGTGTGAGGCTAGGGTTCCAAGCAACATCTACCCGCTCCGGTCCCGAGGTATGTTCTGCCACTATCTCACGGGGACCAATTGGAATCTGGCTTGGACTCAGCCCTGGTACAGAAGGGCATGCCCTGGAGGTGGGTATGTTCCGAAGAAGTGACCCCCCCCCCCCCCGTCCGTTGTTTCCTGTCCTAACACCTCCCTCCCCCTCCAGTAGGACATGTTTCCCCCTTCCAGGAGCCACTGCCTAGATCTCCCTGCTCAGGCTTGATTTCCTCAAACAGAGGCGTCTTGCAAAGAAACTTGTTTGGGGCTGAAATCACAGCTGGCTTCCACCTTTGAATGGACCTGAAACCCAAGTTCCCTATTCCCTTTTCAGCAAAGCAGATGCAATGCTGGTAAAGCCCTTAAGGAAACAGTAGGAAATACCGGCCACCCCAAGTCCTCAGTGTGAAGGGGACCGGAAGTCCCTTCCAAATGGGTCTATTTTTACTTTCTATTTCCCCCAAAAAGTTCAGAGCAACAACTCACTGAAAATCTAGACTCTGCCTCATTTTGAGGTGGAGGCTGTCTTCAAAGTTTTTTCTTTTCTTTTTCTAAACCTCCGATTTAACTTGCTGGGCGCCTCTGGAGTCTGGTATTAATAATAAATATTATTGCCGTGCATCCTTATTTTTCCCTTAATTTAATTAGGGAAAATGTAATAGCCCTTATGAAAACAATATATGAGTTTTCAAACCTAATTAACATGAGACAAAGTGCGCAGGTCAGAAAATCGTTGTTTTCTCTGGAAAAATTCCATGCAAATAGATAAAAACAAACCTGCATTGAATTCCACAGCCCAGGCTCACAGGCAAATCAGAGATGACGGCTCGCGCCCCAGGGCTCTGTCTGCCTGGTAATAAATACTTTCCTTTTGTCACGATTCAGGGGAGAGGGAGAGCGATATGCGAACCCTATCAAATATTCCAAGGTGGCGGCAAGTCAGCCGTGACCGGGTGCGGCCTTCCATCGGTCAGGAGGCACGACCTGCAGGCACTCCAGATGCAAGAGAGCCCGTCCTCGTGTGGCCTCCTGTGCTTGGCCCGACTGGTTAAAGTTGGCTTGTTCATCGTCATCCTCTAGTGACAAGCAGCTGGCTTGTCACCCGGAAGATGGATGATACTGGACACATCATCCTTACTGAACTCCTCCCTAGGCGGAACCTTATCTCCTACGTGATCCAAGTTCAACCTGGAGGCTTGAAAAGGAGACCCCTAAGGTCTTTATCAAGCTTGGCCCAGACCCCCTCTCTCCCACTTATACTCCTTAAAGACCCCCTTCCTTTCACACCCCACCATGGGACTCAACAAAACCGCTGAAGACCCATGCCAGTCTCGTGGTCCACGCCAAATCAGCCTCCTTCTTAACTGCCTGTGGTTCTGTCAGTTCTTACGACACGTTCATCCTACCCTGTGGTTTTCGTGCCCAACTCCCTCAGTAGGGCCTGCCCTTCATTACTGTCTTCCAGTCCCCAATATTCCATGAGAACAGAAAAAGACACGACTCGGGGCCCTAGTCAACCTCTGTCAGAGTTTGAGTCTCCCATTGCCTCAGGCAGCGCAGCCTCTGTCTCAAGGGATGAGAAGTTCAAACACTTTCTCTGCTTCCAGCACGGAGGTTGCTCCCATGCACGCCGTGTCCCCATTGCAGGCAATGGGAAGCTACCTTGTTGCTTGCTTAGAAGCCTTCCGCTGCCAAGCATTGCCTGATTATTATAGTTTCCTATACTGGGACACACACACACACACACACACACACAGAGTCACCAGCATCTGTATGTTACATCATCTCCTCTCTCTGTATTAAAGGTCAAACTCAAGGATGAATGTTATGAATCTTCTACCTCATTCTCGTTCTCTTAATGAATGATTCTATTCTTCCCATGATTTGAGGCCCTTGGATCTCACGAAGGGCTCCTTAGCACAGATCTAATGCATACTCCATTTTGCTTATACCCCGCCAGCTGCAGGAAACGCTAAGCCAGCACCTCCTGCCTTCCCTTCTTTCTAGTTTTCCTGCCCAAAGAGAGGCAAAGGATGGCAGCCACATGTCTTTCCCCCCCCCCCCACTGTTGTAATTACTTCTTTATATGTCTGAGAAGGCAGAAGAGCTTCACTTGCATGTCTTATCGCCTACAACAAAAGCCACTGCAATCTGCTTGGAAGATCCTGTGCCATGTGCACTCTCTTCAGAGATTGCAATATACTCTCAAGTCCATTAGTGGTTTGGAGGCACCCCAAAACTTTCATAATGGATCCCTTTCACAAAGGAAGAATGTCACTTCATTACCCACTAGAGGAAGACGTCCATCCACTCTGGCTTGGGCTGGCATGTTCTAGCATTCCACGGCTAGGAGCGTGATGTCACCACCGCAGCACTGTGGCATGTCATCCCGTACCGTGTCAAGAGTGCTCCTCAAGACGCTCCATCCACACATGAATCTGACTGGGCTGCATGTCTCATTATCCGCTGCAAGAGCCACACACCCTCTCTTCCTGAAGTCTTCTTCGGTCTGTCTGTCTGTCCTTGTGTCCTGTGTGGGTTCTGGTTGTGTTGTGTGACTTTTCTCGTAGTGAGATGAACAAACACTTACTCAGTCCAGGCAGGATGCCAAGGACAGTCTGAAGGAACTACACCATGCAAGTCTAACTGCATTATGCCAGTCTAGCTTAGTGAGTTATTGGGATTGCTTGTGGTTACACAGGTGAGGGGTTACTTACAGGAACACGACTGACTCAATATCAATGCTTCACTTGAAAGCTCACTCCAGTATGGGTGACAACGCATAAAAGATGCATCTATGGGGTTCTCAGTGTGACTTGTCCCAGCTGGACTGGTGACAGTCTCTTCTCCTCAGCAATTAATATTGTGGGTGAGGTGTTGCAGTAAATCTCCAGCCCAAATAAGCCTGGGCAATGAAAACATAACTCAATTACTATGAATACATGCTGTGCGCCTAGATTGGGCAGATCTACCGCTATACTACCATCTTCCCCATCTATGAGACCCCTTACAACTTGTGGTTTCTCCAGGCCAGCTGCTTCTGCTCCACTTTCCTTCTTCCTCCTCCTATGTCATTCTCTCTCTCTCTCTCTCTCTCTCTCTCTCTCTCTCTCTCTCTCTCTCAAAACCTTCAGCTCCACCTTCCCCTATTTCTCTGCCCAATCACCAGCTCTAGCCTTTATTTATAAATTAAAATGTGATGGTTTGTATATTCTTGGACCAGGGAGTGGCACCATCTGGAGGTGTGGCCTTGATAGAATAGGTGTGACCTGGTTGGAATGGGTGTATCACTGTGGGTGTGGGTTTAAGACTCTCAGCCCAGTTGCCTGGAAGTCAGTCTTCCACTAGCAGCCTTTGGATGAACTCTCAGCTCTGCCTGCGCCATGCCTGCCTGGATCCTGCCATGCTCCCACCTTGATGGTAATGGACTGAACCTTGAATCTGCAAGCCAGCCCCAATTAAATGTTGTTTTTTATAAGACTTGCCTTGGTCATGGTGTCTGTTCACAGCAGTAAAACCCTAACTAAGACAGGTGGGAAGAAAGTTTACAGGAAATGAGTGCTGACTCATTCCTTGTTCGAAGCCCCTCACAGGAGAACAGAATTAACATCAAATACAATTAGCCCCAGGGCTCTCCACAACAGTGGGGTAAGGAGTAGGGGTGGGGTCTTTGGCCTTCTTGAGCCTTGTAAGTTTCATTTACTTCCTGAGACTTAGGAGTCTCCCTCATCTTTCTAGAAGGCCATGCTTGACTCTAGATGAAGTCTCTATAGGTGTGTGAACATTCTCCTCAACATCTCCTGAACTCACAAATCTGAGCAACTCATGAAAGATAGGCTCCAGAGCTGAGCAAGTACTACTGGACTTAAAGTAGACCTGACAGCAGCGTCCTCTGCGATCTGAAGGGCAGGGGAGACAGCTTCCATGTCCAGCTGATTTAGGAGGCAAAACCACAGTGACTTGGGAAGGGAGTCAGCAGTCTTGCACCAAGAGCAGGGACCAAGGGCAGAGTATTGACGCCTCAGATTACCTATCCATTGGCACGGGCTGGTCTTGTATGTCAACTTGACACACGCTAGAGTCATCAGAGAGGAAGGAGCCTTAGCTGAGGAAATGTTTCCTTCAGATCCAGTCGTAAGGCTTTCTCTCATTTAGTGATCAATGGAGGAGGGCCCTGCCCATGGTGAGTGCTGCCGTACCTAGACTGGTGGTCCTGGGGTCTATAAAAAAAAGCAGGCTGAGAAAGCCATAAGGAGTTAGCCAGTAAGCCGCATGCCTTCATGGTCTCTGCATCAGCTCTTGCCTCCAGGGTCTTGTCCTGTATGAGTTCTTGTCCTGACTTCCTTCAGTGATGAACATCAGTGTGAAAGTGTAAGCCAAATAAATCCCCTTCCCCGTTCCCCCATTTGCTCTTTGGTCATAGTGTTTTATCTCATCAATACAAACCCTAACTAAGACACCGCCATACTCTGCCATTTGCAAAAGAAGTAATCTCTGAAGAAATTGAGGCATGGGAGGGTCAGGGCCCACAAACACTAGGCACAGTGGAGGATAAGTTGGGTGCCCTATTGGGAAGGAGGCATTGAGTGTGAAGTGTCACCTTATATAATAAAATCTGTGACCTTTTACCCTTAGGCCTCCAAGAACTAGATGACCAATTTGTCTTCTGTATATAGGAGTTTAAAGGGGACCTTTCTGGGAAGTCTGGGAAAAATGATTATAGCTATTGTTTCTTGGGGGGGGCGTCTCTCAATAAGACAACCATTTCTCTACAGCCCACTAGTGAGTAAGGCCCAGCCCTCCATCCTGTAGCCCTGCCTAGTCTTAAGACTTTGTTATTGAACAGGAACAAACGATCAACAATCACCAGGCATTTTAGGGAATCAGCAGAGTTAGCCAAGCGACCAACCAGTGAACAGAGCAAGAACCTGAAGAGAACACTCATCAAAATACTAGTGTTGATCCCCAGAGAGATCAGCAGTCCACCCCAGCACCGGATAGCACTTACAGAGCTGCTGGATGCTAAAGTCTACTGCTAATCAAAGCCTAAGAAAGAGGTGGGAGACGTAGCCGGGTAAACTACCAGAACCCTGGGAAGACAAAGGGCTTGAAGAGAGGACAGGAGAGGAAATTAGTGTCACTCCAAGAGGTCTAACATAAAATTATTAGAGTTTCCAGAGAAGCAGCAAATTGACAAAAGATAAGAATTATCAAATAATATAGTGAAGTGTTTCAGAATGGAGTTGAATGAGTTTCCAGATCAAGATGGCCTCCCCAAGGTCCTAACTTAGGTAGGATTAAAAGGTCCCACCAAGCACCACACACAAACTTTTGAGATTAAAAAAGTTCTAAATATAGGCACAAAACATCTTACCATTTCCAGAAAAAGGGTTATAATTCAAATACAAAGATCCGTAGGCACACCCGCTTCCCAGTAATTAGAAAACAGCAGACAATAAGGCAATACTTTCAACAGTGCAAATCAAATGATTTCCAACCCTAAAAATTATACACTCAGACAAATTATCAACTGAGAGTGGGGACAGACTGAAGACACTTTCAGATGTGGAATATGTCAAAAGATTTACTTCCATTAGCCATGTCAGAAAAGGCTTTTAGAGCCTGTGTTCCCTGAACACAAAGGAGTAGGGCATGGAAGAGGATGGCGTGCTTGTTCATCTTTGCAGGCTGCTGTAACAAAACTCCACAGGCTGCAGGCATTGACAGAAAGGAAATCACTTCTCACAGTTTGGGAAGGCCAGAAGTCTAAGACCAAGGCACCAGGCAATTCTGGTTTCCAGGGAGCCTCTTTTCTTGATTTGTGAGTCACCGTCGTCATACTGTGCCTTCATTTGGCCTTTCCTTGGTATGCTCTGAGAAAAGGGGTTTGGGTACAGACAGACATATTAGAGAGAAACAACAGAGATCTCCATCTTTATAGTGCCTGCTGGACCCCTCCTCCACCCTTCCTTTTGTCTTAGTTACCTTATCTCCAGACACAGGTACATTCAATGTCAGGGTTCAGCATACCGTGGGGAACACAATTAAATTCCTGATAAAATGGAGCCCATGAAACATGGTCTTTATTACAGAGCTATCATTCTAGAAGTTTCCTCCCCCCTCCTCTCTCTCTACGTGTGTGTGTGTGTGTGTGTGTGTGTGTGTGTGTGTGTGTGTATTTTATAATGATCCCGGTCTACCACCCTGCTTAGTACCATAAACTGATGCCTCCCTGGTTCAAATCAAACCAGGGATCAGGCTGTGGTAATCAATCTAGAGAAAAGCCCCACTCCCCCACCCCACCCCACCCCACCCCCGCAAGGGCAGAGATGACTGACGAGTTAACAGAGAACTAAATCAACTACCCAACGTCTTTGAATAGAGGAAGAATCTATCAAAAGTGTGGGAGACACAGAAGCTGACAACTGAAGAGGACTGCCATAGTCAGAAATCCAGTAAGCAAGGATGTCAGGACAGACATTCACAGGATGGGTTGACAGTGAACAAGATCCAGTCTTCAGAGTGGAAATGCCAAGGACTGACTTTAAAGATTTTTGAGACAAAACTGTGCTGTACCCTCAGTGAAGTCAGCATACCCTTTACCAGCAATTATAAAGCGTTGTGCTTTGTGGCTTGCCTCAGGTAAAGGAGCCCTCTTCTCCTCCCTTCTAACAGTCTCTCTCCCCCCTTGGAGATCTTGGAATTTGGCTTTGTTATGATCAGCCTGTCACACACACCGTGACTGCTTTCCTAGAGCGCTCACATGATGAGAGGTGTGTTGGGGCGGGGAGAGAATAAACACAATTTAAGTGAGAGCATAGCTGCCTGTCACCCACCTAAGAACTGTGACTTAAAGACAGGATAGAATAGAATAGGGGAGATCCAGAGGACAGGATGAGGGATCAGTCTGTGGTACCCAGCAGGGTGGTGGACCGGGGATCAATATGTAGTGCTAAGCAGGGTGGCAGACCAGGGATCAGAATGTCGTGCTAAGCAGGGTGGCAGACCAGGGATCAGTATGAGTTGCTAAACAAGGTGGTGGACCAAGGGTTAGTATGTAGTGCTAAGCAGGGTGGTGAACCAGGGATCAGTATGTAGTGCTAAGCAGGGTGGTGGACCAGGGGTTAGTATGTAGTGCTAAGCAGGGTGGCAGACCAGGGATCAGAATGTCGTGCTAAGCAGGGTGGCAGACCAGGGATCAGTATGAGTTGCTAAACAAGGTGGTGGACCAAGGGTTAGTATGTAGTGCTAAGCAGGGTGGCAGACCAGGGATCAGAATGTCGTGCTAAGCAGGGTGGCAGACCAGGGATCAGTATGAGTTGCTAAACAAGGTGGTGGACCAAGGGTTAGTATGTAGTGCTAAGCAGGGTGGCAGACCAGGGATCAGAATGTCGTGCTAAGCAGGGTGGCAGACCAGGGATCAGTATGAGTTGCTAAACAAGGTGGTGGACCAAGGGTTAGTATGTAGTGCTAAGCAGGGTGGCAGACCAGGGATCAGAATGTCGTGCTAAGCAGGGTGGCAGACCAGGGATCAGTATGAGTTGCTAAACAAGGTGGTGGACCAAGGGTTAGTATGTAGTGCTAAGCAGGGTGGTGAACCAGGGATCAGTATGTAGTGCTAAGCAGGGTGGTGGACCAGGGGTTAGTATGTAGTACTAAGGAGGGTGGCAGACCAGGGATCAGTATGTTGTGCTAAGCAGGGTGGTAGACCAGGATTCATTCTTCAGTTCAAAGCAAGCTAGTCAGGGAGGGTTCCTTGAGAAGGTGAGAATGATGCTTAATTTGGGGTTGACTTGATTTACAGGTACCGATACTTCAGTGGTTGACAGGCGGTGCCCTATGACTCTTTAGGGCATCCTGCTACTCGGTCCTGTGAGCACCCTAACTTAGCTTCCTGCGGTTTCAAACCCAGAATTCTAGAGTGCATTCAGACCCCAGACAGGGTGCTCACTCAGCTGTTTCAGCTTGCTACGCACCCCTCAGACTGCCAAATGCCTGCGTTTCCAGACCTCCCACCTTGTAGCAGCACCCAGATATAGCACCCGTTTGTGCAAACTTCCCATGCAGCTTCCTCAGAGACAGTCATATGCGCTGCAGCTGGGACTCCCGAGCTCATTTTTATTGGGTCTGAAAAGAATCGAGACTCCTGACCCTGCTTCTCTCAGTTGCCCCGAGCCAGTAATGGAAAGGGCAGACCGCAGTTGCGGCTTTTACAGATAAAACACGGAGGCCCTGCACCAGATGGGCCTAAGTCTGGGGATCCCTTCCTCCTCTTCCTCCGCTTTCTCTTCCTCAGCAGGACCCTTGGCAGGTTCTGAAAGAGCGTCAGTCACCTCTCTTCTGAGGAGGGGAGGCTTGCAGGGCTGTTGTAAAACAGAGTGCTTACACAGGATGCTCCCATGACTAGGTACGATGAGGTCTGAGGGGCGGGATTAGATGCCCACCACGGAAACAATTGCTTTCGTGCCCGCCCTGGAAAACTGTGTTCTAGTCTACATGGGTGTTTTTGATTTCACCCTCTCTAACCCTATGGATTAATTTCACCCTATTTATTAAAGACTTTATTAATTTACTTTAGTGGTGGTAGGGGGAGAAAGAGAGACAGACAGACCGATGGACAGACAGACGGAGACATATCAGTGTATGAGTATGACCAGTCTTCAGTACTAAGCAGGGTGACGGACCAGGAATCAGCCTGTGAAGAACTACTTTGTGGTGCTGATTCTTATCCTCGCCTCCTACCTTGTTCAGTCAGGGTCTCTCTTCCTGAGGCCGTGATGTGTATTCCAGGATAGTGGATCCAAGAGTTCTTGGGCGATTCTCCTTTCCCTGACCAGAGGGAGAGCTGGGATTGGCAGATACACACCACCACATCTGGCTTTTCTTCACATGGGTTCAGGATTCAAATCTGAGTGGTGGAGCTAGAGCAGCTGAATGGCTAGCATGCGCCCCACCCCCGACAGAGCCATCTCTCTGCTCCCACTATTTCTATTTAAGGACAAGGAGGTAATGACAGAGATTCAAAGTCACAGAACAAATAGGTGGCAAGCTGAAAACACTGCTCTAAGAAACACCTACACAGACAGAGAGAAGACCTGAGCTCGAGACAGGCTGAGGACAGAGAGGAGAGAGCAGCCAATCACAGCAAAGCCTGTACCCAGCAGAGCCAGTTCCTCTCCTTCTCTGCCTGCTCCTTGCCGCCCTAGCTGGAAATGCACAAGGGCACAGGCTCTCAGGTCTCACCCAGCTCTTCCACCATACAACCAGGAGTGATCTACCTTATCTCCTAGTTTCCTGACTTGGAGAAATGAGACAAATAGTTCCATCTACCTTCCTGGGCTAAGAAGAGTCTCTGAGATGCTCACAGTCAAGAGGACGAAGCTCAAGGTTCTTGCATGTCTGTCTCTGTGTCTGTCTTCTCTGTGTCTCTGTGTCTCTGTCTCTCTCTGTCTCTCTGTCTCTGTCTGTCTGTCTGTCTGTCTGTCTGTCTCTCTCTCTCTCTCTCTCTCTCTCTCTCTCTCTCTCTCTCTCTCTCACACACACACACACACACACACACACACACACACACACTTCCAGCCCAAGTTCAACCAGCCCATCAACACCATCTCTCTCCTGAGTGGTTGCTAAGCTACAGTGGCTGACTATTGTTGACCAGGCAGTGGAACAAATAGGTGACTAGATGCAAAGGGGGTGCTCTCCTAGGATTCCCACATGACCCCTCAGGTGCTACAATGGCCAAAGCATATGTGGGAGCCCTAAATTTCCGACATGGGAGAGAATCTTTCCCCTCCCTCCTGCAAACCCTCAGAGAAGTGGCAATGGAATTATGCACAAAGCAGCCATCGCCAGAGATGGAATGTACCTTGGTTTCGACCTCAACCTCCAGAGCTGTAAGAAAACAAATGTCTGTTGTTTGAGCTACCTGGTCTGTGGTGTTCTGTCCTAGCAGCTCAAGGTGACAAACACAGCAATTTAGTCAGATCCTGCTACCACAGCAGATATCAGATGGGCCACAAGAGCTTGTGTCACTCGACACCAGGCAATACTTGGTGGCACTGAGATAAGCAGGGCTCTAAGGACTGGTGTAGAAACAGGCTCTGGACTGCACGCGAACCAGAATGGCAGGCTAGGCTGCTGGGCAGTCAGTCGACTCTCGGAGTGTAATCATTTACAAAAAGCAACTGGACTAATGCATACATGTGTGCAAGCAGGCGCACACACATGTGTGTATGTAGGCACACACCCAGACATGCTGTACATTTCTTTGGGCTGTCCTTCAAGTCTATAATGCCCAGGGAAAATTCCAAGGTCCAGACTCATCCAGCTAATGTCCTTGCTTCATTCCAAGGAGAAGAACAGAGCAGGGCAGGGAGCAGAAGGGTTAAGAATGTCCGGCTTTATTGGAAACATTTCACTTTTTACAATGGAAATATGCTTATATAATGTGGGTTTTTTTTTCTTCCAGGAATCAAATAGTAATAAAATTCACAAAGAAGTAAGAGAAAGAGACTGAAAAGGAGGAGGAGAAGGATGGTAAGGAAGTAGGGAGGGAGGAGGGAGAGCAGAGGGAGGAGGGAGGGAAGAAGGAGGGCGGAGGCAGGGAGGAGAAGCTCTGCTCCTGAGTGAGCTGTGTCTCCCTCACACACACAAGTCAAGGTCTACTTCTCTTACACCTTTCCGCTAGTGTCCTGGTCTCCATTGTACACGAAAAACAGAAGACGGGGAGCCCACAGGCCGGTGAAAGCGTGGCAGTCCTTTAAACAGTTGGGAAAGAGGTGAGCAGAGAGGGAAAGATGAGAAAGAGACAGAGGGAGGGAGGGGAGAGAACACACTCTCAAAGGCTACTCAGCAAGCATCCATGTTTGACACCTATGCTCTGCCTATGTTCTCCCAGCCTCCCTCTCAGTGAGCGTCAGCTCTGCTCTGCACAAATTGTCCTTGTAGTCTTGGAATCTGCCTTCCAAGGCTCTCTCTGTACAGCCTGGGCTCAGGAGCTGAGCATTCCTCCCAGTGGCTTAGCTCCATCTGATTCAGCCCAGCCCTCTTGGCCCTGGGCATGGCACCTGAAAAGCTAAGGGTGGCCTCGGTCTCCTGTCTGCAATGGATGCCCTGGAAGACCAAGTGCCTTCTGGATCCAGACGATGCCAGTGCTGACTCGGTCATCTGGCCCAGTGCCAAACAGGAGGCAGAGACCTATGGACAGGTCTCAAGCTGAGAATGCTGTCTAGTGGCTTGTCTGTGTTTATGTAAACAAAGAATCAGGGTTCCAAATGAGAGCAGCAGGAGACCCTAGAAAAGGAACCAAAATAATTCTGATTTTAGAAGGATATCACATGTAATTCTTTGACACAATCTGATGCAACCCCCTCCCAACCAAACATGCTAATATTTCATAATTTTTAGTAATCAAAGACCCTTGACCTTCAGAAACCTGTCGAAAGGACTGGGGAGTTTAATGAAACCTGCCACAAGAAGAAAGATACTCACCCTAGTGAGGAGGGGAACTAGGAGAGATGCTAGTGACTGCGCACGCAATTAAGCCTAAAAGCCCATTGTGTGAAACTAAAAGATCAAAATGCCTCTTAAGTTAGAAGCTGCTTTAATTCCGTTTACTGGTCCAATCAAAAAGCTTAAGGGAAGAAACATAAGAGAGGAAAGGTTGACTAGGTTAAGCTCACAGTTTCCAAGATTTCGGTACGCAGTTGTTGGCCAGGGCTGGGCAGAAGCTCTTAGCGGTGAGGATTGTGGTAAAGAGGCTTCATCAGGGCAGACAGGAAGGAAGCAGGTGACAGCAAGGGATGAGGGACAAGATGTCCCCAATAACCTACTCCCTCTACTTCCTTGGTTCCATCTCTGACCACTTCCACAGCCTCCTTCAAAATAGCGCCACCAGCTGGAGGCCAAACCAGCTGGAGGCCAAACGTTTAGTGTAGGAGCCAGGGAAGGATAGTTCAACTTTAAACCATACTAGAAATTATCCCAGCAAGGAGGAAGTACAGAGGCAGTCCAAGATGGCAGATATCACACACACAGACACAAACACACAGAGAGTGTAATATGCAATTCAACAAACCCATCTATGAAAAAGACCAAAGCATGTTTAACTTTTTGAATTGTTTTATTTGTGTGTGTGTGTGTGTGTGTGTGTGTGTGTGTGTGTGTGTGTGTGTGTGTGAGAAATGCTTTGCCCACCTCTATCTCCCTCTGTACCAGGTGCTTGACTGGTGCCTATGGAAGCCAGAGGAGAGTCTTGAATCTCCAGGAACTGGAGCTAGGGATGACTGAGAACCTGGGTCCTCTGCAAGAGCAACAAGTGTTATCTCATTACTGCTGCCATCTCTCTAGCCACCCCTCCTCCCCTTTTAGATAAAGTCTCAAATAACACAAGCTGGTTTCAAACTCACTATGTGCCTTAGGATGGCCTAGATTTTCTGACTCTCCTGCTGGCCCCTCCTGAGCTTTACAACTACAAGCACCCAACACCAGCACCCCAGTCCAATGCTGGAGCCTCAAGCCAGGGCTTTGTGCTTGCTAGGCAAACACTCAGCCAATGGAGCCCCATCGCCAACCCCAAGACCTAGATTCTTTTAAATAGAAATTTTAAGGCTAATTATCTAATATCCAGGGATATATCTAAGCTGCAAAGCCACACAAAGTCACAGAGAAAGACACAGCCGGCCAACACATACTAACCAGAAGAAATCCGGGGCTACAATATCTGTGTCAGACATAGTAACATTAAATGTGGTATTTAACCATGTCTCAGCTAACACACACATACACACACACCAAAAAAATCCAATCAGCTGTATGGAAAAAAAAACTCAGAAGTTATAAAATAGACGAATGTCAGTATATTAGCCCCAGACTACGTGTTTGGAGGGAAATTGTCTGTTAATGTATCTCTATTGGCCACTAGACGCTAAACTCCTGGGAGGAAGCAAGCTGGGTCTTATTAAGAGTCACTTAGCTCAGGTCTAACTTGGAGTTTTCTTAATAAATGTTTATTGAATAAACCAGTGGTTCCTGAGCCTGGCTGAGCATTAGAATCTTCTGGGAGTTTTAAAAAATACCCAGGCTTAGGCCCCACCCCAGACCAATTAAAAAAGACTCCCCAGAGGCGGGACCTCACTGTAGTATGTATTGTAAGGGCTCCCTAGGTAATTTTGATGTTTGGCCAGGTCTGAGCACCTCTGGAATAAATAAATATCTGGGTGACCAAGCGAATGAGTGTCTCTTTGATTTGCCAGTGAATGCATCGCAGGATTCCTTTAAAAGCACATTCCCACAGGACATTTTCCACATAATTCGATTTTAAGAAATTTGATTTACACCCAATATTGCAGGGACCATCTATTTTGTAAAAAGCAAGGAACATCTGCATTATCTATCAATTTTTTTTTATGGATTGGGAATATTCTGTTTCTGCATTTAGAACGGAGTTTGAGACTGGAGAAAAGATTGTATCATTTCCTGTATGCTGAAAAATGCTCTCTCCCGCTCTGGTATATGAAGCACGCGATTACTTAATGAGACACTTAAAGCAGTTTTGAGAAGGATAAAAACGGCATTGTCTGAGCTTCCTGGCCCTGATGCAGCCTAACTGACAAACGGAGGGAACTCAGGCCAGCCCCGGTGTGCAAGTTGGTGCTGGGCACAGAGAAGCAGATAACAGCCAGCCCTGGCAGTCAGCAGTAAGGACAACAGGGGAGGGACAGAGGGCCATAAGGCCAGCAGGCCAGGCTTAGAATGAGGTCACAGAAGAGCTTTTCCAAAGAAGTGTTTGTCAATCCAGTGAGCAGGAAGGACAGATGGACAGCTACATTCAGGTAAAGCCTTGATTGGCTAGAGGGAAGACATAGCTCTTGGCCTTGGCACTGTGTATAGTAGATGTGCATAGGAATTCAGAGATGGACTCCCATTCCCACTGTACAGAAGCTGGGAAATCTGGCCCAAATGCAAATGGAAGGTATTTGGGGCATTGCAACAGGCAGGGGAAATACTGATGGGGTCCTTTCTGGTGCTTTTCCTCCAGAGCTAAAGACTCCCTTGTGGTTACCTTTTTCCGGGTCCTGACTGATCTAGGTGGCTGTGCTGGACTCCCTCCACCCACCCTTCCACAACCCTCCCGCACCCCCACTCTACTTTCCAAATATTTCCATTCGCTTCCTGAAACTGCTGCAACCAAATACCATGAACTGGGAAGGTTAGAAAACAAGATTTTCTATTTCTGCGTTGGAAGCTGGAAGTGCACCATGGTGTGGGCAGGTCCATACTTTCCTCAGAGCTGCAGGGACACCCCCATCCCTCCCAGCCTATAGGCCATCTTGGTGCTCCCTGGGGTACACAGACATCACAGCAATCAAGTCAATTCATATGTTTATCTTCCTGGTGGGCAGCTTCTCTTTGAGCTTGGAGCTTCAAACACCCACCTGCAAGAACACCAATATTCTGAGTTGGGGCTCAAGCTAATGACTCCATTTTAACAAATTCCCACCATAAGGACCCTAGCTCTAAGGCAGCCATGGTGAAACAGATTTGTAATCCCAGCCCTTGGAGGTGGAGACCTTGAGTTTGAGTTTGAGGCTTGTCCTGGTCTACATAGAGATCCTGTCTCAAAGAAAAAAACAAAAACAAACACCTTATATTCCCAAAAGGTCATATTCTGGGGTGACAGCTTCAGTATATCCCCACTGGGGTACGTGCTGCCGTCAAGTCCCAAGAGTCGTAAAGTTTGCGAGACAGCCCGTGCTTCATTCCTTCTTAATGGCTTTCCTTCCCAGACAAGTCCTTTGGGCTCTTGTGGCCTCAAAGCAATTATGATTTCATTTCTCCTTTTCCTCCAAAACGGCTACACAGCTACATCTTTGCCATACACCCTCTTTTCCCCTCCACCCACAGGATCCTCTTCTGGGCGCAGCTTGTCTTTTCTTATGTCCCTATAGCTCAATGGGCAGAGCTGATCGTCCTCCCCAGCTGTCCTCCCCAGTCTGTCCCCTGCAGTTCATTCCTTGCAGTTCTAAGCCATCTGCCATAGCTGCAGCTGCTTCCACTGGGCCTCAAATCCTCCGTTTCCCCTTGTCAATAGCAGCAGAGGTGAGCAGGCGCTTCCCGGCGAACCCCTGTCCTCCTCTTTTCTCCCCCAGCTAATCCGAGCAAAGTCCAGTCTTAACTTGTCGGCCTCCGTCCTTCCCCAGGCTCTCTAGGAACCCTTCATCTTTCCCCAGAAACATTCTTGAGAGTCTGCAGCTAAAGCTGTATTTCTTCTGCGCCTCTCCTCTCTCTTCCCTTGGAGCTCCTCGCTCCCCTCCTTGATCTGCATAAGGTTCCCATCCGTGCCCTTCAGCTGTGGAGATCCCACTTTGAGCTCGGAGGGCTAGCACACCTTCCCAACATGCCTTGCGCCGCTAGTCAGGCTAGCTCAGTCACTTCCTGACAACCTAGGAGACCTCACAAGCAGCAAGTGGCAGCTTATTCACAAGGGACACAGCCATCTGGAGCGACCCACACTTTAGAAACCTGAGCAAAGGGACAGCCAGGAGGGCGTTACTAACCCCTAATGAAAAAAGTCCCAAAGTACTGAATGGCGTATTATGTGGGGACCAGCGAGCCAGCCTCCCCAGAAACCGTGGAGTAGGGGTAAAGAGGGGGTGGGATGGACGATCTGAGAACTCAGTGAGAGTCCAGGGCAGTGGCACACACCTGTAATGCCAGGACCCCTGAGACTGAAGCAAGATGGTTGGTGTGAGCTTGCTAACCTGGGCTATATGAGTCCAAGAACAGCTTGATCATAGCAAGCGCGTCTCAAAATAACCTAAACAAATAAACGAAGAGTTTAATAACCACCCTTCCCCACCCCAAACACCCCCAAATCTTCTCAGTGCTGCCTCCTCTCGGGGAAGGTGAAGAGAAGGCGGGATGTATCTATCTTCCTTTCTTCCTTCCTGCCTTTCTCTTTGTTTTGTTTTTTGTTGTTGATAATGTTTTTTTAAGATTTATTTATTTTATAAGCACACTATAGCTGTCTTCAGACACACCAGAAGAGGACATCAGATCCCATTACAGATGGTTGTGAGCCACCATGTGGTTGCTGGGAATTGAACTCAGGACCTTTGGAAGAGCAGTCAGTGCTCTTAACAGGGAGCCATCTCTCTAGCCCGATGATGGTTTTGTTTATTTGTTTGTTTGTTTGTTTTAAGATAGGGTTTCTCTGTGTATCATAGCCTTGGCTGTCCTGAATTAGCTTTGTAGACCAGGCAGGCTGGCCTCGAACTAAGAGATCCACCTTTCTCTGCCTCCTGAGGGCTGGGATTAAAGGCATGCACCTCCATACCCAACAGTCCTTTCTAAATGGCTGAGAAGGGTGTCTCTGCCATCTCCCAATCCACTTCAGAGACATACCCAGTGTCCACTTTACCCTTGGATGACTGGACAGTGTCCTACCTCATAGGCAGATGCTTACCAGTGACTCTCCCCTGCCCTGACTGATTGGTCCCAGGCACCTCTGAGGCACAGAATCAATTACCACAGCCACTGGGCCTCAGCCGGACTGGACAAGGTACAGCTCTCTGTGAGGCTATTGGCTGGAGAGTGTCAAGTCCATCAGCCATCTCTTAGTAAGGAAGAGTGTGCGCTCAGCTGTTTAGCCTGCAGCGCTAGAGGAGAGGTAGAGAGACCTGATCCGGCTCAGGAGCTGGGTCACCTATGAGACCACCGGCCACTCGACCAGAGATGCCGATCCTGTGTCCCTGAGGCCTAAGCACAGCACTGAAACTTTTCTCATCCTCTTCAGCGAGTTGGCGTCTTCTGGTCCCGCAACTTCAAAGCGCTGAACGAACACAGAGTTTAGACAAGAATTTCTAAACTCGTCTCAGACACACTGTCAAAGGCCATTTGCAAGGCAGGTAGGCGGGAGGCCGCGCACACGAGGGAAGTGCGGAAAGTTTACCACGAAGAACACGCACCGCTCTGGCTTGTCAAAGCACCAGAGGATGGAGACAAGCCCTTTTCAAATCTTTAAGGACCTCTCCTGATTATGAAGTTACTTGGTTTATTATTTTTACAATCAAGAGGACCCACTAATATGCTAAAGGAATCCATTCAAAATAAATAGTGAACAAATATTTAAACTACGCCGGACCATGGGGGAGGAGCCAGCATGGTGACCAGCCCCGCATGCTCATTCGCCCTCTCCAGGCAGTCTTCCATACCTCCAGATTAATTACTCGCAATTGTTTTCCTCTCCAGCTCCAAAATATTTTCCTCTCTGACACATCTGTAGGACATTTGATATATGTTTCCCCTTTCCTTTTCTAAACAAAAAGCCAAGCTCACAGGCTCAGCCTGCTCTGACTTCCTCTGATGAGAGCTGAGTCCACCTAAGGCCTGGGAAGCACGCCGCTCAAGGCCTCAGAAGCAGGGGCAGAAGGAAGAGAAGCCCAGGCTCACACCCTCGGTACGGTGCTCCCCTTGGCTCCTACAGTGTCCCCGGTGGGGTCTTGGACAAGCTGAGACTAGGAGGCAGACCAGAGGGACAAGTCTTCCTGAGGCACAGGCGCGAGTGTGAACACACACACACACACACACACACACACCCGTAAGTGCTGCTAAGCACAGTCAAACGCCACTGAGATGTTAGTCAAGTTTTATGCGAGCGTGCTTTGCTGCTTCTCTGCGAATGAATGAAGCTGTCTGGAGAGTCCTTTCGATATATCTATCCCCTAAGCCTGGCAGCCTTAGGCAGGGATAGAGCTCTGTACCCCAGCTGCAAAGGACGTGATAACCGTGCTGAAGATGCGACTCCTGCATCAGGAATCCAGTGATAGCCTGCTGTTTCATAGTTTGGAGAAACTGTCAAACTCGGCAACTCCCCCAATTATCGCAAGCAATATTAGTCACGAAGGCCATATCTCTGTTATCTATAACTAACTAACTAACTAACTAACTATGCATCATTTAAGGCCAAGAAATTAAGCTTGTTTGAAACTAGGTTTGAGATAGCAATAAAATATTCAAACTTAAGTTACATTATGAGTTTTAATGCACCAATTTTTAAAATTTATCTGTAAAATTGTCAATCACTTTAGTGTTTGGAGAGCAAAATAGCCATTAAAAGCTCTGTGAACCATGCACAGAGGAACACACTCTCCCCTCTGTCTCTATACCAATACAGCTTTGTACAGCTTTGCTACTGACCTTGTAAATACAAATATTTCATACTAGAGTTTTGGCATTTAATTTTAATTTTACATGGAAATATGTTTTGTGTGTGTGTGTGTGTGTGTGACTGCATTTTTAAGGTCTCTTCCATGTTTAGACTGGAAGCAGGGACCTCATCCAATACGCTAACCAGGCTCTGTCCAGGGCTAAGAACCTTGAATGAAGTACTTCCTCCCAAGGGGACCACATGTCCTCTGGGAAAAAATGGCCTTGTGCACACATGCCTCTGTAAACATCTTTGGGAGGGGAAGACAGACGCACAGAGCCCCTCTCTCTTCCAGAAACTCTGTGTCAAGTAAGAATGCCAGTCTTCAGCTTTAAGCCAGCGGCAAGGGACAACCAGTCTAAGTGGTGAAGCCCTGTGCACCTGTCCAGGTGACAGCCTGTGACACAGGCTCTGCCTACATTGTTTCCTTTTCTTCTATCCACCTCAGTGCCGTGGAGGAGCTGCCCAAAGTCGTTCTGCCAGAAGCTAACCCTTGGCTCCCTCTTCCTGAACACAGAGCCTGTGTCTCCCTTTGCAGATAGAGTGTCCCAAAGGTGGGCTTGTTTGTCCCTATGGTGATTCATTCATTCATTCATTCATTCATTCATTCATTCATTCCTTTCTTCATTGATTGACAGACCCTGTACGGAATGTGCCAGGCACTAGGTGGGGCTTTCTGGATTTAGGAAAGAGGAGCACCTCCATCCTGTCTTTGAGGACTCTGGGGACTCAGGTGAGTACAGAGAAGACCAGGAGGCAGGACTGGCAGAGGAGCAGATGTGTCCATTCTGGATGAGAAGTTGCATCCTGCTTTCCCTTCCCTACACCACCCACTCCAAGTCCTATGACTTTGCGGGGGGAGGATGGCCTGGTCCCCCCCCCCCAACGAAGGAAGGGTGCAGAGAACTGTCTCTAGAGTGAGGTGTGGGGCTCCTCCATCTGTCAATGCAGACCTTGCATGCTGGTCCTTCCAGGGCTCCATTTCCTCATTTGCAAAGTAGAGAGCCATCTTCTCCCTTGCCAGGGATCCAGAGGGAAATCAGCAGATGTATGTGAAGCCCTTCCTACTGGGGGAGTGGTCCTGATCTTAGATATATGATCAGCCTTTTTTGTAGATTGCCTGGTTGTTCAACAGTCATTCTGCAAGAACTTCTGGGTAGCACCAGGCCCCGTGGAGTCTTAAGGGCCACTAAGCATTCTTATATACATATTTTTCCTTTTCCCAGGAAAAGATTGTGGATATTAACCACAATTTTACAGACAGGGAAACTGAGGCTCAGTTTGAATCCAGCATCACTTGGCCTTTTGAGACACTCAGGTTTGAATGCCTCTCTGGCTCCTCCTCTGCTGTAGGAGCCTACCACATGGTCGTCCTGCTGCTCTGTGGTCTGGTTGGGGGAAGGGATGCCAGGATGGTGCCCTGCATCCAACCCTCAGGATTCCAGAAGCCCCTGCAATACCCTCCTTGCCCTGGCAGCTGTCATTTTGTCCCATGTGGGTCCCAGCTTAGCTGCCAGGGCTGTGCTAGACCCAATCAATCACCCCTACCAGGCAGAGCCAGAGACACCTGCTGCTCTTCTGGTCCCTAGGCATGGAGCTCACAGTTCTCTGAGGGACACTAACTCTGTCTTGCTTCCCCACATCAGCCATGCAGCTCATGAGCTCCTGATCAGTTTCCTGCATCTTCCCGAGAGGTGCATGCTTCAAGGAGGAGAAATGGGGTCCCTGCTTCGTTTCCTCCTGACCTTGGGGGCTAAAGTCACTTCTGCATTGAGTCTAACACCTCTTTTCCTATCCTGTCCCCAGACCAAGCTTTAGCCCAGGTTCAGCCCAGGGTCCCCTTCTCCAGGAAGCCTTCCTGGACACTCATGGGCTAAGCTTATGCCCCTCTGCACTGTTCTGCTATGCTTATGTACATTTAAAAAAGTGGTTTTTTTTGAGACAGAGTCTCACTTTATAACCCTCACTGCCTGAACTTGCTATCTAGACCAGGCTAGCTTTGAACTCACAGGGCTGTGCCTCTGGCCTCCAGAGTGTTGCTATTAAAGGCATGCATACCTGGCTAGGGTCATGATCTTTTTTTAATTAAATGATCAGGCTATCATTTATTTGGTTGCTATTTTGACACCTTGATGTCCATCCCACCCCCCTCATCCTTCAGACCCAGTGCTGGAGAACCCATTCCTAAGATTCCTATTTTATTAACAAAGAAACATAGTGCTAGCACACAGCATGGCTGAGTCTGCCATTGCTAGTCCAGATTCCCAAGTCTTCTCTCTGGCCAGTGCAGTCGGCTGTGAAGAGCTGGATTCGGCCTCTCGAGTGTTCAGTCTTGTCCTCCACACAGACCCATCTTGCAGTACAAGCTCTGAACACGCTAGCTACATGGATCTGCTGTGAGATATCTTCTCATCACACACTGACCACTTGCTGAGCACAGGCTGGGAGCCACATGCCTGAGCATGCTGATGATACAATCCTAACCAAGACGCCATCCTTGGAGAGACAGAGACAGAGACAGATGCAGGGCCCCTACACACAGTGCCCTGGGGAGGGAGGGTGTTCTTTGGGTGGCAGGCACTCCAGCAAGAAGAGGTTGCAAAAAAAAAATAGGCATTCCCATCTGCTCTTGCAGATGTGGAACATTGAGGGCGATGCCTCCCTGTGCCCTGCAACCACCACCTCTGACTTATCCTTGCACAAAAATTCAGATTGCTCTCCTGTTCTGCAAAGTGCATACCGGGGTGGGCAGCAATATTGTGGATCTCACAGGAGCATTCAAAGGTAAGGATGAAGTGATGAGAAGGTAAATAAATGCTTTGCCGACCATGGACTGACATGCTGTTACAGCAGCAAGGCTGCCGCTGCAGGGCCCCATGCTGCTCATTCTCGTGGAGATCCAGGTATCTGTCCCACAGCTGTTCTTCTCTGTTTGCCTGGCCACTTCTCACACCCCAGCGAATGGTACTTTTTTGAAAATTGGCATAGCACTGTGTGTCTATAACTGAGAGTTTGAGGATATATATTGCGATCTTCTCATAAGAAAAAAGGAGGGGCTGGGGAAATCGATAAGAGCGCTTGCCAGGCAAGCACGAATATCTGAGTTCAAATCTCCAACACCCACGTAAAAGTTGGGCATCGACACACACCAATAACTCTAGCACTGGAGAGCAGAAACAGGAGGACATCACCATGAACTCTTCAGGAAGCCAGCCTGAAACTCTGGCCAGCCTCCAGTTCCATGAGAGACCTTTTCTCCAGAGGGAGTAAGGGGGAAATCAAGAGACAAAGGCACCCAGTGCCCTCTAGCTTCCAAATGCACACACACACACACACACACACACACGTGCACATACCGACACACACTGTGCATGAACCATGCTGAAAAGGGAAATTTAGAAAAGGCAGGAAAAGAAAAGAAGAAGAGAAGGAAGAAAAAGGATCTGAGAAACTTCATTTTCTCAGAGTGACTCTCTCTCTCTCTCTCTCTCTCTCTCTCTCTCTCTCTGTGTGTGTGTGTGTGTGTGTGTGTGTGTGTGTGTGTGTGTGTGTGCATCTGATGCATAGCATGGCATTTATCTTCATGACTATCTGCCAAGAATGCTAACACTCTACACGGGCGAGTCACTGTCCATGGTACATCATCACTGGCCTGTCTTCCTCCCCCTCCCCCGCCTCCTCCCCCTCCCCCTCTCACCCACCCCACCCCCCCACCCTCCCGGGTCATTCTGCAATCACCAAGCAAGGATTGCCTGCCACCTCAGCCCAGAGACTGCATCATGGCTGATGTTAGTGGAATCCTACACTCTCCGTCTCCATGCCTGGCTTATTTCACTCAGCACAGTGTTCACCCGTGTCGTAGCATTTATCGGCACCCTCTGCTGTTCTCAGGCTGAGTGACATTCCATGGTTCCCTTGTTTATCCATCCATGGACAGTTGGGTTGATTTCCCCTTTCAGTTCTTGTGCATAAGCTACCATGAATAGTCCTGCACGATCTCAGCTCACATCTGGCTTCCCGTGCCCGTGGGTCCAACAGACGCCACACTGCAGGCTTACATGGTCTTTGTACATGCATGTGTTTTCAACGCTTTATTGTTTATTTTGCATGTCTGTGTGGGGATGTGACTGTTTGCATGCCAAGGTGCGCATGTGGCAGTCAGTGGGCTGAGGTCTCTCCTTCTCCCATGTGTGTCCAAGAGGCCAAACTCAGGTTAGGTGCCACTGGGCACCTAACTGCCCCTGTGTGTAGTTTCCAAGGAGCCATTGTACAGTGTTCTCTCTCTGCTGCCTCGTGTGGGTTCCCCAGTTACACTTCGCCCACCCCTTCCCAGCTCCTGAGTGCTGAGGGCTTGTCTTGTGAAAGATTTAAGAACGATTAGAAGCCCGGATAGAAGGTAACATTTCAAAGCATGAAGTGATGGGTGGAGGATGCTCAGTGGACATGAAGCTCTGGTTGTGCAAGCCAGAGAATCCATAGTAAGAGCCCTAGTATCCATGTGGAAGCTGGATATGACACCCCCCACCATGTGCCACTAACCCAGGGCTTGCGGATAAGGGGTAAGGGCAGAGACAAGAGGACCACAGAGGCTTGCTGGCTGCCAACCTAGATCCAGATTCAGTGAAATACCCTGTCTCAAAGGAACAGGGCAGAGAGTGACAGGGTAGGACACCCAATGTCCTCTGACCTCCTCATACATTCACATACACACACACACACACACACTCAAAGAAAAGGCCAGGAACACACATAAAAACACACACACATACAAACACCCCACTTTAACACACACACACATACACACACAGTCGCACAGTGGAGGATGGAGAAGGACACATTCAGGGAACTGACACTGAACCTGTATCCTCGCCAACCAACGTGGAGAACCTACAGCACGATGGAGCCTTGGCGAGCGCTGGGAATCATGGGTGATTACATGAACGCTTGCCAGATGCCTAGTAAACCCTTCATGTGAAAACAATCACCTTGCCTTTGCCAGTGGACTTGGGAAACACCTACCCCAGACCCAGGGATACTAGTGACAGCAAGCAGAGAGCAAAGACTGCAACCCCAGCTCATCTAGTTTTCCCAATAAAGAACAATTACAGGAACAGAGGGGCTTTTATGTGCTCATAAAAACGATTATGCTTGTTCTGAGAATTTCCTGGTTTGAGCCGGGCTGTTATAGACTTATTCCATAAGTTGATTTATTTTTTTTAAGCAGTATCTGCATGGGCCTGTGTTTTAATTCTAGTTGGATTTATTTGTGTGTGTGTGTGTGTGTGTGTGTGTGTGTGTGTGTGTGTGTGTGTGTGTGTCCTGTATCCCATGGGAATATCTTCCCAACATTCTTTCTGCACTTGGAAGTGGCTGGAATTGTAAGGTATCCTAGACTCTCTGAAACCCTCTCTGCACTGTCAGATGCTGACACTTTGTGTCCTTGTCTCCGAGCTTTTCCTTGCCTTGAATATTCATTGGCCAATACTGTTGATGCATTTTCCCAAATAAACCCCACTTGCACTCGCTCCTGCTCTCCAGGAAGGGACTGGTGAGCTGGTGAGCGGCCGGCTTTCTGACAGTTGTGTATTGAATGCAGGTGGCCCCGTGAATGCACTTTCTGTCTGGCTCAGAACATTAACCATAACCCAATTCCTTCCAAAGGAGCTGGAATGAATTAAATTGTTTAATAAAACCTTACTTACCTGGATAAACTCATTTCTATTTTGCATTTAGATTCCCTAATGCACCTTTCCAGATTGTTATTTGTAAAATAAAAAGCTAGACATGTTTACTTAGAAAGCCAAACATCGGACCCTAATCCTGGGTCCCATCCAAGTTCATGGCAACATCTTTTTTTTTTTTCCCGAATTTCCACCAGGTTATAAGCCATTGCCCATTTCGTTTAGCATGAGCTGATAACTCCCACCTCGAGTCCGGCGATGGGTACTTGCTTAGGCGTGAGATTTGCTTCTCAAGATGTGTTCCCTTCTACCTTTCTATCGCTCTCCCAAACTGTAAACTGTTTCAGACAGAAAGGAGGCTCAGAGCTGTATATCTGGAGGTTGATTTAAAAACCATACCCCGTGTCAGAAGGCGTGGCTGGGGAACATGCCCAGGATTTAAGGGTCCACTTAAAGATCTGCCTGGAGGATGTTGCTCTACCCCTTGAAAGATCATTCTAGAGCCAACATGGTAGAGCGTCAGACCTGCAGACTCGATAAACGCTCTTCTCACACTTGCCAAAAGCAGTTTCTGGCACCAAGTATGCCCCTCAGTGAATGTTGGCCCAGCTGACAGGCCAAATAAACGAATAAAGATGGCAAAGCTCATCTTTCCTTTTCGCCCTTTTCCAGGAGCCCTGAGCCAAATTTTACATCTAAATACAGTTAACCATATTAGCTCAGATTTTTTACTTAATTGCTTCCACTCTTTTGAAATAAATTTTTATTTCTATTTAAACAAATGAATTACATGCCTGCCTTAATATCCAGTACTAAAGATGACATCCATCTCATTAAGCCAGTGTTATTCATTTGAACACAACCGGTTTTAATCTGCTCACAGTCCTGTGTGCTGGGAGTCAACTCTGTGTAATAAACGGACATTTTTGCCATCGAGCATCATCATCATCATCATCATCACCTTGACAGGTTTGAGAAATCTGGTAGCTAGTAGTTTTTACAGCAATTACTATATTCCAGGTCTACAGCTCATTACTAAACTTAATCCTCACACAGGAAAAAAAGAAAGAAAGAAAGAAAGAAAGAAAGAAAGAAAGAAAGAAAGAAAGAAAGAAAGAAAGAAAATCAAACATGACCACTTATACCTATTATCCCAGCACTCAAGGGGCTGAGACAGGAGAGTCACCATTAATTCAAAGATAGCCTGGGCTACATAGTGATCAGGCTAACCCTGTCTCAAAGGAACAAACTCCATGAGGCGGGTACTCCTGGGACCCAATTTTGGTTTTGTGGAAACTGAGGCACAGGCACAGAACCAGAAAGTGGTGGAGCTGAGCTTTGAACCTAGCACTCTTCCCTCCCAGGCCAGGGCACCCAACAGGACTGACAGACAGTCTGTTCCTGGATAGAGCTGGAGCAAAGTTTCGGTGCATATGCAAAGTGGCCCTTCTCAAAGCTTCTGGCTAGGACTGGGCTAAGGTTAGAAGCAAAGTAGACATCACTGCAAGTTGAGAGCTGCAAGTTCCAGCAGCTCCTGGCTTTGCTTTGTTCAGTGATAAAATAAAAAATAAAAATAAAAAAATAAAAAAAAATTTAAAAAGGATGCTGACCATGCCGGAGGAAACTGGGTGCTGGCCTGCTCTTGTCCCCACTTCACAGTTCTGCCTTCAGGAAATAATAGCCCAGTTCTCTTTGGGATTGGGTTCCCTAGAGAAAAATCCAGGTACTGGGCTGTGTGTGACTTTCCCTGGCTGTGGGTAGCTTGGAGCACCCTCTCTTCCTGCTGCAGGCCTGGATTCCAGCAGGTGCGCCCCTCCCATTGCTCCCTGCCTGCAGAGCCATAGCACACCAGTCTCCACAGCACACCGGTCTCACCGCCTCCCCCCCCCCCCCCAAGCCTTCGAGACACTTGACATCAGGGATGGAGTGATTGAGGTTTATCAAGTTTTCACGATTACACCTCCATAAAGCCCTTTATGGGGCCACTCAGCACCAGCAAGGGAGTCTCCCTGCGGATCGCTGCAACCTCGGGTAGACATGACCAGAAGCTCCAAGGGCCAGATGGCTCCAGACCCACCCAGGGATCACACCCATCCTGGTATTGTTAACGGGAGGGGGTGAAGGCGCAGCCCGAGCTACTTTCTAATCAAATTTTCACTGCGCTCTCTGACAGGTCTTTAAGTCACTTAAGGGGGATCTTTTATATGCGAGACACCAACATCATGCAGTAAATCCAACCACAAGTCAGTCCCATATTTTATTAAGTTTAAGTTCAGTGAAAGTGCAGCGCGAACGAGGGCCCCGCGCCTCTCCGTTACATCTGATTTGCGGTTCCCGTAAAAAGGCCCACATGCCGCTGCTTCAGATGTGTTTTGGATTGAAAATAGGATTAATGTGCTAAAGTGTGATTAGAATGGTTAAACACGATTAATTGGAACAGACTTCTGCTGCCCAGGGAGCGCCTCCAGGCTGGCCCTGCTCCAGGTTACCCAGCGAACAAAGCCTCCCGTGCCTTGCCCCTCGCCTCTCCTCATCGCCAGCCTGTCTCAGGGCAGATTAAATGCAGCTGAGAATGCCGGCCCGCTGGCTGCAGGCGTCCTCCGGGAATAGGCAGGAACCTCGGGCCGGCCTGGCCTTGGCGAGCCTGGCCTAGCACTGCCGCACCAGGGGCAGCGGGCCAGGTGGCTGGGCCTGTGGTAGGAGTAATTTGATTTTTTTTTTTAATGATCTATTAAACCCCTGAACTTTAATCAAGCAGTGACTATGTTGACGGCTTACAATTACTTGAAGAGTTAAAGGGCAGTTTGGGGCCTGGGCCATGGTCAGCGTGGAAACTGTAGCCAGTATGGATGGGCAGGCTGGCCAGGCACTCTTGGATTGTGGACAGCCAGGGCTTCCTACTCAGACCTTCCAGGCCTCCAAGAACTGTGCCCAGACACTTCCTCTGAGTGGCCCTCAGCTGGAGTCCCCCTAGGGTTCTGGCAGGTTCCCCTGGTAAAATCAAGATGAGAGCGCTTGCCACAACCCTGCAGAGAAGTCACCTTGGTGGCTTGCTGACCAAGTCCATCAGGTTAAGAATTTTTAAGGAATGCCACCTCCTGTACAAGGTAGCCTGAAAAAAAGTGTCTAGTTAGGCAGCAAGGGAGAAAACTTTTCATAAAAAATCTGGACTTAAAAGCATGTTGCCACATAAATATGGTCATTAAAAGCAAGACTCTGGCAGGTACGGTGTCTGTATATATGTGTATGTCCATACATGTCTGTAGGATATACATGGCATACTTGTGCCTGTGTGTCCAAAGCTGTATATGTTCATGCATACTATAATGTATCGTGTGAATGCCTGAGTCTGTGTGGTATGTTTGGTGTGTGTGTGTGCGTGCGTGTGTGTGTGTGTGTGTGTATTTACGAGATACATGGCATATAAGTCTATGTGAGTGTATCTGTGGCTATTGTGTCTATGAGGCATGGGTATAACTGTATAGTATATAGTAGGTCTTTGGGAGTGTGGATCTATGTGTGCTCTTGGAGGTATGACTGCATGTGTGTATGTGTGTGTGTGCTTATAAGTGTCTGTGGGGGGATCTCTGTATAGATGCATGTGATATGTAAAATATAGGTGTCTGTATTCACAGGACATACAGAATATATGTGTATTAGGATTCTCTAGGGGGAATAGAGCCAATGCATGAATATATAGACACATACATATATAACTTATTAAATTAGCTTATGTCAGTCCAGCTGTCTCACACCTGAGGGAACCCTATAATTTGTTTGATCCTCAAGGCTAGGTGTCTAGTCAGTCCCAAGCTGGAAGGTTCCTGGGGAGCCTCTGGCTCTTAATCCACAGTGGAAGTCTGGGCATGATAGCTCTGTTATCAAGAGTCAGCCACAATAACAAGGCTGATACCAGAAGGCACTGCCCAATTTGGCCTGGAGCTTCCCTTACCAATTAAAGCAATCAGGGCAATTTCCCATTTTAGGCTCTCGAGTCAGAGCTGTGGCAAATCTACAGTAGAAAAACAACCATCACAACATGTCTGTGTGAATTTGGATGCACCAAGGAATATCTGTGAGGTATGGTTTTGGCATGCCATGTTTCTCTAGATGTATATAGTGTGCACGTGTGTATAATGTGTATGAGTGCACGCGCGCGCGCGCGCGCGCGCGTGCGTGTGTGTGTGTGTGTGTGTGTGTGTGTGTGTGCATATCGCTTTACGCATGGTATAAATATCAGTGTGGCAAGTCTGTGAGTCCATGCATGTCTGTGGTACATAGTTCCATGTAACTCTGTGTGGTGAGTGTGTGTGTCTCTGTGTGTCTTGGGTTGAAGGTTTCTTATGAGGGGAGAGAAGCCCTGAGCCTTCTAGAAAGAGCAGAATTTCCAGGGTTCAGCCTTCCGGAGGCTGACATCCTTTTGAGGAGACATGTCTGAGTCTTCCCCATGAGTTAGGGTCTGGACCAGAACACTTGAGAGCAAACAAAGGTATTGGTCATGAGCTTCAGCACACTCAGACATGCCACACATGGTCAGAGGCAGAAACAGGGACATAGAAGGCCCTGACCATGAGGGCCATTGATGGTCAAGACCCTCAGAGACCATTAAAGTATCTCATGAAACCAAAGGGCAGGACAAAGCCACAGCCATAGTGAATGGAAGCAATGGAGTGGGGTGGGGACCATCCAGTGCTTTTCCTGGTTAGGTCTTGCGGGTCTCATCTGACATGGGTCTTGCTATCCCACTCCTTCCAGAACACTCCATCCTTAAATGTATTCTCGAATTCCATACCCGGCAGCTTCTGCCACATAGCCAGTGCACCATTTTCTTTATGGTCGCCTCTACCTATTCTTCAAGATATTGCCTGTCAGTAGCTCTGTGAACACTTATGTACCCCACAGAGCATCTTCATTGTTATCACCCATTGCTCCTCTTCATTTCTTCTCACACTGAGCTCCATGGTGTGGAGACCATATATCTCTGCCCACGCAGGGCCTGGCTCCTATGAGGTTTCCTAGAAGTGTCTCTGCTCACCAGAAATATATGGCCAGTCTATTGCCCTCAGGTATAGGAAGGACTTGGCCCTGCATCCATTAATTTGTTTGCATCCTGGAAAGTGAGATCCAGATACACCCACCAAAGGCACCAAGAAAACCCAGTGCTCAGGGATGTACAAAGAGGACCTCCTCTCCGAGGGCTGGATGAGCAGTGTGGGACGGTTGGAATGAGTGGGAAGGTCAGACTAGGATCTCTCCCCACTCCTTACAGAGGATGACTGTTTCCTAAGCAGGGGTAAATGTCCCCAGGAGGCTTCCCTGTCTCCTCGTCTTCCACCTAACATCGGGAGAGAAGAAGGTTCTTTGCAGCAGCTCAGAGGTTACTGAGATCACCTGTGCCCACAGCGATTGGGAGGTGCCTGAGAGAGCCAAGGCCTCTGTGCTCCCCTAAAGGAGGACCTGGTTCCCAGAGTGGGATAGCACTGCTGCAGGTAATGAGCACCCAGGCCTGACCACAGCAAGATGCTGCTCCTTGGTCTAGTCTCTGTCCTCCCACTTGGGAAAGGCACAGGGTTGACAGTTCTCTCACTAGAGGAACTTGAAAGAGACACCCACATGTCACCACCTCTAAGGCTGAGGGACTTGACTTGCCCAAAGTCAGAGCCCTAACACAAGACACTGGGATATGGGAACAGGCTAATAGTTTAGTAGATGAGGGAGGGGAATGGGGGGTGACAAAGTAAGAAAAGCCAAAGGATGGCCATTGTCACTGTTACTAAGAACAGCCTGGGCTCAGTCCCAGGAGACCCTACAAAGCTGTACAGAATGGGAGGGAACTGAACTCAGTGGCCCACGCCCTGGGAGACACTCTTCTAGGATGCAAACTTCTACACTTTGAAGCTGCCCTTGCTATACCTTGCACCCACACCCTTGACTTTCTAGAAAGTTCTGTAGCAGAAAAGCTGAGATGGTGTGGTAAGCTGCAGTAAAGCCAGGATTGGTTTATCTTAGCCATGATTAAGTAAGAGGGCAGCCAAGGCAACAAGGCTATGAAGGCTATGGGCACCATCATTGTTCACCACAGGTGGCCATCTCCCATTCCACCCATGCCCACTTCCTGCTTCCTGTTCTGAGCCTCCTTATAACTCTTCTCCCCTAAAATGCTCATAAGTATGTTCTACAAGTGCATTGGTGTAAAGCAGGACACAACCTGGGCTGGTGTGCGGGTGTATGTTGTATGTGCGCTGTGGTGCTTAGATTTTCCTTTTGACTTAAAAATACAATTAAAGGCTAAAGTGGTGGCTTAGCCAGGAAAGTTCTTGCCTTGAAAGCACAAGGACTTGAGTTTAATCCTCTACAACTGAGAGAGAGAGAGAGAGAGAGAGAGAGAGAGAGAGAGAGAGAGAGAGAGAGAGAGAGAGCACTGAGCATTATGTGCTTGCAATCTCAGGGCTGGGGGGGGGGCGGGCGGTGGACAGGCAGATTCCTGGGACTCACTGGCCAGCCTGCCTAGCATACTTAGCATACTTGGCTAGCTCCAGCCCAGTGAGAGACCCTGGCTTACAAGAAAGACAGACAACACCCACAAAACGCCAACAGCACCAGAGGTTGTCCTCCACATGTACACACACACATACACACACACACACACACATATGCACACACACGTGCATGCACACACGCACATGCGTGTGCATACTCATGCACACACACACGTGCATGCATACACGCACATGCGTGTGCATACTCACGCACATACAACTGCTATTAAAATATTTTTGTGCGCTCTAGGCACAGTGCCTCCTACACTGAGGGAAGCCAGTGTGGTCCCACTACTCCCAGAATGGCCTCAAGACCTACCCTGTGGACCACATGGTTTGGATTCTTCTATCTCTCCTCTGGCCTCCTTCCATCCACCTCTGAGCTGAGACTGCGCTGGTCAAGGGAGGAGCTGTCACGAGCAAGCAAACCTGGAGAGGGCTTATGGGAGTGAGTCATCCCCTTCTTTGCTTCTATCCAAGTAGTTCTTCCCTGATCCAGCTTCGTGCACCCAGGCAGGCATGTGCAGGTTCAAAGATAAGTTTTGGGAAATAAAACCGGGCTAGGGATGCAACGCAGTCTGTAGGGATTGCTTGGCAGGCAGGCCCCCCTAGGGTTCATCCTCAGCAGCACAGAAGGCAGAGCACAGTGGTACAAGTCTGTAACCTCATCTACAAAGATGGAGGCAAAAGAATGAGGACTTTAAATCTATCACTACATAGTTTAAGGACAGCCTGGGCTGCATAACGCCAGCCTCACTTCACCCAGGCCCCTCCTCCTGTTGCATGTGACCTAACCCAGGCCCCGCCCTCCTGTTGCATGTGACCTAACCCAGGCCCCGCCCTCCTGTTGCATGTGACCTTACCCAGGCCCCGCCCTCCTATTGCAAGCCCTCATTTGGTCAGTGGTTGATAGAAATCCCAGGCAGGCAGATACTAGGGTGCTTCCACAGGAGTTGGGAACATGGACAGCGACAGGGAACCCAAGGAGACACTGGTGCTGTTGGTGTTTTGTGGGTGTTTTCTGTCTTTCTTGTAAGCCAGGGTCTCTCCCTGGGCTGGTGGAGCTAGCCAGGTACCCTAGATAGTCACTAATTTACATAGTGATAAGCAATAGCCCCGTTGCTGACAGTTCCCTCCCTCCTGGTGCACCTAGGGGCTCACTACCATTTTGCCAATCTGATCTAAGTCTTTGGTTGACTCCATGTAATAACTCAGAACACAAAGACCCAAAAAGCATAGGTGATGTGTCTGAAGTGGCTGATGCCCTGGAGCGGGCAGGAACTGGGTTTCTGTAGGTGCTCGCTCTGCCGAGCTCCACCCAGGAGAGAATGATAGAAGTCGGAAACACAGCCAACCGCAGTCTATTGGGGTTTGGAGAAGAGTCCCAGATGTGGCCTCCCCCAATGAACTGAGCACAAACTTCTTACCTGAGGTGGATGATGGGTTCTGGCTTAGTCTGGATTGCAACTGGGAGAAGCCAAAGGGTAGGGGAAATAGCAAGAGAATTGTTACTTTTTTTTTAAGTGCCTCAACTTCTCTTCTTCTGTCCTTGTAAGAAAGCCCAGGGCTCTGTGTCACCCCCTGCTCTTCAGAAGCCAGACTTTGGTCCATCCTATGCCACAAATATCAAGCTGGAGCATGGAAGAACTGGAATCCACTGTACTCTGGAGCCCCGCCATGACAGAGAAAAAGCCCAGCAGCCAGGAGGTTGCCGAATTTTGTCAGATCCAGTTGTGTAATGGGATTTGTTTTGCGTTGTCCCGAGGCTTCATCTAAGAGAAGCACACTTTCAGGAAAAGGCCCAGCCAAGTTCAGCCCATGTTTTCCCTAAGGATCCAGGCACAACGTAAAGAAGGCTTGGGGATCGGCCAGATGAACCTTTTCCAGCTCTGGGTAGCCCACGCTCTGTTAGACCCACCCCAGTCACTGAGGTTCACAGAGCTCACTCAGCATGGGGCCCCATTGCTGCAGGACACTGTCAGGAGTCTGGGCTGGGGTCTGCAGATGGGAGTGTCTACCCTTGATTCCTTTTCTGTGGACAGAACTGGTCCCAAGCAAAAGTGCTTTATCTGGAAAATCCATCCATTTCTCATCTGAGCTGATTCTGCAGCTCTCTAGACCTGAGGGCCTCCTCCCCTGTAGCCCCTGCCCACCACAAGGGTTCTGACTGCATTCTCACATGACAGATGGGACAGAGACATTTTAGTCACAGATTCTTCTTTAGGTGCAGTTGTATTTGTTGGGAACAGTCCAATAAGGCAGAATTAATGGGATATTAATCAGCCTTCTGGTCAACCTTGTCTCTCCCACCAAAGCAGATCTATCTCAGAGTAGATAAGTCTGCCTGGGACCATATGGAGGCTGCAGCCTCTCTTTGAGGCTGATGGATTCTGTCAGGTTTGGATGAAGTGAGGGACCCAGTTTTATCCATCCCTTCCTCACCTCACCTACCCATTCCTGTCTTTTTGGTCCTTCTGAGAACAAGGTGGCTGAGGGTGAGAGTCACTGGCCTCTGTAACGAAGTAAAGCCATCAGCAGTAGATGTCTCGCATTGTGTAAGCATGGTGCCCTAGGTAATAAACTAGAGAGTGGTGGCTGGGATGCGAAAGGTATGGGCCCTCCTCTTGCTGTGCTGGACTCAGTCAAACCACTGCAGACAGAAGGACTCATTGGGTCCCCTAGGATGGGAACCAGTTTGTGCCAGAACCCAGGCTCCTCCCTCCTGTTGCATGTGACCTAACCCAGGCCCCTCCCTCCTATTGCAAACCCTCATTTGGTCAGTGGTTCATAGAAATCTAAGGCAGGTAGATACCAGGGTGCTTCCACAGGGGTGGAGAGTGACAGAGAAACTAAGGAGACATCTTGTCAATACCCATGCTTCCTCTTCATTTCTTAGAGAAGAGTGGGGTCCAGGGTCCTTCTAGTATCTCTAAAACTCCACGAAACACTAGTATGGGAAAGCTGGTTCCGTGAGCATGCACTTGCCTCCTAAGCATTGAGGACTTGAGTTTGGTTCCCAGAACCTACATTTAAAAAAGAGTGTGTTAATGTGTGCTATAATCTCAGCTTGGTAGGATGGGAGGTGGAGACTGGTAGATCTGTCGCGCTTACATGCCAGCTAACCTTGCCAGTGGGTGCAGTTCCAGGCCAATGAGAGACCTAGCCCAAACAAAACAAGTGGAAGACCCCTGAGGCATGACATCAAGGTTATCCTCTGATCTTTACTCATTAGCACACATGTGCATCTACATACACATGTGCATCTACATACACATGTGCACCCATACACACATGAATACAGACGGGGAGAAGGAGGGGAGAGGGAGGGGAAGGGGAGGGGGAAAGAGAGGGAGGAGAGGGGGAGGGGAAGGGGGAGGAGAAAGGAAGGGGGAGAGGGAGGGACTCTTATTTACTTCACAGGCTCATACTGGGCTTCTCCTAGGTTCCAAGCATGCTTACAGGCATCAGAGAGACACAGCCATAGATGAAGAAAACAGCGCCAGACACACAAGCCAAAGAAATAAGATGACCAAAATACCCACATGGTGGATGAGATTGTATATGTTAAAGCAAACATAGCACACTGTAGTGTGAATGGCAGAGGGTGTTCCAGCACATTGTGACATGATACACACTATAAGAAAAAAGCTGGAAGGGACAATCATAGCCTTGGTGGTCAGGCTAGGCCTCTCTAGAAGGGGATATTTGGGCAAAGATGGTGAGCAAGTAAAAGGCTGAGAAGTTCAGGCATCTGGAGGAGTCTATGTGCAAAGGCCCTGTGGTGACCTGTACTTAGAATGGCTGGCAGGTTTGTGAAGGTAAAGGGATCCGGGAAGTTTGGCTGGAGGTGGATGGGAGTGAGGTCAAACCCAAGGAGAGGATGGGACCAGCTGGAGCCAAGCTCTGAATCCCTTGTGATGGCGTGAGTTCTGCTCTGTCATCTTCTGAGCATCTCAGTCCTCCATCAAGCCTCAGTATCTGAAAAGGTCTCAATGAATAAAGAGCTTCTTAATTTTTCCCAGCTATAAACTTGTCATCTTTTTCATGGAAGTGCAGTTATTTCATTTTATCTCTTTGTCTAGGTATCTATCTATCTATTTATTTTGTGAATTATGTGTGTGTGTGTGTGTGTGTGTGTGTGTGTGTGTGTGTGTATAGGCTTGTGTGCATGCATGTGAGTGTGTGTGTGTGTGCACTCGTGTACAGGTGCATATTCCAAAGTTGAAGTGTTTGGGTCAGAGGACTCAGAGAACAACTTCCAAGAATTAGTTCTCCCCTTCTACTGTGGGGATCCTGGGAATCTGAACTCAGGTTAAATGTTTGCACTAAAAGCAACTCAATTCTCAGAGCCATCTCACTGGCCATATTTCATACCTGAGAAAATCAATAAGCTTTTACAAAGTCATAGCCAAATTAACTAAAGGGGTAAGAAAAGATCCAAATTAACAAAATCAGAGACAAAGGGAGGGACATAAGAACATGCTGATGAAATTCAGAGAATTGTGAGGACATATTTTAAAAACCAAAAATATAAAAGAAATGGATAATTTTCTTCATATATACCACACACCAAAGTTAAATTAAGATCAGATAAGCAATTTAACAAGACCTATACCTTATACTGAAATAGAGGCAGTCATTAAAAGTCTCCCATCCAAATAAAGTCCAGCGCCAGAGGGTTTTAGCACAGAATTCTACCTAACTTTCAAAAAAGAATTAACACCAATACTCCTCAAATTATTTCATAAACTAGAAACAGAAGGAACATTGCGCAATTCATTTTTGAAACCGCAGTTACCATGCTAACTCAACTACATAAAGACCCAACAAAGAAAGAGAATTACAGATTAATTTTCCTTATGAAAATCGATGCAAAATTTCTCAATAAAATACTTGAAAACCAAATCCAAGAACAAATTTAAAAGATTATGCACCATGATAAAGTAGGCTTCATCCCAGAGATGCAGTGACGGTTCAACATATGTAAATTGATAAATGTCACCCATCAAATGATCAAACTGGAGGACAAAACCCGCATAATTAACTCACTAGATGCAGAAAAGGCCTTTGACAGAATCCAATACCCCTTCATGATAAAAGTCCTGGAGAGAACGGGGATACAAGGGACACACCTAAGCATGGTAAAGACAACCTACAACAAGGCCTATGACGGGCCTACTGAAGACAGCTGTTCTGCAGGAGCAGGCCTTGTGCGTGCTGATCAGACATCCCCCCGTCGAGTTACATCTCCCACCCTTCTACAGAGAAAACTTCTGCAGGTGAGGCTTTCTTCTACAGGTGCAGACATCAGAGGCCTGGAGGGATATTTCAGGGAGGCACAAGGGGGCAGACAGAGTTGAAGGCAAGACCCTAAGCTACGATAAGGATTCAATATAGGAAGGAGCTGCCATCTTCAATATGGGGTAGGGGCAGCCTGCTCCTGCAGAACAGCCTTCTTCAATAGGACACCCTAGACGCCTGGGGCAGCCTCAGGAACACCACAGACGCCTCTGACTGAGACAGTGCAATAGTTCACAGGTCAGCTGCGTTCCATTATGCTTGGCACAGATGGGACCCTTTAGTTCAAGTGGATCACTTGGAGTGCCCTGGCTCCCTGACCACTCCCTTTTATGCCCTGGTATGGCATAGTCCATGGTAGGTGGTACCGCCCCTTGTAAGGGTGGTCCTGAGTTGTATTAGAAAGCAGGTTGAGCAAGCCATGTGGAGCAAGCCAGTCAGCGGCACCCCTGCTCCCCATAGCTTCTGTATCAGCTCTGTCCTGCTTGAGTTCCTGTCCTGGATCCCATCAATGATGAACAGTGGTGTGGATGTATCACCTGGGTAAACCCTTTCCTCGTCATCTTGCTCTTTGGTCATGGTGTTTCACCACAGCAGTAGTAACCTAACCCTCATGAAGACATGGAAGAAGGACTTATCTTGGCTCATGGTCTCAGGAGAGCTTAGTGCAAAACTGCCTGAGGAAAAATATCATGACGATAGGAGTTTGTGACAGAAAAGCTTCCTTATGGTAGACAGGAAGTGGAGAAAGGAACAGGAAGAGGTCAGGTAAAAGATGCCCCTCCGAAGAACCCACTTCCATTGACTGACTTCCTCCATCAAATCCTCTCACCCCCAGATTTCCAGCACTTTCCAAAATAGCTCCACTAGCTAGGAACCAAGCATCTGTAATGTGAGGCTCTGTAGGACGTTCAATACTCCAGTCATGACCAGGCACTACAGCTTGATATTCGGTGTCTCCCACGCCCATCCAGGCCTTGCTCAGTTCTCTACCCTGACACTCCTCCATGAGCCTTCTCCTGGCTGGGATCCCTGTGGAACCCTGATGATCCAACCCTCCCTCCTCCACAACACGGAGCAAAAACATTCCCTTTGTGCCTCGCCCCCTCTGACATCGCCGTGTCCCTCTCGCCTACCAGCTTGAGTTTATAGACTTGATGCGATCAAGGTGAGGCTCTTCTACAGAAGTGGCCTTGGGTGTCCTCTCTGCACTACAGTTTTCCTTTCCCATTGAAGGAAGAGGCGCCTGCCTCAGAGGCTACTGTGAGAGTCAGTGAGAGAAACTACATAAAGATGCTGCCCAAGGGAGGGGCCACCAAGGCTCTGCCATCACCCTTATGATCCTGGGACCCACTGACCTCCACGAATCCTCTGTGCTTGCTGTGGCCTCAGGCTGTGGGACAGACTGCTTTTACACAGGTTCTCTTGAGGTCTGGGAGTGCAGAGCAATCTTCCTTCTCAGGGAGTGGTGAAGGCAGGGTTGAGCACGCCCTGAGGACAACCAACATATCATGCTGGTGTCCTCCTTGAACAGCAACAGCCCGCTCAGAACTGCACTCTGCACAGCCTCTCTCAAAACACGTGGAAGGGTGTTCTGAGCGCTTTGGTGACCTTGTAGCGACAAGACACTACTAAACAAGGGGCTCGGGAATCAATACTTCCTGGTGTGAGCTAATAGGGTGGACCCTGCCCTTTACTCGACTTTTAGTCTCTATTGCCCTCTGGCTTCATCCCTAATGAAGGGTGGTGCTCCTCCCTTGGCTCCACCCTGGTTCTGAAACACTCCATTTCACCACATCATTCATTCCTGGCAGAAAGAACACTCCCCGGCACACCAAGCAAGAGCAGTCTCCTCGGCTCAGGACCAGGCTGAGGCCCCAGCACTGAGCAACCTGTGAGCCCAAGCTAATATGGCCACAGGGACCAGACTCTGACAACACCACCACCCTACACCCCTGTCAGGTGACTTGATGTGGAGAGTCATTTATTTATTTATTTATTTATTTATTTATTTATTTATTTAGCCAACCTGGGAGGGTAAAAGAGTTATGCACACATTTTCAGAGAATTAGGCAGAGAGCAATAGGACAGGACACCTGACCTCCTCTGGCCTCAGTGTGTGCATTTGAGCACACACACACACACACACACACACACACACTTATACACATACACACACACACACCACAAGCATGCACGCACACCACCACCACCACCACCATACACATATGAATAAACTGCACATATCCACCCCCCCACATGCAAATAAACAAATATAAATAAAAATGTTAAAGAATTTACACAGTCTCACCCACCTTAAGGGAGCCGTTAGCATTAGTTAGGTAGGGTAGATCTCATTCCCCGCAGGTCTCATGAGTCCAATGCTGCAAAGTGACCAAGGAGTCCTTGATGGTCTCCTTCTTTCCAGTAAATGAGCTGTTAAAACATTCCTAGAGGCCTGTGATGAGTGCGGGCTCAGAGAGCTCGACGACCCCTCCACAGGGTTCTGGAGCACAGCAAGGGATTTTTAGAACCTGCCAGAAAAGTGACGTAGTCGGTCAAGGCGACTGTCCACCTCTTCCTCAGAGAATCTTGGAAGCTTTGATTCTCCAAACGTGGGAACAAGAAATCCAGGCAATCTAAACCAACCAGAGACGGTTCCAATCCAGCATGCAGTCCCATGGGGGTGGAGAGGACCAGGCTGGAACAGCACTTGGGCAGGGTTCAGCTTCACTGAGTCCTAGGAAGCGATGACAGCCATCTTCACATCTGTCCTTCATGAAATTGCCCATGCCCATCTCCTGGATGAGCTAAGTCTGACAACAGCCCACAGCCAAGATCTCTGTTCACTAACTCTGTCACCCTCTTAGTCCAGCACCTGCTATCCACCCGCTGTATGGTCTTAGACGGTCGCTTAACCTCTCTGGGCTTCATTTTCTCATCTGTCAAAGGATTAAAATGAACCTTTTTCTGATCAGATTGCGTGAGCTCATGTGTGAGTGGTATCAGCTGGGTGCCCAGCACAGAGAAGTCACCAGCAGGAGCTTTCATTGCCACATGGCTGGTGACAAGCCTAGCCCTGGGCCTTTATTAACCGGTGCTAAGTGACAGATTGCATGCCTGGGTAATGCTCACTGAGGCCCCAAGATTTACCCTCTCCCTTTTCCCATCTCTCTGCCTTTGTGGCCACTCCACTCAGCAGGGCCCACTGGCTTGGTCTTTCACCCCTCTGTGCCTTGTCTTCCTGGTCCCTTTCCCCTGGACTTGTGAGAGGAGCACAGACCCTGTTGGCGCCACAGGATCCCCACCAACCATGTGTCCTCACCCTAGGGACATAGTTCAGAGAAATGCTGGGAAGTCAGGGAGGCTTGGCAGCCGGGTAACCCTGGGAGGGACCAAGAAGCATTATCTATAGTGTCGTGTCAACTGGAGATTTAGCCTCAGATCCTGACCTGAGCGTGGGGAAACGGGACTGGACGGGGGCCGCTTCCTGCCAGACGGGTGTCCAGACGTGTCGGGGACGGGCCTGGTGACAAGCAGCAGGCTCAGCGGACAGGCAGTGTTGCTGCTGATGCTGTACAGGCTCAGCTGGGTGAGGCTGAGGGGCCTGTCGAGGGACAGCAGTGCAGATAAGGCTTCTGTGGCCTCGTGGCTGGGACGTTCTCTTACCTTGATTGAGTCCGAGACTCAATCAGGGGACTCTCTCTCCCTGCCCGGCCTTGATTCCATTCCACTCCAGGCCTGTTTGACCCTTCTGCAGGAAGCTCTTGGGTCAAGGCTTCTAGAAGAACTCTACAGCCTGTTTAAACTTGCCAGAGCACTGCTTCCTACCACTGTTATAAGCTGTAAGATACTCACTTTTCTTAGGACAGGGGTTCTTAACCAGTAGATCATGACCCCTTGGAGTTCAAATGACCCTTTCACAGGGGTTGCCAAGGCCATCGAAAACCACAGATAATTACTGTAGGATTCATAACTAGCAGAATTACAGTTATAAGGTAGCAATGAAAGTAATGTTATGGTTGGGGGTCACCACAGCATGAAGAACTGTATTAAAAGGCCGCAGCATTAGGAAAGTTGAGAACCACTTCAGGCAGAACAACAGAAATGGGAGAAGCAGCAACTGCCACCTTGATGGTTTGTCAGGCCTGGACCACGGCTGGTGAGCTAGCACCTGCCCAGATTGTCCATGCTGGGCAGACCTGGGGTGGTTCCTGCATGCACCGGAGGTCAGTGACCACCCTCTCTAAACCCCAGCCTGTGGAGACAACGAAGACCACTTTGTATAGTAAACTAACTTCTAATCACTAAACACCTACCCACTAAAAAACACCCACTATGCCAAACTATGCCAAACTCCATGCCGCAGCTCTGGGCTGAGCCTGCCCACCAAGTCACGAACTGCCTGAAACCCAAAGGCCAGCCCAGCCACACCCTTCCCCTACCTCACGAGCTTTCAGTTTTCTACATGAACAAAAAGTTACCCACGTTCGGACATGGTCTAGAACACTTGCTTTTCCCCCCTAAAAGACACGGTAGACTGTATCTTATCCACCAGAGGGGTCACAGGTCACCGCGAGGCTCTTAAGAGGTGAACCTGGAGCAGCCTTGATGTTTACAGATTTATCTCATGCATAAGCACACAGTAGGGCTTCAGACACACACACACAGTAGGGCTTTCAGACACTCTACAGTCATGCTTGCCTCTCAGCATCCCAGCCCTGGAGGAAGATGGGGACTCTGAGAGATGGCACAGACGTGCTGTGACACGCATGAGTGTGTCTTGGGGGAGATCAGTACCCACAGAGAGGCTTGAGGATGGGTGGACTTAGGAGAGAGAACATGATGAGTAAATCAAACAGCAAGTGGGGAGGTGAGATGTCTCAGAAGCTGCCAGTTCACACCATAAATAATTCCTGTGTCACTCTTCTACGGGCAGGCTGGTCTCTGCTGTACACCTGGCCCTTTCTGTGCCAACAGCAGGCTTTGAAGCCACCTCTCAGGAGAGCCAGGCTAAAGCTGGGATGCTCGGGGGGGGGGGGGGACATGGCTCTCCTGCACCCTATGAGGTAGAGAACAACTAAGACCCCCTTGATCTCTTCACAGAGATTTTACTACCCCCCAAGAAGGACATCATATTATAAATCCAACAAAGGATCCATCCATTGACTAGGACAGGGTCTCCAGGATCTCATCACCTCCCCAAAGCCCTCCAGCTAGAGACCAAGCTTCTAACACATGAGCCTGTGTAGAACACCTCAGATCTAAATCCACATACTCCATCCCTCTTCACACCCAGCTCAGACCCTTGGGGCTGGGGTGGCCCCCAGGAAGCCAATGTCCTATCCAGGACAGAAGTGGATTAAACATACAAGAGTTTAGTTTCTTGCCAGAAAGGAGGTCCTGAGGAAGGCAGGCAGAACTGTTGTGGTAGAATGAGAAGATCCTCAGGGGGTCTGCAGCCCCATGGGGGGGAGCAACAGTATCAACAAGCCAGACCCCCTTGAGCTCCCAAGCACTGGACCACCAACCAAAGAATACACATGGAGGGATCCATGGTGCTGGCCTCATATGTGGCAGAGGATGGCCTTGTTGGACAGCAGTGGGAGGAAGTGGCCCTTGGTTCTGGGCGAGGGGTGTTGATGCCCCAGTGTAGGAGAATGCCAGAGCGGGAAGGTGGGAGTGCGTGGGTGGGTGGGGGAGCACCCTCATAGAGGCAGAGGGACAGGGAATGGAATGGGGGAGACCTGGAAAGGGGATGACATTTGAAATGTAAATAAAGAAAATATCCAATAAAAGAAAAAAAAGAGAGAGAGAGAGAAGGCCCTCAGGGCTGGTCTCCTTTGATCACGGACCTCTGTGTGTGGCTCCTTCGCCTCCATGGTCAAAGACAGCTACTGGGGCTCCAGGCTTTGTACCCCACTCCCTAGAAACAGAACAAAGGAGTCTTCTTATACGTCTCACGCACAATCTTAACCCTCAAGTCCTGGATGCCATCTTTTAGCCATATGGCTATAAAGGGCCAGGGAAGAACAGAAAAGATAATTTTGGTTCTAGATAGTAATTTACCCCAGTGCATATCAGAACTGTACCCGAAGGAGGCAGGAATCAACAGCAGGGCAGACATTCAGCTCCAAGCCAAATTGAGCACATCTCAACTACATTGCAATTCTTCTGCTATGCCATGTCTCTACCTGGTCAACCATTTGCTGACGCAGCAGTGACATCAAGACCAAGGTTTTATTGTATCCTTTATTCTGCCACACTCAGTGCGCAGATACCAATGAGTCATTACTGAATGGGTTAATAGTTGTGACTCATTTTGCAAAGCCAAATGAAATAACACATTGGTTCACAGTCACAGGATGATGGTCACATCTCTTCTTACCCCTACATGGGACAGGAAAGGAAAAATATCATTTCTTTCTTCCTTTTTCTCCTTTTTCTTTCCTCCTTTCTCTCTTCCTTTCTTTCTTCCTGTCTTTCTTCCTTTCTTCCTTCCTTTCTCCCTTTCTTTCTTCCTTTCTTTCTTTCTTTCTCCTTTTCTTTCTTTCTTTCTCCCTTTCTTTCTTTCTTTCTTTCTTTCTTTCTTTCTTTCTTTCTTTCCTTTTTCTTTTAACAGACAAATAAACAAACAAACAAGATGGCTAGCTTCACCAAGGCCCAGCAGCAGCGCTGACTGTGAAGCGACAGAATTAACTCCAGCACACAAGCAGCCCCGGTACCGACTGCCATTACAACAGCTGCCCTCCTTTTCTGTCCTGAAGAACATTCGAATCTCGGGTCCCTGAGACCACTGAGAATACCAAGCAGAGTGTGTGAGGGGCCTCTCCCCTTTTCACCTTGGCCTGAGTGTCCCGATGCATCTTGTAATTTCATTAAATCCTGTATCACATACCACAGACATATTTCTCTCCTAACCGCCTGTTCAGGGGATCCAGAACGTTCCAAATACAAAGTGTTCTCTGCCTGGTTTTCTTTTCTTAAAATCAAATAACTCCCCTCCTCGCTCAGGCCCAGGTCTCACACGGCTCGCTTAGATTAATAACATTTGTGATCCTGCCCATTAGGCACCGAGGCAGCGAGCGAGCGCTTTCTAGCCAATTCCAATTCCAGATACTGCGCGATGGAAACTATTTCTCCTGACCGTTGCCAGCAGCGAGCTTTCCTCTAACGGCTTAATTATGATTCAAGATTGTGTCCAGAAGCCCGGGGCTCGGAAGGAGCCCAGCCGGCGCATTTACAGACTCCAGGGTCAGCATGGCCCTGCTTTTCCATTTTGTAAGGGGAAGAAAAAGGAAATAGCTGGGTGTGAGGCAGACAGAGACCCAGAGACAGACACACGGACAGATAAAGGTGGGCTTGGAGCCACGGGAGGAACGCCAGCCACTGTCACCCTGGAAGGAAGTGGGACAGGTACATGACATCACAGATCATCCTGCCAAGCGACCCTCACAGATGTGAGCCGGGGAATTAATTATTCTACTTGAAAGCAATGGAATTCATGTTCAGTTCTGTACCTGAGGGGCTGAGGAGATTGTTCAGCAGGTACAGAGCTTGCTGCACAGGTGGGAGAGCCCATGTTCAAGCCTCATAAAATCTGACTAGGGTAGCACCCACCTGGAATTCCAGTGCTGGCAAGAGATGGAGACAGGCAGATTTCTGGGGCTCACCAGCCAGCCACACTGGCCAATCACTGAACTCTAGGTTTAGTGAGAGACTCTGTCTGGAAAATGAAGCTAGAGGGTGGAAGGCTCCTCCACACGTGCACACATAAATATGTGCCTGTGTACCCAGACACATGCATGCATATATTCATACTAAACTCTGTCCTCATCCCTCCCCACCACGTGACCTTGGATGGTCACTTTGCCTCTCTGATCATTTGCACCGGCTTAATTATAATTCCAGATTGCCTCCAGGAGCCTTAGTGGAGAGGTGAGCATGTGTTTTCCTGGAACTGGGCTGAGGTTTGTAAAATCAGTGTAAGAAGCAGTTGGCGCTGCCCCATGCGTGAGCAGGAGGCATGGATCTGAGTCTGGTTTCCAGACACAGAGTCCAACCTGATGGTGAGTGAGCAGGTGCACCTAGGCTAAGAGGGCTATTTCCTCAGCTGTAAGGAGGGACCACAGTGGCATGTCTTAAAGACAAATGTGCCCACACCTCTCGCCAGTGCACAGCAGAGCTTATACCTAGCCTGTTGCAGAATCAGAGGCTTGAAGTAGGTGACACCAATCTTAGGTATTCCAAGCCACTGACACAGCAAGGACTCATCTGCTAGTAAGAGCAGAAAGCCTGGGTAGGAAAGTGTGGGGAGGGCAGCCAAGCAGGATGGTTAGCAGAAAGACAACACCCCCATCGGTCTCCTGCAAGCTGTGATTTTGTTTTTTTCAGTCGGGTGTCTTCTAAAATACCCAGTGCTGTCATAGTCTCTCTAGCAATAGGTGCACTGCTCCTGAAAGAGGTTATTGTCACACAAGAGAGATGGCCCTGGTTTTCAAAAGATCCCCCTTTGAAAACTGTGCGCTCTCTCTCTCTCTCTCTCTCTCTCTCTCTCTCTCTCTCTCTCTCTCTCTCTCTCTCTCTCCCTCTCCCTCTCCCTCTCCCTCTCCCTCTCCCTCTCCCTCTCCCTCTCCCTCTCCCTCTCCCTCTCCCTCTCCCTCTCCCTCTCCCTCTCCCTCTCCCTCTCCCTCTCCCTCTCCCTCTCCCTCTCCCTCTCTCTCTCTCTCTCTCTCTCTCTCTCTCTCTCTCTCTCTCTCTCTGTGTGTGTGTGTGTGTGTATACTCTCAGTGTATACGTATACCCACTTAGTAGAAAAGTCTAAGAGACAACATTCCAAACTGGTAACACCTCTGCATTCGTTCCTCTTCTGTCATTCTGATAAAATCCCCTGACAAAAAAGACAGAAAGAACTTACTTACTTTGTCTTACAGTTCCTGAGGGAACTGCCATGCCTTCCACCACAGCAGGGAAGATAGAGCAGCAGGAGCAAGAAGCTGGCTGATCACAATTCGTCCACACACCATAAGACATAGAGAGAAGTAACAGGAAGTGAAGCAAAGTCTGACACACACACACACACACACACACACACACACACACACACACACACTGTGAGGTGCTTCTTCCAGCAAGGCTCTACCTCCTAGATGTAGAGGAATCTTAAACCACCAACACAATGCTCTGGCAAGGGATCACATGCAAAAAAAAACCCTTCTAGGTCTGTATGATCTGGCTGGAATGCAGACACACTCTGGATTACACTATGGTCTGGCTGGAATACACATACACCCTTAATATATACCTTTAATCGCTAACAATGAAAGTAAGGTTAGTTTATAGAAGGAAGCAGGCGTGTTTGAAAGTGACATCTAACTGAGGGGCAGACAAAGTGATGAATCAGAGAAAGATTTGACAGAATGAGTCAGAGATGAGATACATCCAGGTCTCACAAGAACAGCACAGGAAAGAGAGGCTGCTTAGAAGAGCAGAGAGGGGAGGACGGTGTAGGGCAGATTTTACATGGACAGTCTGACAGAGACAGGTGGCAGAATGAATAAGCTAGACACAGGTAAAGACACAGAGAGCCAGAGTATGAGAAGGAGCCAGAAGATTAGAACATCTTCTCAAAGTTAGTATGAGGCCAAGCAGATCAATTGAGTGAGAAGCCAAGAGAAGCCAGATTGAATCAGTCAGCATGGAGAGGTTTTGAAAGGCTAGAACAGCTGAGTTGAATCAGCCAGCCAGGGTTCAGAAACAACTAGAAAGGGTGAGTTTATTCAGCAGTAAGCCTCCGAGATAACAATTATATCTGACCAATAAAAGATACTTTTATAATAAAGGCTCCATAAACTTTCCTAAACAGTGCCACCAGCAAGCAGGGGTGGGGGTGGGGGTGCAGTAAGTGTTCAAACACATGGGTCTATGGGGTGGGGTGCACATCTCATATCAAACTTCAACAACCACTTATGGCAGGGCAATAGCATTAAATGGGCTCTTCTGCCTGCTTGATTCTTTAGACATTTCTGTATTTTACCAGCATCCCTAGGGCATTAGTTACTTTCTGGTTATGACAAAAGCAAAAATAGGAAGGAAGAGTTTATTTGGGCTCATAGTTTGAGCGTAGAGCTTATCACAGTGGGAAGCCATGCTGGCAGAATGTGAGGCAGCTGCCCACCTGGCATCTGTAGTCAGAGTAAGAGAAGGATGCTGGGGCTCTGCTCACTTCCTACTTCTTATTCGATCTAGAATCTCAACCCAAAGGACGGTGCTACCCACATTCAAGCTGAGTCTTCCTACCTTAGTTAAGCGTCTGGAAAGCACCCTCACAGACACTCCAGGATTGTTTCTCCCAGGTGAGTCTGAATCCAGCCAAGCTGACAGTGAAGAGGGCCCACCACATCTAAAGAATGTACAACTTTGCATGCAGAGTATGTGTGTTCAGTAACGACTAACCACTAACAGCATCATAATGACCACGCCTACATAACATCCTTCCACACTCCCCCGAGCTACAACCAGGAAAGGGTGTATGGTCTCTCTAGCAAGAACTGTAGGCATGCACCTTCAGTTCACTCCATCTCTCCCTCTGAGAGAAACACCTCATCCCCGAAACCTGAAGCCCTTCCCTTCCATACATTATTAATGTCAAAAGTGGGTAACAGGGACACGCTTTCCTCAGACATGATGAGAGAGAGGCAAGTTTCACGAGGACCAGGCACAGAGCACAGGAGGAATGTAGGCTGTGGAATGTGGAAGGCAACATGCCCTGAAACACCAGGATCTGCTGTGTGTGGTTACAGAGCAAAGCACAACAAAACACAGTTGTCCCAAGCAACACAGCTTGGTGTTCACAGTTCTGCACACAGGGATCTTGGCAGGACTCAGTTGGGCCACTTTTGCCACTCCTACAGGTCTCCATTGGGATCACCAGTCTCTGAGATGTTTCTGTGTGAAGCACCAAGCCCTCTTCCACATGGTGTTCCCTTCCCTCCCCTCCCATCTCTAGCTGGGCTCTTGTTTATAACCCAGTGTCTTGACACCCTTAGGCTCCTCCCAGGTCTTGCCCAGTGTCATTTCTGCCATCTTCCACTTATCAGAGCAGGCTAGACCAAGAAAAGGGGTATCATACATCTTCCAGAGGACAAAATAGTACCATACAGACTAGAGGGAGTGACTGCAGATGACCGCATCCTAAAGACATGCGCATCCTCAGCAGCACCATCTGCTTGTGGTGGGAAAACAACATCTTTCTCCTGCTCCCAGCAAAGCTTCATAACCTGCCGCTCAGAAGTGAGGAGACCCAACCTACACCAGGGGCCATACTCTTGAGTGGCATCCTTCTAGCTGTTCCAGAGAGTATGACCCCAGCGACAGACTTCCTCCAGCAAGGCTTCACCTCCTGAAGTTTCTCCTGGAAAGCTGGACACATTCTTCGCAACCTCTTGTCATTTAGCATACATCCACCCTCAGATTCTGTTTCTCACCTGTAGAACGGACTCTATAATGTCTGTTCCCTGTGTTACTTATGGGAATCCAAATGAAACAAGATGCCTGGCAGGGTGAAGGAACAGAGGTAGGAGGGGATGCATGTGTCAAGTTGGCTAGAACCAGGAGATCCCGGACCAGACCTCTGGAAAGAAAAGCAGAGCTAAACTTAAGGCAACAGGGTGGCCATGTGACTCAGGCCCCGTCAATCATAGAACCTCCTCCCTCTGGGTGCAACGATTGGCTCAAGAGAAGCCACTTGACTGAAGAATAGCCAGCCAGGGTCCTACTCTGGGATTTCTGAGTCTGTGGCTGGGGAGAAGTACCCTTTCTTCTTGAGTATAAGAAGTGGAGCCGATGTGAGGGCTATCTGCTACCAAGAGACATTAAAAGAGAGATTACATGAGAAAGGAAGCCTGAGAAAGAGATATGAAGAGAGAAATGGAAAGAGAGAGTGCGTGCTGCGTGCTTGCTTGTGTGTGGTGGAGAAGTTGCTGCTTCAGTCCAGGGACTCATCATGTCCCCAGCCACAGCACCCTTGAGCCCATTTCTGCTCAAGCCAGTGTGACCTGAGAACGCAGCAGATGCCAGAGAAAGTCCTGCCTAGTACCAGCCTGGAGACAGATCCAGAAGGAAGATCCAGACGGAGAGGCAGGAGGAAGGAGGAAAGAGAAATGCAGCCAGAATCCACTGTCTCTGGATCACTGGTACTTGTCATCGGTGTCACAGCACAAACCCAACCTCGCCTCTTCCTGTCACCCTGTCCAGGACATGCACCCGTGTGCCTTAGGAGACAAGAACCCGGTGGCTCATTATAGAATTATCAGAGGAAGCGGGAAGTAAACGGGCCAGTGCAGGCAGACTGGTCAGTACAAATTCCATGGTCTTCCAGGCGTGTTCTGGAGGTGCATGAACACTGGTGGTCTCACGCTCTTTCATCAGCTCTCCAACTGGTAATTACGCCTGGATAATCGCTGTGGGGTTACCTAGCTTAAAGATGCAGGCCTCAGACTGGTGCCTGCAACCCTCCAATCTCTCGCTTTGATCTCTTTCTCTTTCTTCTTAGCCAGTTTAAAGGCTACTTGCGTGTCCCATAGGAGCAAGGCAAAGGGGGTACTGTGAGCATGCAAGCATCCTGTGCCCAACTTGGAGCTAAGAAGTGGTTTCCAGAAGAGAGTGGGGGCAGCTGGGAAGGCGTTGCTCCACCCTGGTACTGACAGGGGTGACTGGAATCAGGAAAGGCCTGATGTTGTCTAAATCTTTCAATGCACAATGTTCTAGGTAGGGCACTCAAGGGACAGATCAACGGGTTGAATCTACATTAGAAAAGAGATTTATTGGCTTATATGATAGAAGCTGGGTAGTCCAGTGATGGCTACTGCAAACTGAGAACCCAGTTGCTGCTCAGTTTGTAAGGGCCATTGCTTCAGCAGCCTCATCCGGGTGTTGAGGACCTGGGAGCTCCCTGGAGAGTCACTAATATCAAGTGTACAGAGGCCCAAGGAGGTGGAGTCTGATGTCTGCAGAGGGTGGGCACTCTGGCACAGGAAAGAGCAATGGCGGGCAAGCATGTTGCATTATCTCTGGATGCGGCCTGTCTACTTTAAGGGCACATCACACATTTTTCTCTGTTAAACCTCCCTGGGAAGAGTTTCTCAGAGACACCATCACCCTGTACTTTATGTTGTGTGTCTTTGCTTTATGTGCATGTGCGAGTGTGTGTGTGTGTGTGCATGGATGGGTGTGTATGCATGTATGTGCATGCTTGTGTGTATATTGTGTGAGTGTGTGTATGTATGTGCATGTTTGTGCATGCATCTGTGTATATGTGTGTATGCATGTGCATGTTTGTGTGTATATGTGTGTGTGTAGGCGTGTGCTGGTATGTGGGTATGCATGTGTGTGCGTGTTCATGCTTGTATGTATGTGTGTATGTTTGCATGCATGTATATATGTGTGTATGTATGTGCATGTTTGTGTGTATATGCATGTGTGTAGGCGTGTGCTGGTGTATGTGTATACATGTGTGTGCATGTGTATGCTTGTGTGTGTGTGTGTATGTATGTGTGTATGCAGGCTAGTGGTCAACATTGGGTGGCTTCCACTCCTCTCTACCATATTTGTTTTCAACAGAGTCTCTCACTCATTGGCTAGACTAGCTGTCCAGCAAACCTGCAGGGATCCTCCCCAGATGAAGGAGTTGTGTGCTGCCACACCCAGACTTTCATGTGAATTCTACCAAATGAACCAGGTCCCTAGACTCCTAACTTGGCTTCGTAAGAACACACAGTTCCCAGCAAGCCTTCTGAGTCGCAGGCAGTCACTTTGTACTGAAGCTGTAAAACTGCAGTGAAGACCATCGCGAATGTGTTGGGGGTTTTTATGTGCAGGTTACAGGTAGATGACAGTGGCCCTGGCTTGGAGGAAAGGGGATGATGCTCTGCTTCCACTGCGTAGGGCCCAGGCCAGGCTGTACACCGATGTTCTGGAGTGACCCCATCATAGAGGAGCTGGGAATTGCCCGAGCTTGGCTCTCAGGAAAGAAAACCCTGTCATCTTGTTCTACTCCTCACTGGGCAACTAAAGCTGTAACAGGCAAAGGAGGGAGAGAGTTTTCCTTAAGGGTTTGGTCCCTACTGGGACAACCATGCTCCAGTAGATGGTCCTATACCCACACATACATGCCAACACAAATTGGACTGATTATGTATGCATGCATGCATACATACATGAACATATGTATGTATGCATGCATGCAGGCAGGCATGTATCTATGTATGACATGAAGGAGGTGGAAAAGTCAGATCTGGGAGGAGTTAGGGGTAGGAGTAGGAGGGCAAATATGATCAAATATGTTGTATTCAACTATGAAATTCTCAAAGAATTAATTAAAATATTACTTCAAAAAAATGAACCATCATACTACATACTTCCATCAGGTGTCAAATTGCTACTACATGTGAGTTAAACAAATTATGCTAGATGTGGTGGTGTGGGCCTGTCATCCCAGTGCTCAGAAAGAAGGCTGAGGCAGGAGGATCACTAGTTCAAGGCCAGCTTGGGCTACATTGCAAGACTCAGTTCAGAGGCAAGTTCTGTCCCTGGTATGAGAGAGGGGGTTGGGGTTAGGGGGCAGAGAGAGAGACAGAGACAAACAGAGAGACTTAAAAAGATTAACCATTAAGTTAACTCCGGTACAAAGAAATGAAAAAACAACACAATGACCACAGGAAAATGACCAGGAAAGCAGGGATAAACTAGGCAATTGACTACAAAGTAATAATTTAAAATACTGAAAACAATAACAAAAAAATTCACAGCACAGGAAACTCTCTCAGGAATATTATTTAGTTAATTATCAGGTCAGAGAATTCTAAAATCAGACAAAGAAACCGGAGCCCAAAGACACTCTCATGGACAAGCGCATAAACCCACACGCATGCGCATACACGCACTGACGCAAACCAGGATTCGTGGTCTTGGGAAGGGCTGGCTGGGGAGCAAGGCTGGATTGAAGGGTCAGATTAACTCCAGGCTTGACAGAGATGCAGTCACATTTGGAGCGGCAGGCACCTAATAGAGAATGCCATCGTGTGCTATTTGCATAATTAATAACATTTAAAATTAACCACTGTGAACATAACTGGGAATCCAAGCAATTTCATTCTGAGAGCCCGAACCACAACCCCCTTCATTCACAATTCCAGAAACCAAGGCCTGTAGAAGAGAAGAAGACAGACCACGCCCACACGAGGGGGGGGCGGTGCTCAACGGGGTGGAGTTTCACCAGCAGTTTGCCTGCAGCATCAATGACTCTAGAGCCCATGCGCTGAAATCTTCACCTCCAATTTAACAGGTTAGGAGGTGGCATCCTGCAGGGACAAGTGGGCTTTGCCCTTAAGGAGGGATTCATGGCATTAACATAGATTCGTTCCCATCGGAGTGGGCTGGTAATAAAAGAACAGATTCATCCTCCTCTCTTTTCTTTTCTTTTCTTCTCTCTTCTCTTCTCTTCTCTTCTCTTCTCTTCTCTTCTCTTCTCTTCTCTTCTCTTCTCTTCTCTTCTCTTCTCTTCTCTCCTCTCCTCTCCTCTCCTCTCCTCTCCTCTCCTCTCCTCTCCTCTCCTCTCCTCTCCTCTCCTCTCCTCTCCTCTCCTCTCCTCTCCTCTCCTCTCCTCTCCTCTCCTCTCCTTTTCTTTTCTTTTCTTTTCTTTTCTTTTCTTTTCTTTTCTTGTAGCATGACCCCAGCCAGTTCTGAGGCCGAGGCGGGTTTGTTTTTCCCCAATCCACTTTTATACCATTTTAATTACATGCAAGTAATAAGGGCGAGCAGTCCGATAAGGAACCATAACTACAAAGTCCCGTGATTACACCTGTGATAATTGTTTCTTTTTTTTTTTAATTAGATACTTTCTTTATTTACATTTCAAATGTTATCCTCTTTCCTGGTCCCTCCCCCCCCCAAACCCCCTAGCCCATCCTCCCTCCCCCCACCACCCTGCCCTCAGTTCCCCTACACTGGGGCATCTATTGAGCCTCATAGGACCAAGGACCTCTCCTCTCATTGATGCATGACAAGGCCATCCTCTGCTACATATGCAGCTGGAGCCATGTGTACTCCTTTGTTGATGGCTTAGTCCCTGGGAGCTCTTAGGAGTCTGTTTGGTTGATAATGTTCTTCTTGTGGGGTTGCAATCCCCTTCAACTCCTTTGGTCCTTTCTCTGACTCCTCTAATGGGGACCCTGTGCTCAGTCCAACTGTTGGCTGCAAGCATCTGTCTCTGTGTTTGTCAGGCTCTGTCATGGCCTCTCAGGAGACAGCCATATCAGGCTCCTTTCAGTATGCACTTCTTGGCATCTACTCCTCTCCTTTCATTCCTGTCTCCTTCCTTCTCTTTCTGGTGATGCCTTGTGCCATGTTGCGTAGCACACATGTTGGGATGCTATGAGGGGCTCTCACCTTCTCCACCTTGGACTTCCCACATTCCAGCACCACCGTGAGCTTCTGCTGACTGTCATTGGCCAATCTGTGCTATTCTGTGACAGCATCTCGAAAGATACCAAGCCCACGTTTCTACCACAGCACACAGCTCCCTGCAGCCAAGGCCACTGAGCTATTTTCTCAGCCAAGGAGCTCGTGCCATAGTGTACTCCTTAAGCCTTCCTGGCTGAGCCAGTCTCAGGCAAAAAGGAGATCCTGAGCCTGGACAGGACTCACACAGAGCTGCTCTCTGCCCTTGGAGTCCAGTGGGTCTTGCTTGGGAGAGTGAGCTCCATGTTCTGTGGCCGTGTGCTGTGAACTTTGCCTTCAGCTAAGTCTGTAAACAGCATAGCCTCCACATGACCCCCACGCTTCCCTCCTGTTCATGATTAGGAAAGCCCCCACGTGCTCACATGGGCAAATGCATGCTGCGACCAAGTCCCCCCTCCCACCACCTTTTTTGCTTTATGTGAACTATTTGGGCCTAATTCTTGAGTTTCTTTTTCTCTCAAAAAGAATGGCTAATATTTCATGGGGAGAGATAAGATCTTGGTTTAATATAGTTAGCTTCAATTGACCTTGAACCGAATCTACAAATTTCTTCGGGGTGACCTCTTCATCGACGCTTGATACACATTCACAAATCAATGGACTGAGAAGATTCCCATTTAGATAACTGGTCCAATTGAGGCTCCAAAATAGAGGCAGATGGCTGGGGCTGGGGAGCAGAGTGGCCAAACAGGGGCTTCGTAAAGTAGCACGGAGTTCGTGGATAATGGGATGGCAGGCTCTTAGACTGTAGAATGCAAAGCTGGAGGCGACCCCTTGGATGAAGTATGACAAATGACAGGACAGAGAGAACATTGAGGAAGGGGCTTTGAATCCATTATTTCCAGCCTCAAGATGGCACACAGTAGGAGTGCTGTAAATATTTCTTAGGTGAACAAAGGGATGAGGAAGTGGAGAGGAGCCAGAGGGACTGGAGAGAGACAGTTGTCAATATAACGTTCTTGAATAAGGACCCAAGTTCAATCCCCAAACCCACATTAAAGCAAAGCAAAACAAAACAAAACAAAAACAGTTGGGCATGGTGGTGTGAGCTAATAATCCCAGCACTTAGGGAAATGGAGGCAGGTGGATCCCAGGGGCTTACTGGCCAGCCAAGCTTAGCCTACTTGGTGAGCTCTGGACCAATGAGATATCCTGTCTCAAACAACAACAACAACAACAAAAACCAACAACAACAACAAAAACAACCATGGTGTTCAGCATCTGAGAATGACAGCTGAAATTGTTTTCTGACCTCCACATGTATGACCATGAGTGCATTTCACATACTTGTACACACACATGCATACACACATACATACACACTCACACACATATACATATATACACATACACATACATACATGTACACACATACATATACACATACACACATATACACATACATACACACTCACATACACACACATGCTCACACACATACATGTACACACACATACATATACACTCACACACATATACACATACATACACACACATACATGTACACACACATACATATACACTCACACACATATACACATACATACACACACATACATACACATACTCACATATACATACATGTACACACATATACATACACACATACACACTCACACACATATACACATACATACATACACACTCACACACATATACACATACATACACACACTCACACATACACACATATGCTCACACACACATACATGTACACACGCACACATACATACATACACACTCACACACATATACACATACATACACACACTCACACATACACACACATGCTCTCACACACATACATGTACACTACACACATATATACACACACTCACATATACTACACAACATGCACACGCTCACATATGCTACATACACATACACACACATACACTACACTATACTATACTACACAAACACACATACACATAAACACACAGGCACGTGCACACACGCAGAGGAAACAGAAGGATTTATTCATTCACCCATCCATTTGTTGGTTCTCTCTTCCAAGCCCCAGTGCACCCTTCCTGCATGTCAGACATACACATACACATATGTATCCATGTCACCCATAGACACATACACTATATCCCACCCTAAGAGGCCTAAACTTGCAGATGGTTACTGGGCACTCAGGAGGGTCTTGGGAGGAGCTCCTGTCTTCTCTCCCCTTGACTCACCTAGGCCACCCCTTCAGGGAACTCATTGTCTCCTGGACCTAAACCCTGGGTTGCAGAGGCACAGCAGTGGGTAAAGATCTGGCTTGTTGCTGAGCACTACAAACCCGCAACAATAACAGAAGGAAAAAATTAGCACGCAAAGCTCTGTCATCCGTGCTCTTTTTCCATAGGTGGCTCTTAGTTAATACTGTAAATCCTTCATTTTATATGTAACAGTGATTCTAACATAGGCTGGGATTTAAAGGGATACAAGTATAAAGATTCAATCATTCCCCCAGAACTCCGTGAGCAAGTACCCTTGACTGTCAACCCTGTCTCCTGCATGCCCTGCCTAGAAGTGTTTCTGTGGTCGTTGAAAGGATGGTCCACAGAGGGATGACTGCCAAATAAGTTTAGAGAACACTAGTTTAAATGCTCCCTCTATAGTTTGCTTTATTGCTGGGCTTCTCCGAGCAGGATTACACTAAAATTGAAGACACACCGCTACAGGAGCCAAATTGGATGGAGCTCCTATCAGAGCTGACTGTGGATGCCTTCTGGATAAATCCTGACCTGGCCTAAAGCCAGCAGGGTGCAGATTAGTTCAAAGAGAAGTCACCCAGCACCACAGGCCCTCAGATTGGCGACACCCCAAGGGCCTGCCTCATCTTTGCCTCTTCAGGGTCTCCACTTCACCTTTTTCTTTTTTTTTTAATCACAGGGAGCTGTCCTAGGCCACATCATCCAGTCAGCATTCTTTCCCGGTCCCCTGTCCACCACTGCCTGGCTGGGCACAGAGCTGGGGTAGACTCACTCTTGACCACACAGCAAGAAACAGGGCAGACATGGCAGAGGGAACGGAGTGCTCTCTTGTTTGGAAATGGCTTCCATGGGGCCTTTCGGGGAACATGGACAGAAAGGAACCTAGGGGGACTGGAATGCCACTGTATCTGAAAGCAATGCCTGGGACCCACAGGTCCTTCTGTCCCTTTGTGCAGCTCTGCTCCACAGACACACCTCTTCCAATCTGACAATTCACCTGCTTACCTCCCCAGTCTTCACCCATCTTTACAGAGCATTCATTTCATTACCTCATACTCCGCTGGCAGGTGGCCTCTGGGGCCAGACCCTTCCTTGCCTTCGGTCTCTTCTGTGTCCCCAACACACTGGCACTAGTTCTGTGCACTGCTGTCATCATTGCTTGTGCACAGCGGATACCATAGCCTCACAGAGGTCTTGAGCTATATCCATTCCATTTTATGAAGTTATCTAAATTCTTTTAGATACTAAATAGAAAATTCCAAATTTGGACCAGCAGTGGCTGGCCTTTGTCCAGTGTGTAGCGAGGCCAGATATGGACTAAGAGTCAAACAACTGAGGTCTGAGGTTTCTTTTTCTTTCTTTCATTTTTTCTTTCTCTTCCTTTCTTTCTTTCTTTCTCTTTCTTTCTTTCTTTCTTTCTTTCTTTCTTTTTTCCTTCCTTCCTTCCTTTCTTTCTTCCTTCCTTTCTTTCTTTCTTCCTTTGTTTGTTTGTTTGTTTCTTTCTTTCTTTCTTTCTTTCTTTCTTTCTTTCTTCTTCTTCTTCTTCTTCTTCTTCTTCTTCTTCTTCTTCTTCTTCTTCTTCTTCTTCTTCTTCTCCTTCTTCTTCTTTTTGAAACAGGGTTTCTCTGTATAGCCCTGGCTGTCCTGGAACTCACTTTGTAGACCACCTCTGCCTCCCAAATGCTGGGATTAAAGGCATATGGCACCACTGCCCGGCTGGTCTGAGGTTTCTTAAATTGAACTCTTTTAGATTAGTCTGCAGCCAGGCTAAGAGTATATCCTTCAGAACGGACAGTTTGGAACCCAGAGTAGGCGAGGGACCAAGATATAAACCGGAGTCCAATCTAGTCACGCAGAGGTGTCCCTTGAATTTTGGATTAACCAAACAGCCCTGGAAAGTAGGGTGAGCGTTCTAAACTTTCCATCTCGCTGGTGTCCCAAGCAAGACAGAGGAGATTCTCTGAGCCCCCAGCCTAGCGAGTCTCGAATGGCACAGGAGGGCTCCTGGAGCCCCGAGGTCTAACTGGGGTGACTCTAAGTTAGATCCCACGAGTTCTGTTGTTCAGATGCTGTGCCTGTGTTAGATGCGTGGTCTGGGTAAATGGAGAATTAGAATCTGGAGGTCATGCTGTGCTGAGCAAGACAAAAGCAAGAGGACAGAAGGGTGGAGAAGAAGAGTAAGATGGCTGCCTGAGAGAAGCGGGGTCCTGCCAGGCCAGCTCAGGAACCACCAAGCAAATGAGAGCAAAGGTGGTTTATTCATGAATGGGCTTGGGCTGCCAGTAAGGACCTCAGCACAGAGCTCATGAGGTGCAAACCCAAATACCTACCAGGTTTATGTCCTGCAAAACCCAGGTATAGTTGCTGAGGTGCCCACGGTGCTCATCACGCCTCAGCTTGCAGGTGGCCTTCACCACCCTGTAGTGAGACCCACTGCCTCGGGGTAGCACAAACCCATGGCTGCTGTTCACCAGGGGTGCTTCTGCAACAGGAGGCAGAGGTTCAACGTTTTCATCTAAGGGGTGTAAGTCTTTTCTTTTTTTTCTTTTTTTTTTTAGTTCTTTTCATCTTTTTAAAAATTAATTAAACTATTTTACTTATCCACTTTACATCCTGCTCACTGCCTTCCTCTCGTTCAGCCCCTCCCACAATCCTTCCCCGACTCTCCCTCCCCTTCTCTGAGCCAAGTAGGAACACTCCTGGGTATCACCCCACTGCACCCTACCCCCAAACCTGGCACTTCAAGTCTCTTAAGGAAGTCAGGCTCCTTAAGGGATATAGTCTTAAGCCTCATCAAAGTCTTCTAGCCAGAGCAGCCTGTAATTCATGCATTTATTGAGCGCTACCTGGATACTAGCCTATCATCTTGGTCTAGCTGAGATGTTAAGTCAACTAAGATACTGTATCTCATAGCTTACAATCTAAAGGGGACTAGAACACTCTTAATTCACTTTATAGGTGTCTACTTATTGCTTGTTAAACAAACATGGGTTATGATCACCAACCTGTCTCAAAACCAAAGACCTGTAGATATGGGAGACAAGAAAATTCCAGAATTGTGTCAGAGTTCAGGGGAAGAGTGCTATATGGAGGGAGTGGGAAGCCTTCTGCCGGGGAGGGGGGATGGAGGGGGAAAGTCTGACTCCCTCACTCCTGTATCAGGCCCCAACAGGAACGGAGAGACCCACTGGCTGGTTCCATCTCCCTCCAAGGACATTCCTGATGTTGTTCCCAAGAGCACCCCAGGGATCAGGGGTCCCCTAGATTCATAGAAGACATGAAGAGATCGGCTGCCCTCTGGGGGTCTCTTTAGCCAGCATCTCTCACTAGCTGGGAAATCATGGTCTTCCCAGTGCCTCCCTCTTGGATAGAAGCAGAGAGCAGCTGTGTGGCAGTTTCGGCAGCCAGGGCCCTCTGTGTGGTGCCTGGGGAGACTTCAGGTGGCTGAAGAAGCGAAGACCCAGTCACACCCCTTCATTAACAGCAAGGGCCAAATTGGAAACAGCTGTAAATAATTAGACAATTTAAGTGCTGTGAAAGAGGAATAATTCCCAGCCATCGTAATAAATCTTAGGCTGTCTCCCTACACTGGACCTAAACTTTTTCCTTTTTTTTTTTTTTCCTTCCTTTTTGCCAGGGCAACTTAACACATTACTCATAAAAGAAACAGTGTCCCTTTTGTTTGGGCAGGGTCTGCTTAATAACAAAAGAGCCCATAGCAATTACAGGGGCAGCTAGGTGACAGGGAATGCCCTCCTTTGACTGGCTCAGGGGCTCCAGACCCAACAGCAGCCCCCTGACCCACGGGCCTGTCCGGTGTGCCTTGAGATCTGCTCAAGGCGATCTGTGCTTTCAATTGGCTCCAGATTTGGAGGATTGCGACAGAAAAGAGTCAAATGTGTCCCCGTCAACAAGCAGGACCCGGAGCACACGCAGAGCTGAGTGACCGCAGAAGCCAAGCTTCTGTGTGTTTTATGCCAGCGATCTGGGCAAAGAGGAAGGGGAATCAAGGAGTCCCAGGTAAGCCTCTAGGTAGAGAGGAGACACCAGAGAGGGCAGGGAGTGTCTAATAATACTGTCGAGTCTGGCAGAGTCAGAGCTAGTGAGCACTTGGAAGCTTGGAGACAGAGCAGGTTGCAGCTGATTAAATAACCAAAATCACTGTGGGCTCCCTGCACAGCAGCATAGCCACTGTAAGAGAATCCTGGCAGGATTAAGTGTGAACTTAGAAGTCGATCTTGGCTTCTATTACAGGCACTCTTGCTCCCTAACAGTGGTCCTGGGTGAGCCATTTTCCCATCTAGAGGCCTCCATTTGCTCGTCTGAGAAATGGGTAGAGAACGGCTTCTAAAGGCTGTCCATGAGTCACACATACATACTCGGCCCCAGACTCGGCCTCTGACAGTGACCCTGCATCCTATGTTCTGTTGCAGGACACAGTTGTCATTGTTTCTCTGTGATGTAACTTTTAAATCTGCTTATCAAATCAGAAGAACTCCGTGCATTTCCCAAAATGAGTACATACATGGCCTTCAAAAGAAGGACAGCCACATCTGCCACACGTTAGTGCCGCTATGTAAATTAAGATCGTGTTCATGCATACTAATGAGCTGAGCAATGAAGTATGGGGAGAATCTACGTGAAAGCCATCAACGTCACAGTATGAATGAAGTCACAGGTAGCCAAGGCCCACCTCCCACCAACCCGTTCACAGCATCCGAAAGATGCTGAATGACCGGGAGTCTTCCATCCTCACCAGAGTCAGAGCCAGCTCCTCTCAACAGCTGGCCAGTGGGAGAAGCTTAAGACCATTTTACACAGCTATGATTACAGCTCACCCTCCTGAACCTTGGGGAACACAGTTTCTACAGCCACCCTCACCTCACTGTCATCCTGTGACTAACTAACCTTAAAAGAGTCCCATATGAAACATCTCTGCCTGACCTCCATGGTGACTCTGCAAGGCTCTTCTGAAGCAGCTCTCTCTGCCCTTTCAAAACTGGGGTGGCGGGGGGGGGGGAGAGTCCTCTGGCTGAACAGTGACTCTTTAGGCCTGATCCCTCTCTACTCTGACACTAGAAGTCACTGCACCCTGGGGGACACAGCTGCTGGGATTAGCAGGCATCTTCTGCTGCCAAGGAGCAGGGAACAAAGGGGGAGGGGCTCAGAAGATGCTTCTCTTACCCACTACCGACCAGCCCCAGCCCCTCAAGGGGTATCCATACTCCATCCAAGAGGGACAGACATGGGGCAAAGTGGAGGCTCCTGAGAGTGGGGAAGCCATTAAAAATCTAGCTACTTGAGTTATCTTTACAATATCCTGTGTTTAAAGACATTTAAAGCAATAAAACTACGGGGAGAGATTAAAAGGAGAAGCCGTGAGGGTGGTGTTCCCTGAGGAACTCACTGGTTCTTAGACTGGAGAGGCAACAAAACCCCACAAAGACCTGATTCAAGCAGCCTGTGGGTCCTGCCCAGAATATCTAACCCAAGACGCCTGCATGGGATCTGAGACTATATCATGGCTGCCATATTCCTTAGTGGCATCCAGGAACCATGCTTTGAAAGTTCCTTTAAGCCAATGAACATTCAAAGTGTTGGGGACTTTAAAGAAAAGCTACCCATCATCACTGAAAAATGTCTCCCCAGGGAGAGGGCTGGGAACGTCCTGTGTAAAGGTCACCCAGGTGCCTCCTGAAGTCCCTAGTCCAAAGACAGTGGCCTTACAGCCCCTGTCCTCCCCAGTGCCTGTGCTAGCCCATGCTCAGCAGCACTTGTGTGGGTGGCAGGTTCTCCCCGACATCCCTAGCATCCAAGGAAGTTCTGGTTTCTTTAAAATTATACTAGTGCCTCGGTAATTCTCTGATGATAGGGTTGCCCAGGGTGAATACAGGAATTGACTGTGTGTGGGGAAAGAGAGGGAGGGCAGGAGGCTCAGAGCCCAAGGACACCCACACAGTGCAGCAGGGCTGGGCTGGGGGCGCTACCACAACCACACCCATGAGAAGACCTCATCTGGTGGTGACGCTCTTACAGAGGGGCCTTGGCAGGAGATTTTGGGGTAACAGATGCCAAGCTGGGATCTGTAACATTATTTATGTTCATTTCTCTACAAAAGCACAAACTTGGCATCTTAGAGTAGCAGGCAGTGATGTTGGAAATCAAGGTGTCAGCAAACCATATCTCCCTGGAGGGGTCAAGGTGCTCTACCTGACCTTGTCCAGCTTCTGATGACTCCAGGTGGTCACTGGCTGGTGCTGACATGACTCCAAGCTCTACCTCCATGATCACATGGCCTTCTCTGTGCCTACCTTGCTTGGATGTCTTATAAGGACACTGACGATTGGATTTGGGGGATCCCCCCTCAGGTAATGTAGGATGATACTATCTCATTTTTATTCACATCAGCAAAGACCTTTTTCTCAAAGAAGGTCAATTTACAGGGATCTGTGGTTAGGACACCCTGTGTGGTTAGGCCCACCTGTGTCTACCCAGTCTTTGTAGAGAGGGGGACTGATTCACACTCTCCATATCCAGTGCTGCAGATGGAAGAATCCACACCTTCTAAGGTCTGGATTCCAGAGTCAGGGACTCAGGAGTGGGAGGAAATAGAGAAAGAAAGAGAAAACTGGCTACAAACTCATAGAAACTGAACAACTCTCCACTTGATGACCACTGCATCAAGGAAGAAATAAAGAAAGAAACTAAAGAATTTCTAGAATTGAATGAAAATGAAGGTACAAGATACCCAGACTTATGGGACACAAGGACAGCAGGGTGAACAGGAAAGTTCACAGCACTAAGTGCCTTCGTAAGGAAATTAGTGAGGCCTCGTGATAGTGACCCTAACTGCACACCTGAACACTCCAGAACAAGAAGTAAACACACCCGAGAGGAGTAGATGGCAGGAAATAATCAAACTCGGGGCTGAAATCAATCAACTAGAAACAAGGAGAACAATCCAAAGAATCAGTGAAACGCAGAGTTGGTTCTTTGAGAAAATCAACAAGAGAGACAAACCCCTAGCCAAACCAACTAAAAGGCAGATCCAAATTAACAAAACCAAACAATGAAAACGGAGGACATAACAGACATGCGGAAATCCAAAGAATCATTACATCTTACTTCTCTTCAAAAAACTTGTACACTGGAATTTCTAAATGAAAAGATTTTTTTTTCTTGATAGATACTACTTACCCAAGCTAAATCAAGTTCAGGTAAACAATTTAAATAGACCTATAACCCCTAAGGAAATAGAAGCAGTCATTAAAATTCTCCCACCTGAAAAGCCCAGGGCCAGGTTGCTTTAGTTCAGAATTCTACCGGACTTTCAAATAAGAGCTAATACCAATACTCCTCAAATTATTCCACAAAATAGAAACAGAAGGAACACTACAAAATCCATTTTATACAGCCACAGTCAACCTGATATCTAAATCATACAAAGCCTCAAGCAAGAAAGAGAATTTCAGGCCAATCTTCCTTAAGAGGAGTGATGCAAAAAAATACTCAATAAAATACTCACAAACCAAATCTAGGAACACATCAAAAACATCATCCACCATGATCAAGTAGGTTTCAACCCAGAGGTGCAGGGGTGGTTCAACATATGAAAATCCATCAATGTAATCCATCATATAAACAAACTGAAAGAAAAAAAAAAACCTACATAACCATCTCATTAGATGCTGAAAAGGCCTTTGACAAAATCCAACCCCCTTCATGATAAAAGTCTTGGAGAGTTCAGGGATTCGAGTCGCATACCTAAACACAATAAAGGCAGTATACATCAAGCCAATAGCCAATGTCAAATTAAATGAAGAGAAACTTAAAGCAATTCCACTAAGATCAGGGACAAGACAAGACTGTCTACTCTCTCCCTATCTATTCAATATAGTACTTGAAGTTTTAGCTAGAACAAAGAAAACTAAAGGAGATCAAGAAAAAACAAATTGGAAAGGAAGAAGTCAAAGTATCACCATTCGCAGATAATACTTCAGTGAACTCAAAAATTCCACCAGGGAACTCCTACAGCTGGTAAACACTTTCAGCAATGTGGCTGGATACAAAACTGACTCAAGAAATCAGTGGCCCTCCCATATACAAATGATAAACAGGCTGAGAAAAAATTAGGGAAACAACACCGTTCACAATAGTCACAAATAATATAAAATATCTTGGTGTGACTCTAACCAAGCAACTGAAAGACCTGTATGACAATAACTTAAATTCTTTGAAGAAAGATGTTGAAGAAGGTAGCAGAAAATGGAGAGATCTCCCATGCTCATGGATTGGCAAGAGTAATATGGTAAAAATGGCCATCCTACCAAAAGCAATCTACAGATTCAACACAATTCCCATCAAAACTCTAACACAACTCTTTACTGACCTTGAAAGAACAATACTCCACTTTATATGAAAAAACAAAAACCCAGGATGGCTAAAAAAATCCTGTATATAAAAGAACTTCTGGAGGTATCACCATTCCTGATTTCAAGCTGCATTACAGAACAATACTAATAAGAACCTCATGTTATTGGCACAAAAACAAACAGGTTGATCAATGGAATTGAATTGAAGACCCAGAAATAGAGGCACACTCCCATATGGACACTTGATTCTTGACAAAAAAAAAAGGCCAAGCTATACAACAGAAAAAAGAAAGCATCTTCAACAAATGATACCAGTCTGACTGATGTCTCCATGTAGAAGAATGCGAACAGATCCATATCTATCATCCTGCATAAAACTCAAGTCCAAGTTGATCTTTAAAGACCTCAACACAAAACCAGATACACTAACCAGAGTTAGTTACAAGAGAAAATGGGGAAGAACCTTGAATGCATTTGCACAGGAGACAACTTTCTGAAAAGAACACCAACAACTCAGGCATCAAGACCAATGATTAATAAATGAGACCTTGTGGAACTGGAAAACTTTGGTAAGGCAAAAGACACTGTCAAAAGGACAACATGGCAGCCCACAGAGTGGAAAAAGATCTTCACCAACTCCACATCTGACAGAGGGCTGACATCCAATATATATAAAGAACTCAAGAAACTAGACATCAACAAACCAAATAGCCCAACTAAAAATTTAGTATATATTTTTAAAAATCAAAAAAATTTAGTACATATTTAAACAAAGATTTCTCAACAGAGGTATCTCTAACGGTCGAAAAGCACTTAAAGGAATGTTCAACATCCTTGGTCATCAGAGAAATGCAAATCAAACAACTCGGAGGCTTCCACCTACCACCATCAGAACAGCTAAGATCCAAAATTCACGTGACTGCACATGCTGGTGAGAATGTGGAGCCAGGGAACATTGGTGGGAGTGCTAATTTGTACAACCACTTTGGAAATTCATTTGGCAGTTTCCTAGCATCCTAGAAAGATGCTTTCTTTTTTCTGTTGTATAGTTTGGCTTTTTTTTTTTTTTTTTTTTTTGGTCAAGAATCAAGTGTCCATATGGGGGTGTGGGTCTATTTCTGGGTCTTAATTCAATTCCATTGATCAACCTGTCTGTTTTTGTGCCAATAACATGAAAACTGAAAATAGCTCTACTTCAAGATCCAGCTAAACCACTCCTGGGCACAATAGAAGCCCCATCATACCACAAGGACATTTGCTCAGCTATGTTCATAGCCGCTTTATTTGTAATAGCCAGACACGGGAAACAACCTAGATGCCTCTCAACAGAAGAATAGATAAAGAAAATGTGATGCATTTATACAATGGAGTATCATTCAGCCGTTAAAAACAATGGCATCATGACATTTACAGGCAAATGAATGGAACTAGAAAATAGTATCCTAAATGAGGTAACCCAGATCCTGAAAGACAAAAGATGGCATGTACTCACTTATAAGTGAATATTAGTCATAAAGTACAGAATAATCATGCCACAAACCACAGACCCAAAGATGCTAAGTAACAAGGAGAGCCCACTGTGGGAGGGATGCTTGAATATCACTGAGGATGGGAAGTAGATTAGACATCAGGGGTGAATGGAAGGAGAGGACTGGGTGAGGGAGGGGGATGGGAAGAGGAGGGATGAGGTGGGGGAGAATAGAATGAGAGAGTACTGGGAGAGACAACTGGATTGGGGGTTGTTGTATCTCTGGGAGGAGCTAGAAGCCTAGGACAATGGAAACTCCCAGGAGTCTATGAGGGTGACCCTAGCTAGGACTCCTAGCAATGGGGGATATGGAACCTGAACCGGCCATTTCCTGTAACCAGGCAAGACTTCCAAAGAAGGGGTTGGGACACCCACCTAGCCATAAAACCTTCAGCCCACAATTTGCCCTGCCTATAAGATGTGGAGGGATAAAGCATGGAGTAGAATTTCAGGGTAGGATCAAATAATGACTGGCCCAGCTTGAGACCCATGCCTTGAGAGGGAACTCACGCTTGAAACTATTAATGATATTCTGTTCAACTTGCAGGCAAGAGCCTAGCACAACTGTTATCAGAGAGGCTTCACCCAGCAACTGATGGAAACAGATGCAGAGACCCACAGCCAAACATTAAGTGGAGTTTGGGGAATTCTACTGAAGAGAGGGAAGAAGGATTGTAGGGGCCAGAGAGGTCAAGGACACAAGAAAATCCACAGAATCAACTAGCCTGGGCCCACAGAGGCTCACAGAGACTGAACCAACAACCAGAAGGCATGCATGGGATGGACCCAAGCCCTCTGCACATCTGTAACAGTTGCACAGCTGGGTCTTCTTGTGTGATTCCTAAAGTGGGAACAGAGGCTGTTTCTGACTACACAGCCTGCCTTTGGATCGCTTTTCCGTAACTAGGAGGCCTTGTCTGGCCTCAATAGAAGATGCACCTAATATTATAGTAACTTGATATGCCAACGCTGGTTTCGATCCATAGGAGACTCCCCTTTCTGAGGAGAAGTGGAGTAGGGATGTATGGTGGGCCCATGAGGAGGGTTTGGGAGAAGCGGAGGGGTGATAGCTACAATTGGGATGTAAAGTAAATAAATAACTTAATAAAAAAAGAAAAATCTAGATTAATGGTGGGTATTGCTAATTCAAATGATTTAATTAAGAAAAAAATCGCAGGTGTACCTATCAGCTCTGGACCTCCAGAGAGCTAATACTTTGTACTGTCAATGATCTAATCACTGTCCTATCCTGAATGTCTGTGAAAAACGCCCCCCATGGATGGTGCCAAGTCCTGCTAGTTCAAGACGTGGCCTGACCCTCTTGGATCACAGTTAATGTCCTAGTTGAAGTTTCTATTGCTGTGATGAGACATCATGACAAAAAGCAACTTGGGGAGGGAAGGGTTTATGTGACCTACACTTCCACAAAGGTTTATCTGGCTCAGGCTTTCACATCACTGATCATTACTGAAGGAATCAGGGCAGGAACCCAAACAGGGCAGGAACCTGGAGGCAGGAGCTGATGCAGACACCATGGAGGAGTGTTGCTTACTAGCTTGCTCCTCGTGGCTTCCTCACTCAGGAGTAGCCCCACTCACAATAGACTGCACGCGTGCACGCGCGTGCACACACACACACACACCAATCACTACAGTCTTGCCTGCAGCCCAATCTTATGTAGGCATTTTCTCGATTGAGGCTCCCTCCTCTCCGATAACTATAGCTTGTGTCAAGTTGACATAAGACTAGCCAGCTCAGCTACACTGGGGTCCAAGTGCCTGAGAGGCTGAACCTAAACCAGGGAGAGTCTTTCCCTAGGCAGTCCTTACGCAGTCCTGTGGTAGTAAATCTTGGCGTAACACAGTGAGCAGTAACAGTGCCACTGCCTGATCCTTACACTTTCTTGCAACTTATTTCCTCCATTAAAAAAGTTACCCCTTTCTCCTCCTCCTCATCATCATCATCATTATCATCATCCTCATCCTCCTCCTCTTCCTCCTCCTCTTTTTCCTCCTCCTCCTCTTTTTCCTCCTCCTCTTCTTTCACCTCTTCTCCTCCTTCTCCTTCCTCTTCTTCCTCTTTTCATCCTCTTCTTTTTATTTGTATTCAACCACAACCCCACTTTTAGGATGTGAGCTGCATGTGGTCAAATCCTTCATCAGAATGTTACAAAACTCCAACTTCCCCAAGGAGTGCTCCCTTCCCTCTGAAGCCTCACAAGCACCATCTCTCAGCGACATTTCTGTCAGCGTTCTAGTCTTCCAGACGTGCACCAGAACGCCCAGTGAGTTCTGAGCCCCACATTCTAATACACAACTCTAAACTCTTCCACATTACTCCTGCAAACCCATCCTCGATCCCTGTGGTCAGGTCCCTCGCCGCAATGGCTCCACCTCTAGCATCAGTTTTCTGTATCAATTGCTTTTGCCATTGCCTTGACAGAATGCATTCCCGACAGACGGAATGGAAGCGAATAAGGGCTTTAGTTGCTTCACAGTCTAAGGGAAACAGTCCATCAGGACAGGGAAATTATGGCCGCTACAGCACCAGACCTGGACCAATGCAAGACAGAAACCTAGCAGAACAAACATGAAACCCTGCAGCTCTGTGTTCAGCATCTGGGGATCACAGTAACGTCACCTGGGCTCCGTTAGGCTTGGAGCTTGTGGTACAGTTTGTCACGCCTCAGTGGGTCAAGAAGCAGAGAACTCTGGCCAGAAGTAGAACTGGACTATATGAGCCTTGGCATCCCCTTCCAACCCCAGTCATCCTGTTCCCCCAGTTAGGTCCTATTTCTAAAGGTTCCACAGCCCCTTAAAGCAGTGTCGTCAGCTGGAACCAAAGTGTGTTCCAACACACGAATTGGGGGTCTTTCCTATCCAACCTATAACGATGGCATGCACGTCTCAGCTCATGAATTTTCCTGAGCCGGCGGCAACATTTTAGTGATTGCTTCATTGACAGATGAGCCCATTAAGTCTCTTATTTCATATCTTGAGTGTACTTTAAAAACTTACAATTAACTTTATAAGTTATCTTTAACACTGCTACTTACATAATTGTCAAGATCTGAAGAGAATATCAGTCTTCTTTGTTAGTGCACACTCTTGTTCCTGAGACATTTACTTCGCTCATCTTTGCTTTTTCTTATTTAACAATTGAAATTACATATGTAATTGTGTGTGTGTGTGCATGTGTGTGTACACACGCGTGTTTGTGTGTGTGTGTATGTGTGTTCCTGGGAAGATATGTACTTAGTTCTTATATTCTTATATCTAAAGGAACAAAAGCAATAGGCTGAATATATATTTAAAGAGAATTTATCGGCTGGCTTCCAGAATGTGGTTGATCCAGATAGATAGGCCAACAATGGCTGTCTCATAATGCAGAGGCCAAGAATCCAGTAGTTGTTCAGTCTGTAATGTTTCATCCCTTGTTGATGAAAGGCCTGGAGGACTCCTAGAGAGATGTTAGTCTTCAGTCTGTCAGAAGTCTGAAGAAGCGGATTGTAATATTAGCCGTAGGATGAGACAGCAACATCATGGATGAATTCGCCAGCAAGAGTATAGGCACGCAGGCAAAGTCACCTTCTTGCACATCCTTTGGATCTGGGCTGCCAGCATTCAGAGTGGATCTTTCTCCTTTAAATAATCTGATCAAGAAAAGCCCTCACTGAAGTGCTCAACAGCTTGTGATTTAGTTGATTCCTGATCTGGACGAGTGACAACCAAGATTGCCTATTATACTTCCCAAGACCCAGAACCTATAAATATGACCTGATAGGGAAGCAACCTTAACAACATGACCCTGGATAGTCCAGATGTGTCCTATCTGTTGTTCTTGTATTTTTCTGGATCATAGAATTGTCCCCAAAATTGTCCTCTGATTTTCACAACCAAACCATGGCAACCTGTGTATAGGTACATACACACATGTATACATGCACACACACACATTCACACATACATACATGTGTATACACAAATAAATAAATAAAAATAAAATTATTTAAATTTTTTAAATTAAAGAAAAAAGAGAGCAGAGGGACCAGGCATGGTAGTGCATGCCCTTAATCCCAGCAGTCAGGAGGCAGAGGCAGGCGGATCTCTAAGTTTGAGGCTGGCCTGGGTCTGTATAGCAAGTTCCAAGCGACAGCAAAGCTACAAGATCATGTTTTGTGTGTATGTCTGTTCATTGTGTGCACGCAGTACATGTACAGGAGGCCAGAAGAGGACATCAGAGCCCCTGGGACTGGAGCTACAAATCTCTGTTAACTGCCACGTGGGTGCTGGGAATTGAATCCAGGTCCCTTGGAAGAGTACCAGTGCTTTCAACCACTGAGCCATCTTTCCAGTGGCCAATTTCACTCTTCTTACAAAACACAAGCGAGGAACACAGCTTGTCTTGTCCTCTGCCACCAGTGTGCATCTCTTCCTAGACATGTGTGTCCCTCCCACGTTGTGATAACTCATGACAGATACATCATGAGTAACAGAAATGCATCAACTTCAGATCTTTGTGGGGATCTGGGGATAACAGAAGAGGCTAGGGTAAGAGTTTATATGCCCCCTGGTGGGCTGGGGAGACATACTGAAGGCCATTCCAGGAGAGAGCTGAAAATTCTGAATCCAGAAATAGATCAAAACTAGTTCTGTGCCAGGCCTCTGCGGAGGCCAGTGGTCGGGCAATGGAACCCAAAGGCCTCTATACTGGGAGGGTAAGATGGTCTCCGGGCCCTACCCAGCTCTGGTGCTGTGGTTCGCCGTGGTGTTCTGGAAACACGGCTCTGGGACAAGGCCACCAAGGTTTCCTGTTTCTCTTTCCACTGTGGTCACTCACTGCCACTCAAGTTTTCCAGCGTCCCTCCCCTGCCGTGACAGAAGAAGACTTCAACAGGCTGGCCCACAAGGAGGAAAGTGATGCTGGGATCAGATCAAAGGTGGCAATCAATAAGGACCTGATAGGTTCCCAGCAGAAGGAGCCCCTGCTACAACAGGGAATCTAAGGGGCTGGGTGAGCAGGAGAGAGGGGTCCAGGGATTGCTGGGTCCATAGCTCATTCAGGAGGGGGGGGTGGCAGGGTTTAACCAATACATACTGACCCATCTCCTGCCTCATCCCCGTCAGCATCTCTTCCTTCATCCCACCAGGTTGTTCCCCATCCATCTCCACCTTGCAGACAAATGTGCAGTGAACTCTTGTTTGGGGATGGGAGTAGCCACGAAAAAAAAAAAATTCACCACAGATCTACAACTCGACAGCTCCCAGAAGGAGGCACCATCAATAAATAGACCCAATGGCTGGCGAAGATTTTCTTTCATGTTTCCTTTTCCCTTCTTTCTTCTTCTTCTTCTTCTTCTTCTTCTTCTTCTTCTTCTTCTTCTTCTTCTTCTTCTTCTTCTTCTTCTTCTTCTTCTTTTTAGAAAAAAATTTTAGATCTGGCATTTATAATTCTGACTGGTGTAAAATTTCCTGATGGTTAACACATCACATTACCAACACTCTTGTGTGTGTGCCTCATTGCTAAGTAATTGACTAGCTTTGTAATTTGGGAAGTAAAAATCACATTTATGAGTCCCCGGAGGAGAGAGTCTATATTGTCACGCATAAAAAGTAGATAAATCATAAAAGCAAAATCTGCAAACATTCCCATTAGCCGGGGGCCCCTGCGAGAAGGTGGGGGCCTCTGAAAAGTGCACAGCTGTGTGCGATCAGCAGAGTGCTTTAAAATCAAGCCCCGTTTTATCTTGATGGTGAAATTACATACTGGTGGCTGCAACCCTGTCTGTGTCCAAGGAGCCAGCCACACTCCACATCCTTTATCCCTCTCCTCACTTCTCATCCCAGCTCAGAGCATCCAGGCCACAGAGAATCTGTACCCTCAGTGCCCAAATGGGGAGGCGCATCAAGAAGAGACACTCCCCAATTAAGCCAGATTCGATTACAAGCAGAGTCCCCAAGTAGTAAATAGGTGTGGTGGCGATTTAGGGTTCAGCAAGGCCACAAAATGATCCTAACAAGACCCGACAGGATTTTTGGGGTTTTTTTTAGGTTTTTTTTTGTTGTTTTTTTTTTAGTGGTTGGGAGTCAACTGTTATTATTTTGGTCTAACTACATGCATGTATGCATGCATTTTTAAGCGTATCTATTTTTAAGGGCAGACAGTCCGCACACAATCCAAAGGGCGGGTGCAAGCCTGGGCTGTTTTGTGTGGGACCTTAATTGTATTTTTATGTGCCGTGATCTGAAATCTAGAAGTCTTGGGATTTTAAGCCTCGGGTCCTTTTCCCACTTTTCCAGAGTGTTGTAAATTAGTTTAGTATGCTTGAAAGAAGGGCCTAATTGTAACTGGTCTTGTTGACATATCAACTTGAGGCCGCCCAGAGCTGGCTTTGGGACCGTTGCCCTTGGTTTTGTAGTTACAGTGGGCTTCAAGGGCCTGACAGGTCCGGTGCTAAGATGTTCTGAATTAGATTTGAATTACAACCGCTAAATGCCCTTGTCAAAGACTGTTAGTCCTGACACTAGCCATATACCTTGAGCTGACTGTTCCGATGCAAGGCCAACGGCTTAAACAAAGACACGCTCCCAAGTTTCATTCCGAATTGTCAAAACGTAATTGAGTTAAAAGGAGCAACTACAGTCTAAGCATCGCAATCTTCACTGCTCCTTCTTTGCTTTGAAATAAATCCAGCGAACAATTTAACCGGCGTTGTAAGCACAGTGAACGAGGGGAGCGTTTCCACCATGAGGTTCGAGAGAAAAATCAAAACAAAACAAATCCAGGACCAGACCCTGTGGTTCAGGATCAGAAGAGCCTAAGCCCCTTTCACGTGGCGGGCGGTTTAGGATTCTATCCTCTCCGAGCAAGAGAAATAAAAATCACTGGGTAGACCACTGACCCAGAGGGGTGCCTGCTACATGACGGTCCCTTAGCAAATGGCAGTCACAGACTAGAGCAATGAATGTTAAGGCAGGCTGGAGCCAAGTGACCTCGGTTGAATCCTCTTCCTGAAGCCAGATGTGAGGCCAAGATAGGACTAGATGCTTGATTTTCTGGAATCTCGTTTGCAAAAAATTGGGGATAGCCCCGCCCCCTTTCCAGGGTATCACTGTTAAAGCCAGCCCAGTGCATTTCATCCCTCCCGGGACTCATTTCCTCTCTCCTACCAAGGGCTTGCCCAGGACCAGGCTTTCTGAAACTACACTATGAATTTTGCCCCAGAAGTTGAGAGAGGAGTAAAGAGTTAAGCCTGAACAGTGTACCTAACTGAGGGAAGATAGGGGTGTGTATCCACATAGACAGCTCGCAGAGTCATGCCGGGGGGTGGGGGTGGGGGTCACAGCAGCTACAGAACGCTTGCTCCATCTTTAAAAAAAAATCCCAAATTCAAATTTCAAACACGTCATCCAACACAAACTTTGCTGCCGCTGGATCCAGCCAGAGCCACCATCTGCACCTCGAAGATTTGCTCCTTGGTGCATTTTAAGGGAAGGCAGCTGGGGCGGGGGGCGTTGGAAGTTGGGCTGTCAGGTAAAATACAGGACACCCAGTTAAGTTTGACGTTCAGACAAATCATTTTTAGTATTATGTATATGCTCCAAATATATCTTGAACATACTTGAAATCACTCATCATAGATCTGAATTTCAATTTAGCTAAGTGTCTTCTCCACCCCACCCCACCCCCATTAATCTGTCACTCATCAGAGGTGTCCCCTACCCTGCAAGCCCCCACCCTGCCAGCCCTGGGTGCTATTGCAGTCGATGGTTACATCAACCTAGGTGAGCAACACACACTCTATTTCCAGGTGCTGCAAGATGCCCTATGGATAGTCACTGGAGCTTGTATCCCAGAACCTTCAATATCACAAAAACACCAAAAAGTAAAAGATGGCTTCCTTAACCCTGGTGAAAAACCCCTCCCTCCTCGCTAGGGAAAGTATGCGATCTCTCCACAGCACAACTGCAGAGGGTAGAAATAGCAGGTGATCAAATTGCAGCCGTTGGATTCCTGGACTTGAACCACGGAACACAAATCCAAGTGGCTTAACATGAAGAAGGGGGAAAAAATAACTCCAGAGAAGACGTTCCGGTGGCGTGTTTAGGGGGATCCCCATCCAGGGCCAAGGGGGTGCAATGAGGCTCTGGCCAACATCTGGAAAGGCCATTTTGAGCCCATTCGAGTCGTGTGTGCTCTGGGAGATCGCTCAAGCAGGGAGAAAGGGCGGGGAGCAGGAGGACCGTGCAACAAGTCACCCGAGCAGGAAGGTTCCGCGAGACCTGGAGTACAGGCAACGGCCCACCCTTCTAGTCTACACAAAATCTCTTCTGTGCTTTTAAATAAATGGAAGAGAAGGAAAAAAATAATTTTTGTGGGCCGTGCATAAAGCCAAAGCCAAAAGTCTCTCAAAAAAAAAAAAAAAAAAAGCCAAAATGATGAAGTACGTGTCTGAAATTACCTACGGGTGCGCCCTTCAGACAAGCAGCTTTATGAAGGTCAAGTTCTTACCTAGAAGACTCTAGACACTTGTCTCCCGGCCCATCACCTCCAGTATGCAAAGCACAAGCTGGGGTGGGTGGGAATTAGCTCAGCCTGACACCCCTTCAGGCCCTTCACCCCCTTCCTCGAGTTAATTTCCGATTCTATTAAGCAGCCATGGTTCCCCGCAGCCCCTCCTCCCGGTCCCTAGGCTGATTTCAGATGCGAGGCATAGCCTTGGAGTTCAAGCTGCCGCTGTGTAAGGAAGCCCACTTTGACACAGTAATTACAGGGCTTGAGCGATGCTTTACATTAGAGTATAAAACACTCATTAAATTAAAATTCTTCCATGAAATCATGAAAATAAACAGTCTGTCCAAACTGGCATCAACAAATTCGCAGGGCGCCTCTGCGTTTTCTCAGACCCGGGCCAGCTCCAGGCCGCGTTTAACCACGAAGTGTGAACGGCTCACACGCCTTTGAAGAGCAGCTCTCTGCTTCTCTTTAACATTATTGCCTTAATTGTTTTTACAACTTGTAAGATTTTAAAGCTATTAAGCTTCAAAGTTGGGGGGGGGTCGGTGGGAAAACTTGAAATGAGGACCCTTGTACCCTGCCCAGGTTAGGGGTGGGGGAGGTTAGCATTCCCCAGCCCATACCCTTCTGGGACAATGAAAATACAAGGGACAAGAGGGGATGAGCAATTTCTCCACGATCCCTTGGGTGACAGAAAATAAACCTCACGTTTCAAAAGGGCAGAGGCAGAGACAGCCTGGTTTCCTCCACAAAGGCAGGGGGTTCAGACCAAGCGACCCCGATGTGAACTTGGGAATGAACGTGAGCTCCGTTTCCATATCAACACAAGGAGACGGGTTTTAGGTTCAGTGATTTCACCTTATCTCTAGTGTTCCGTCCCATCAAGTGACCACAGACATCAAATTAGCAAGTATTTAATCAGCATTCCTTGGAGAAACGGGAAGCCTGTTAGCAAGTTGGGTCTGCTGAGTGATCTGTTTCGAAGTCACAGCACTGACTGTGCTCACGCCTGAACAAAGGATTTTCCTAATCGATGGATTTTCCTCTTCACACTAGCCAGTGTGTCTTTGTGCTCAGAGGCTGAGGTCACCTATAAAATGAATAATCGGAAAAAAAAATCCTACACAGATCCTTGTGTGCTATTGGACATGCGTGTGCTATTGAGTGTTGCCTTGTCCGCCCACAACTGGGAGCCTGGCAGCGACACATTTTTGTGATCCTGAGCATGCTCCTATGTTCCCGAGCGAGTTCAAGAATGCTGCCAGGGCTGCATTTAAATTTCTGTCAAGGAGGCTGATTCATAAACACAGAACCACGAGCAGTTAGGACCAACTGGACTTTAGAGGCATGAAAAGGGGAGGTTGGGGGAGGGGTGGCATGAGCCCTGCTTTGCTGAGTAGAGGGGTGGAGAAACGAGGGGGAGGGGAGAAATGACAATCTTGGAACTCCTACCAGAAACAAGTAAACTGGCTTCTGCGGCTACCTGTAGAGAGAGAAGGGAGAACATTCATGACAAAGAACCATGCATGCAAGAGAGCACGCGCACACACACACCATGACAAGTTTGATAAAGCAAGGTTTAAGATTCTGTCTCAGATAACTAGTCTCCAACAATATTTTTTTTTTAGCACACCATGATGTAGGGAATGTTCTAGAAAAAGTAAAGATAATCAAAGTTTCTCGGGTTCTCAAAAGGAGTTATGAGGAGCAAGCTGAAGGGCAGACTCAGAGAGGCACTGCCAAGCCAGGTCATCTGACAAATGTCACTAGAGTGATGATTCCTTTACATTGTCAGCTTGACTGGACTGGATATTACCTAGGAGACACACCTCTGGGCACAGCTGGAAGATGCCTTCAGAGAGGTTTAGCTAAGGAGAATTGAGTGGGGAACAGGAAGGAACCTAAGCTCCAGCATTCATCTCCCCCTGCTTCCTGCCTGGTGGTATAATGTGACCAACTGCTTCCTGATCCTCTCCCATAACCCCCCTACTCTGACAGGCTGTATTCTCAAACTCTAAATAAAAATAAACCTTTAAAAAACTAGCAACAAGGAAAAAAAAAAACTAATACAGAAAATTGGTACCAAGAATTGTCACCGTGGTAAACTTGACCATGTGGTTCATAGCCTTTGGGCATGACTCTGGAGAGGATTTGAAAGTTTGGAGCTGTAGGCTAAAGAAACTCTTAAACTTTTCTAAGCGGGGTTTCCTGGGACATTTTGTGAAAATCTAGGAGACCAGAAGAAGGACAGAAATGTGGACAGTGGAGACCCAGCCCATGAGGTTTCTGAGGAGAATAAGGACTTTATTGGGTTGAGAGCACTTGTGTTAAATTCTGGAATAAATCTGTTAAGTGTGTTAAAATCTGACTACATTCTGCCGGTGTCTTGAACCAGAGTGAGGCAATATTCAAAAGCAACAGACTAACTCAGTGGAGGAAACTTTAGTTACATTTCAGACTGTGGCATGGCTACTGCTCACTGCTCTTGCTCAGGTCCATGGTGAAACAGAGCAGAAAAGCATGGTGAGTAAAACAGAGAGAGAGACACAGCCCAGTCAGGAGGCAGTAGCTGCATTGTTTAGAAAGATCAGCTCTGTTAGAGATGGATTTTGTTCTCTGTCCTGTGACAAGAAGCAGGGTCTTCTGCAGGAAAGTCCTACCGTAGCCAGTTCCTGCTTGTAACAAGGTCAGCTTACTTGAAAGAAAAGAGCCTACATTGATATTGCTGTGGAAAGGGTCCCCTGCACCTGAGTTCAGGCCATATGTGGCAGGGCTGGAGTCTTGGCAAGAAGGACTTGAAAGGCCATTGTATGGAACTGTGAGGTGAAATCTAACTTGCAGTAAAGATTCCAAGACCAAGGACAGCTGAAGACTTAAAAGAGAGTCCATTCGAGACAAAGTTTTACGTATGTGTCGTGCAGCAGAACTGCAGATTGCAGGGGGGGGTGCATTTCTCTGGAGCCCAGGTGACTCCATCAAGAGTACTAGATGCCAGACATGAATCTGTAGGATTCGGTGTTTGCTCTACTTGATTTTGCTCTTGCCTTGGTTCAATACTTCCTTGCTATGACTCCAATCTTCCCTTTTGAAGTAAGAAGGTCTATCCTTTGACATCATACTTTGGAGGCATGTCACTTGCCTTTTGATTTTACAGGTGTTGACAGTTAAGAGATTGCCTTGACAACTAGGCATGGTGGCATGCTACCAGCTGGAGGATTCAGTTTTCACATACAAATCTGGAGAGCACACACATTCAACTGTACAATATTCAGTTTAGGACTATAGTGTGCATTTGGCGCCTGGAATACATCCGACAGCTGCTTAGTGTCAGGATAGTTCCCTACCTTAGGCAGCACTCAACTTCCTCTGTCGGTGAAATATAAGGGATTTCATGTGGTATTCTACAGTAGCTTGGAGAGGGATTAACTAAACTAGATGTGATGGTGCAGCTCCAGTGTTGAGAAAGAAGGAGTTTAAGTTTGAGCAAAACTGGAAGTATTAGTCAGGGTTCTCTACAGGAACAGAACTGATAGTATATATGTGTATATGTATGTATATACATACATATACATATACATATACATATACATATACATATACATATACATATACATATACATATACATATACATATACATATACATATACATATACATATACATATATTCCCAGACAAACAAGGACACACACACACACATGGAATCTACTAAAATGCCTTACAAGCTGTGGTCTAGCTAGTCCAACAATGGCTGTCCACCAATGGAAGGCCCAAGAGCTGGAGTCTCAGCTGGTCTTCACTATGTGCTAGAATCTGGAAGAAGCAGGCTCTAAAGCCAGTGAAGGAACGGACTTTCCAGGGAGAGTGAGGGCAAGCAGGAGAGCCAGCGTCCTTCTTCCGTGTCCTTTCCATAGGCTGCCAGCTGAAGCTGTGGCCCAGATTGAGGGTGGATCTCCCCACCTCAAAAGATCAATATTAAAAGTGGGTCTTCCCACTTCAAATGATTTAATTAAGAAAAGTAATCCCTCACAGGTGTACCCAACCACTTGGGTTTTAGTTAATTCCAGATGTAGTCAAGATGACAACCAAGAATAGCCATCACACAGGGCTACCTAGGGAAACCCTGTCTCACAAAAAGAAAAACTAATCAGAAATATTCCAGGAGTCCAGAGGTCTAGGGCAGCCATCCCAGCCCATGATGTCATGGATGGCCATGATCCTCTCTGTCTACTTTTCCAGCTCCGGATGGTTTCCAGCCTCCTGGCTGCCAACTCATTCCTTTGTAGAGCAGAAAGCAATATTCCCAGAGTTAGAGTTGCAAGTGCCTTTTGCTCCTCACTGGGCCAAAGAGCAGTGCCGAGCACGAGGAATAGTAATTTTATACTGAGGATACTACTACCCTGAACAGAATCTGGGTTCTCTTCACAAGGATGGAGGGGAAATTTGTGCTGAATGAGAAACTGAGTCTGTCAGCTGAGACTTGGAAGCTGTCCGCTGGAATGTAGCTCTGTTAGGGATAAGTAGTCCAAAAATATTTTATTCATAAGCATTTTTTATTGCAGAATTAGTTATAAGCAAAAGCTCGAAAGCAACTTTAGGATCCAAAAATAGAGACGGGCACTTAATTAAGTTATAAGGCGCAAGGTACATTCATTCATTCCATGAAATATTATGCAACCATTAAAATTACTTTTAAGAAGGCAGGAAGGCAACATGGAAAAATGTGGATGCTCTTGTGGTGAATAGAAAAGCAGACTGGATGGTTATTTTTGCTTATGAATAAAATATTGTGAAGGGTGTAAGCCTACAAAAAATTACTGGTTAGAGGTTAACAGAAACTTTAACTCTGGGGGCTGGAGAGATGGTTCAGCAAGTGAGAGTGTTTGGTGTGCAAGTACAGAGACCGGAGTTCAGCCCTCAGCACACTCATGTTATGTAAACATAGGACCTGGCTGCGTGTGCCTGGAATCCCAGCAATGAAGGTGGGTGGAGACAGAAAATGCTGGGACTTCTCAGCCAGCTGGCCTAGAAGAACGAGTGCAAGCTCCAGGTTCAACAAGAGAATCTTCTTTCTCTAGGCCATAAAGCAGAGAGCAATTGAACAGGATATCCAGTGCCCTCTATAGACACTCATACCCACCCCCATACACACACACACACACACACACACACACACACACACACACACGGTACTCCGGAGTGGAGTGCTGAGGTGTTTATGAATAATTTTTCTGTCATTTTGTTAGACCATTTCTTCCTATAGAAGAGCTATACATTATAAAAAAAATTAAATCGTACTCATAGCCCCAGCAAAAATTAGAAGCAAACATTTGTCAGAGTCCTGGAGGAGTGATTGCTTTCTGAGCTTTGAAGCCAAAGAGAGCATTTCAGAAGAAAGACATACAGTTTGGATGAAATCGAATATAAACTCTCAGCCAAGTGCAGTCCTTAACAGATCCACTTTACTTAGCAAAAGAAACTGTTTGAACAGCAGATAAACTCCTGGCAATGGTATGTTGTAGCCCAGGGCCAGTGAGCAAGGGAAGAATCCGTGAGACTTTGGAGGAAACCAGCTTGGCAAAGTGTCAAGGGCTGTGGCTGTAATCCCAGGCTTGGGGCGACGTTGCCACCCTGGAGATAGCATGCTGGGGCGGGGAGAACAGACTGCAATGGAAGGCAAAGCTGAGTGCACCGAGATGTTCCTTGCAGCAAGCTGTTCCTGTAAGTCCATCAGGTGCTTAGAAGTGCGTGTGCGGCCCTGTGGAGTGCCAGCAGCCTTTGGGAAAGCTCACCCTGAAGGCTAAGCTGGGAACAGAAATGTGTTTGGACAAAATAATGGATGTTCAAGGCGTGCAATCAAGAGCAGACTGGAGAAGCTGGCTAGACACCATGGTGGTTCAAGCTTGGAACCAGCATTTGGAGACTGAGGCAGGAGGATCATGAATCCATCAGGGCCAGCCTGGACTGCAATGCAATCAACCAACTGGGCAAAAGAAAGGACTGAAAATGTTGACTTTGCCAAAATTTTACCTTAAGTTTATCAAATCTGTGTTCATGGCGTGAGGTGGGTGCCTAGTTCTTTTATCCCATTGTAAGCTGTCAGTTGTTCTAGCCCCTCCCATTATAAGCTGTCAGTAGTTCTAGCCCCTCCCATTGTAAGCTGTCAGTTGTTCTGGCCCCTCCCATTGTATGCCCTCAGTAGTACTAGCCCCTCCCATTGTATGTCCTCAGTTGTTCTAGCTCCTCCCATTGTATGTTAGTTGTTCTAGCCCCTTTCATTGGTCTATCCAGCCTTCATTTCCCTCAAGATGCTGGTCAGCTTGTCACATGTAGTCACATGTAGTCACATGTAGTCACAGTGTCTTCCTGTGTCCCTGGATATCTTTTCTGCTCTTTTGGGCTGCATGTCTATCTTTGACTATGTACCATGTCATCTTCATGGCGCGACGGTGATTTCATAGTCTTGACAGCATCCAGGGAACTTTACCCCATTATTGCTTCTTTTTCCAGGGGAACCTTTACTGACTTGGGGCTTTAGGGCCAATGTTATAAGAAGCTGTTGAGTTCTTCCTAGAGAAAAAGAAGACATCTAGGAATCTAGGGGCTTGATGGGCATGGCTTGAATCCATCAATTGATTTGGAAGACGCTGATGGCGGTGAATTGCTTCCTCTTGCTGTCCACACTGATGAGTGTTTGGCACATGCTTCCTATTCCAAATGCCCCTCGGGGTGTCCTCATCTCTGCCTGGTCCATCTGGAGCACTTAGGCTTACTCCACTTCTGGGCACCTTAGCATTGGTCCCTGCTGCCGGTGGCTTCTTTCTACCCATTGCTGGTGTACAGAGACACAGGTGGCATTTGCACGTGCAGTCACGGGTTCGGTGGCTTATACACCAGGCATTATTGGCTCATTGTTCTGGAGACCAGAAGGCCAAGCCTGAGGTGTCTCCGAGGCTGGTTTCCAGTAGGACCTCCTCCCTTGCATCACAAGTGGCTGGAAATCCAGCCTTTCCTCCTCTGCCCACATGGAAAGACGAAGACAGTCCTAATGTCTTTCTTCTAACTAAACGATCCCCATGCTAATGGGTTAAGGCTCCAACTCTACAGCCTAATTTAACTGCCGTGGCCTCCTTTAAACTCTTGTCTCTGAACATGGCTATTTGGAAGTTGGGGACTCAACACATGAACTTGAAAGGGACACAGTTGAATTCAAACATCGGGCTAAATTGCCCAACTGCCTTGTGAATTCTAATAAAGGAGCCCACGGTTCTTTTCTGTTTTCCACATTCCAATGATATCATATATATGCAGAACACAGCACCTGCTTTTCTCTTCTTACTTCCTAGTTACCTGCATTGATTAGGCCCTCCAGCCACAAGGTAAATGCAGGCCACAGTAGGAAGCATATTGCTTTCTTGATTCCAAAGGTGCTCTTTAACCTCTTTGAATTTTCACCATGGATTGGGATATTTGGTGTGAGACTGACAGGTACCCTTTTATTAACTGGAGGGATGCCCCCATGGTTGTTAAGACCTCCCGACTTGGATTTAGTCCTATTTCCTCTATAAAGACAGCAAGTGGTCCCTCCTAACACATTTGAGACATTCTGAGACCCTGGTGGATGTCTGAAACTAAATCGTACTAAGTCATAAAATGCTGCTCTTCCTCTGCACCCACACTCATGAGGAAGTTTAATTAACAAACTCCACCTCCCTCTCCCCCCAATTCCCTCCCTTCTCTCCCACTCCCCTCTGTCTCTTAAAATATCTCTCCTTTACTCTGCTATGTCCATGATGATTTAGGTGAGCTGAACAGAGCATTGAGAAGTAGCACAAGAGGAACTACTGCCTGGGGGGATCCTGGACACAGCCACCTGCCTGGGGGGATCCTGGACAGTCTCCTTGCCTGGGGGGATCCTGGACACAGTCACCTGCCTGGGGGGATCCTGGACACAGTCACCTGCCTGTGGGAATCCTAGACACAGCCACCTGCCTGTGGGGATTCTAGATCACAGTCACCTGCCTGAGGGGATTCTAGATCACAGTCACCTGCCTGGGGGGATCCTAGACACAGCCACCTGCCTGTGGGGATCCTGGACACTGTCACCTGCCTGGAGGGATCCTAGATCACAGCCACCTGCCTGGAGGCGATCCTGGACACAGTCACCTGCCTGTGGGGATCCTAGACACAGCCACCTGCCTGGGGGGATCCTAGATCACAGTAACCTGCCTGGGGGGGATCCTGGACACAGTCACCTGCCTGTGGGAATCCTAGATCACAGTCACCTGCCTATGGGGATCCTAGACACAGCCACCTACCTGTGGGGATCCTAGACACAGCCACCTGCCTGGGGGGATCCTAGATCACAGTCACCTGTCTGGGGGGGGATCCTGGACACAGCCACCTGCCTGGGGAAGGGGTGTGTGTCCTGGATCACAGCCACCTGCCTGGGGGGATCCTGGGTCACAGGCCATTTGACTGGAAGTATCCTAGACCACAAAAGGCACACATAGAGGCATCCTGGATCACTATAATTGTGCTTTGGGGCCATGATTAAGTACCACAGGGTGACTGGACCAAAAGTCACACCACAGCAGTTGGTCTGATACCTTCCATCCCAGCTGCTAATAACTGATTAGAGAGGCATAGGCCCAGTGTGGATTTGTCAGAAGAGAAGGGGCTTCACTTTCAGGGAAGGTTCCATGGTCTTCTCCAGGCCTGGTGACTTATCCCTGTAACGCCAACAATCAAGAGACTAAGGCAAGAGACCGGGAGATAACAGCTTAGGCTCCAGAGCAAGCCCGAGGCCAACCTAAGCTATAGAGTGCGACCCTGGCTAAATAAACACAACAGAAATGTATGAATTGTCTTTCTAGAATTTTCCTGTTTGGTATTTTGGACCACAGCTGACCACAGGCAGCTGAAACTGTGCAAAGCAGCCTGAGGGTGGAGCAGGCTACTGCATGGAGACAGCCTATGGCTTGTCTTCCTCAGGCTGCCAATGACATGAGTTTTCCATATATGTTTTCTAATATCGATTCTGTCTTGAATATCTGGTATACATCTCATTTAATCGTGGTTTATTTCCATCTCTAAATCCACTGATACTTCGGATTTTTGAGTTGCAGGTCTTAAGTGGTTTTGAGCCGTGATTTTCTTTGGTATATTACTTTCTATTTCACTTTTATGAGTATGGATGTCTTGTCTGCGTGTGTGTCTGTGTACCACCTGTGTGCTTACGACCTGGGGAGGTCAGAATAGAGCACTGACTCCTCTGGAACTAGAGGTACAGATAATCATAAGCTGCCGTGTAGGTGCTGGGAACTGAACCTGGATTCCCTGCCAGAGCAGCCAGTGCTCTTAATTGCTGAGCCATCTCCCCCTCTCTCCAGGCCCAATTTTCTAATATTCAGTAGCTTAAAACAATAAGCTTTATTATCTTATCATTTCAATGTTTACCTTAGGTAGAAGTCTCAGCCATTTATAAAGAATTATTTGGGAGATGACATCCCCCTCCTTAGAAGTGAAACTTCAAATCCAATCTCCACTCAAGAGTCTGCCCCAGGGCATAAAGCCCAAAGGCCAGATAATGGGAGGCAGGGTTGCATAAGTGAGCACTATTAAAGGGTCAGTCATACTGAGAAAAGCAGAGGAACTTGGTGCACGTGTGGGCATGCATGTATGCATGTGTGCATATGTGTATGTGTGCATCTGTGTGCATGTGCATGCATGTGTGTATGTGTGCCTGTGTGTATACATGTGTGTGCATGTGTACACATGTATGTGTGCATGTGTGTGTGTGTGTGTATGCACGCATATGCATGTGTGTAAGAGATCAAGGACCATAGGGAGCCAGATTCCATGTTAAGTAACAGAAAATGACCCTAATGGGTCAGGACAGGACAGTCAACAGCCCTGGGGTTGGGGATGGTGGGGAAACCTAGACCTCAGGACTCCAGAAACCTTGGGGTTCCCCTGCATCATGGAAGGGAGAGGAGGCACAGTCTCTGTGCCTCTTTAGGGTCATGCAGTGCCAGCTGACGTGGCAGCTTGGGAGCATCACAATGCTTCCATGTACAAAGAGGAACTTTCCTCACGGCTCACACCTACGCCTTCCTCAGTGTTCTCAGCCTGTCCTAAATCAGCCTGTCATGGAAGAGGGTTCCCCACAGTGTCCTTGGAGGGACAAGGGGGCCTCAGGTCTCAAGGGAGCCAAGTTCTCTCAGCTCCATGGTCCCATTCTAATATCTTCTCTTTTTCTAGCAGCCCTGCCTCCAGGACAGAGGTGAGCTGACTTGACATCGATAGATAGAACGGGCACAGATATCCAAAGGTAGGGGCCCCCAGCGAAACACAAACCCTCCAGCTGTGCTTTGGGGAGCATTGCTCCAGAGTAGGAAGCTCTGTTTTGAGATTCCAGGAGGCTCAATGTAATCAAGGCGGTCGGTCTGATCTGCCTAGAACATTCTTGGATCATCTCTGCTCCATGAGTCGACAATTACAGCAGCCAGCTTGTCTGTCTGAAGCCATTCCAGGAGATGGCCCGCCTTGGAAACGGCACCGTTTTTTATCTGGAGATGAAGATCTGAGCTTGAGCCTTATGAAGTTACAACCAACATGATGCTTTTTCCATTTGCCTAATATAAATCTGAAACATACTCATAGAGTTTGACTCCAGCTGGTGAGTGAGCGTGCGTAGCTCTCAGCAACTCCCAGTGCACTGGCCACGGACTTCCAGTGTGTCCACCCAGTTGTGCCTGTGGGACAGTCTGGAACAGAGCGGGCTGTTTCCTGACACTTGCCATTTCCCAGGAAGGTCTTTGAGTTAATGCTTAGCTCCTACCACTGGAAACAGGTTGATGGTAAACATCCACTCATGTACCTGGCAAACGGGTTTTGGTGCCAAGCTTGGCCCTGCATTAAGATGCTACAGCTAGGAGTAAAACAAGGCTCTTCGCACATGAACTGGAAAGAAAAACACCAATAGCCCGCTGAGAAATCCATGACTGAGAGGCTTCTGGCATCCAGTGGCCCATCTAGCCACCCAACACAGGCTGAAAACTTCTGAGAAAGGAAAGCAGAGAGCAAGGTCCTTCCGGCTCCCACCTGAGGAGATGAGGCTTCCAGAGGAGAGAGAACAAAGGTCTCTGAAGGCTCTGTGGAAGTCAGACGGGGGACCCAGCAGAGTCCAGTGCAGCTCCTCGGGCAGGGCATGCATCTCAACCCAAGGCCCTCAGATGAAACAGAGAATGCCTGGTTCTGTTCAGCCCAGACAGGTGATTCTGTCCAGCCCGGACAGGAGGACCCTTTTGGGCCTGGCAGAGATTGGGACTACCACAGGACTGACAAAGTTAGCCCATTGCACAGAGGAGAGGAGAAAACCAAGGCTCAGGAAGGGAACCTTTGAGGACACACTCTCCAGGTGTAGTGAGAAGGATGAAATGGGTGTGCACTGCAGGGATATTCCCATGATGCTCTGCACCAGGGTCTACACTGGATGTTCCCCTAACTGCTCATTCAGTCCACCGACCCTGCCCCCACCCCCAGAGCTGTTAAAATGACCCATTCCACATCTTTCCTCATGGGTGCTTGGCATGAATTTTCGGGCCTTTCTCTGGGACTAAACTTGATGGCCCTTTTCTCATTCCTCCTCCATCCAGCCCAAGAGTGAAAGCCTTGACATTCGTTGTCTGTGTCCTCAACTTCCTCCTGGACAGCATTCAGGCAAGACATCACTCTCTCTACACCGAATCATTTTCTTGTCCCCGTTATCCTGAGATTCCATTCCATCATTCCTTTACTCCAAGGGTGTGGTCCCATAGTGTCCTGTATGCCCAGCACAGAGGGCAGAGAAAGAACCCTGCCCCACCACACAAGTCACTTCCCTCCCCCTCCCCACACAGCCTCAGGCAGACACTCACACTGTTTCTGTCTCTGTTAATTTGCCTGTTGGGTTTTTGTCTCGTGCACCTGCAGCCTTGCTGGATGAGTACGTCACTGGGGGGTGTGGCCTGCTTGCAGCTCGCCCTCTCTGCTTTTTGCTTGCTGTTGAAGGTGTGAGTGCTTGATTCCCAGCTCCTATCATCACGCCTCTCTTGCTGCCATGCCTTCCTCCCACTACGACAGACTTCCAACCCCTCCAAAACCATAGCAGCAGAACACTAACTAATACAGGCCCTCTGTTAGAGCCGCAAATGCTTTTAGCCATGAAGCTGTCTCTCTAGACACTGGGCATTTCTTATGAACGGAATCACACCGTTGCCCAGGTTGGCCATTTGGTAGCTTGCATCAGTACACCATTCCTTTTTACTGCCTAGTAATATTTAATTGTGTGCACATCCTTGTTTCATCCTAACACCAGCCCATCACCCTTGGGTCATGACCACTTTTTGGTTGTTAGGAATAGCACTATTACCAATGTTCAGGTTTTTTGAGTGGCCACATGTTCTTCTTCTCTTGGGCATGTATTTGGGAGCGGAATTGCTAGGTCACATGGTAATGCAATGGTTAGCCTCTTATAGAGCTGCCACACTGAAGTGGTTATGCAGCGGGTGATGAGGATTCTATCTGCTAGGTATGATGTGGTTTGGGTTTGCTTAGAGACTAAGTGTTGAGTACTCCTCGCACTTGCTGCTGTTCTTATTTCTTTCTTATTTAAGTCCTGTGTGTGCACGCATGCGTGTGCGCACGTGTGTGTGTGTGTTCATGTGGAATGCACATGTGTGTGGGAGGGGGGGTGCTTGTGTGTCTGTGTATGGAGGCCAGAGAATAACCTCAGGCTCTGCCCACCTCACTCTCTTGTGTTGTGAGATAGTGTCTCTCACTGACTGGAACTTAGCCAAGTAAGCCAGACTGGCTGGTCAAGGAGACCCAGAGATGTGCCTGCCTCCTCCTCCCTGGGCCTGGAGTGGCAAGCTCTGGCCTCTACTCCCGGCCTTTTGCTCTGCATTCTGGAAACTATATTGAGCCTTCATGCTCTCCAGGCAAACCCTGTACCAAGTGTGAGCCATCTCCCCAGGCCCACGTCACGCCCTTTGCCTTTTGTTATTGCATTTATTTTTACAGGCACATACTTCAGACCACTTACAGATTGTAATGAAGTGCTGGACACAGTGACCCATGCCTTTAAACCTCCTTTATCCCAGTACTAGAGAGACAGAGGCAGAAAGATCTCTGTGAGTTTGGGACTAGCCTGATCCACCCAATGAATTCCAGGACAGCCAGGGCTACATAGTGAGACCCTATTTCAAACAACATCAATAGCAAAATCCCCACCATGTGAATGGCCGTTGCACTATATTCCTTAGTTTAATGGCAAGAAGAAAGTCTGTCCATGTTCGGTATGGATGGAAAATTCTGAATTCTTCTTGCCTGCAGATCATTTGGTCAGAGGGAAGAAACCGTCCACAAGAAAAGCCAATTGCAGAGACAGTTCGAGGAACCTAGACAGAGATCTTTGGGTTCTGGGAAATCTGTCTGATCAAAATAAGATTAAGAGTCAGAGTTGAGGCTTCCTCGAAGGCAGGCACCACCCTAAACTGCCCTGGCTTTTTGCTGTGGCAAACATCCCTCAACATCCCTGACACCCAGGGAGTCAGGATGTTCCCCGAGAGAGGCCTCAGCCGTAAGTCAGAGAGCACCTCTGGGTCTCCCAGAATTCTTCCCCACAGTGTGGGATAGGGAACGAGCCACCTATCTGAGCTCCAGGCTTCCAATCTGTTTCCTTTAAAACTGGCCACGTTTGCACTCTATGGGAGCCTCCTAGAGACAGTGGGGTTTGTCCCATTGAAATTGAGTCCGTAAATGCAAAACATTAAGAAAAACACAACGAATCGGTATTTGATATTCCTATATTTCAATATTCCTTTGATATTCCAATATGAAATTTAAACTGCTGGGGTTTTATGCATTCTTTGTCTTTCCTTTGATTCAGCTCGACTCAGTGCTTTGAGTAGGTCTGCTTTAATCACCCGACCATGTACGTGCATCTTGCTGGAGGAGGGGCTGGGCATAGCCATCTGGACCCAGAAAATGACTGCCTGCCTGCCTGCTGCATCTTTCTACTGGGACACGTCAGAGGCACTGGCGGGCCCCCAGGGAGGGACAGACCCCCTGGCCTGGCTCCAAAGCAGCCACTTGAGCCTCTACCTTAAATTTAAAGATCTAACAGAAGAGCGCTTACAGGTGCCAGGGCTGAGGAGGACAAGTTCCCGGGACATCTGATGAGCAGACTTACAGCTGGACAGAAAGACACCTGAGGGGAGTCTGTCACTGGCTAGGCCTCCAGAAATGTCCAATTGCTGTAACCATGGTGACGACAATGTCACTAGTGTGTTGTGACAGCTGCAAAGGCTCACATTAGTGAGCATCTACGTGGCATGGCACTCCTTCAAGGGACAGTACTGCTCTATGCTCACGGTCATCACTCTTACATTCCTTCAAAGTGGGATGCTGAGCTCGGTTCTTGGCCTGACTGAATGACCTAAGAGCGAGGGAGGCAGAGGAGAGACACAGGCAGAGCCTGAAGGGGCTGCCAAGGAGAAGCTAGCCTTCACGGACACAGCTTAAACAGGGTGCCAAGGGGCAGCTGGCCACTGCAGGCAGCTGGATGTTCTTGGGCAGGACCCTCGGAATTTTGACTGAGAAGCATCTTGGAAAGTTGACTCAGTTACTTTGCAAAAAGCAGGCTCCTCCCTGGGCAGCTCACACCCAGCAACTGAATAAGATGGAAGCGTAAAGGGTCAGCCATTCTGACCTATGCAACATCCCTCAAGAGCCAGTCTCACTCCAGCTCCCCGTGATGCCAGATGAGGCTAACTCAGGAGATCACAGGTGGAAGTCTCCTCTGCCTGTGAGCATTCTGCACAAAAAACTGGCAGTTTGAGCAACAGGTCAAAACAGCAGTAAAGAAATGTGGGGAGAGGGAGGGAGGAGAGAGAGAGGGAGGGAGGGAAAGAAGGACCAGGAGAGTCTGCAAAGGCTCTTCTCACTGCCACTGTCCCCACAGGCCTCAGCCACATGAGGAGAGGGGATAGAAACTCCCTAGAAATTCCCACTAGGGACAAATCCATGATAAGGACACAGGCAGAGCTGCTGTCACCCAGAAACGCATGTCCTGGGTTGGACTCCATCAGTTACAACTGCAAGAGACCCTGACATACATAAACAGTAGACACATCGTCTGGATGCCAGTAAGCTCGGCTACAGTTTGGGTCCCACGAACACGTGGGGACCAGAGGTCAATACTGAGTGGGTGTCTTACTTGGTTGTTTTCTACCTTATTTTCTTTTTTGAGACAGGATCTGTCTGGTTAGACTGGCAGGCTAGTGAGTCCCAGCTATGTGTCTGTGTCTGCCACACCCCAGAACTGCAGTTTACAGGTTTGAACCTGACTTTCTGGGGGAGCTGGGGAGCTAAACTCAGATCCTCACACTTAAATGGTAATCACGCTGCTGATTGGGCAATCTGTCTCCGCCTCCTGAATGAGATCACAGGTGTGGCTCTCTGCGCCTGACTATGAGTAGTACGTTTATTAAGCCTTTTTGCTGTAGGGTCAAGGGAGAGACTAGATAGCATCAGTCAGGGAACATACACAACCTCACCCAGCAAGTATCTGCTTACCATGAACAATGTGCCTGCCGTGGTGCCACCCAGGGAGGGGACAGATATAAATAGCTACACAGTCTCTGTCCCCAAGAGATTTATGCCAGATGTAAGTTGCCATACCCCTGGCCCTGTGTGGTGACTGTGGCCAAGAAGAAAGCACAGAGGAGAACAGGAATAAGGGCTCCTGATCCAACTAAGATGGCCAGGGACGCTGCCTCAAATGGGTGCCATCTGTTTTGGGTGTCATTTTATGCACATCAATTTGTTTATGTAAGAATCGGTCTCTGATAAATCCTTTCCAAATCTCTTTTGGTTGACGGTACCATAATCCATCAGAAAAACTACCACGCATGGTAACTATGACCTTCTTAACTCTACTTCTTAAAGACACAGGTGTCAGAATCACTCCTCAGTGCAGGAGCCACAGAGGGGAAAGTAGCCCACAGATATCCAAACACCCATCTTGCTGTGTGGCTCCGTTGCGGCTCGGGTGCCAGGTGGGTTACCAGCAAAGCTCTGCAAGCCACATTTTCCCTAAGGAATTGGTCTCAATGGCAAACTTAAAATATTTGACAAACCATGTTGTAAACAGATGTGCTGTTGACCGGGCTTTGCTATTCTTAGTACAAGCAGAAGGTATTTCATAGAATTCTTAAGGGGCCTGGGGTTTTGGAATGGCAAATGAGCACTGGCTCCAGCAGTGAGCACATGGGTGTTTTTGCATGGCCAGGTGTGAGTCTCCTCGAGTAAGTGTATGAGTGTGGAGAGAAAGAGTGCCTGTATTCACACCTACCAACGAAGTGGGCCTGTCCTGGGAAGCCACTCAGCAGTGTCAGTCCTGACTGGCACTTCCTTCAGATAGAAACCTGTTTTGATCTGCAGTGAAAATCCATTGGTTGGCAGAGCCGCTTGGCAATGGTCACAGCACATCCCCTGGATACCTTCTAGAATCTTCCATACCCGCATCCTCTGAGTCACCTGCACTTGCATGTTACAGAGACAGCTTCTCCACATGACCCTAATGAGCCAAGGTCTATGTGTTATAAAATTTCTTCTGGAACTGCCTCCTCCCTGCCTTCAGAGAAGAGAAGGGAGTCGGGTCTGGCCCCATGTGGGGATTGTCTAACGTCTGAACAGCTATACAGATCACTAAAACTGTCTGCACAAGTACCCAGAATTCTTTGCTTTCCAACACGCATGGGCTCACCTGAGCAGCAATCCTAACTCCCCTGTGCAGGAACTCTCCGTCTGCACTCACAGGTTTTCTGTTTGTAGCAAGAGGCCTAGGGCTTGGGACAAGGCAAGCAGGAGGCTCACTCAACAAGGGGCTGCCACAAAACTCCATCGGTGACAAGCGCGGTATCTTAAAACGGAGCAGAGCCAAAGGGAGGCCCCTTGTATGTAGATTTGTGAGGGACTCATCAGGAGCCTCGGCCATGGAACTGAGGAGGCCAAGAGCCCCCTCTATTTCAGGGGGGGGTGAGCTGAGAAGAGCTGTGATGTCATTAGATCCCTGACCATAGTGCGGGAGCTGGGACCAGGTGGGGAATATATGCCCTGGAAAGAGAAGGCCAGCAAATCTCACCTCAAAGTGTGGGAGAGGAGGAAGGAAGGGAGGGAGGGAGGGGAAATAGGAGAAACAGAGGGGAAAGCAGGAAAGGTTGCTTCTCTTCCCCCCTCAGACCTTCTGCCTGATCTCTCAGAGGATTGTATAGCACCTGCCCACACTCATGAGAGCAGATTTTCCTTCCTTTATCAAAACACACGACAAACTTCCAAAGACATCCTCCAAAAGGAAAACTCACCCAAGAGGAATATTGTACTGGCAACCTGGGTACCCCCGAGTCCAGCCTAGTGGATATAGAATATTACAGATGCCTACACTCTTCTGAGTAAAGAAAAGAACATATGTGGGAATGGGTAGAGGAGTGTGAATGTGTGTGTAGGCATGTGTGTGCATGTGCATGTGTGTGTGTGCATGTGTGTGTGTGCACGTGTGCACGTGTGTGTATTTTCCTGAGAGTGCAGACGAGAACACATAATACAGGGCACTGAATGTAGACTTGGATGCATGTGCGTCTGTGAGTGAGCTGCATTATCAGGTATCAGGCTACTGCATGTTCGTGGGTATGGAGGAAAAGAGGGGAATCAGGGACTGAGTGGGGCTGTGGGAATGTGACTGTTACTTACTGGGATCCAATCAGTCAGATGCAGGCACAAGCAGCAGGTCCCAATTTGTTTGGCCTCCACGTTCCTCTGAAGCCTCTAAAAGTTTGGAGGTGTTTTAGTTACTGTTCTATTGCTGTGAAGAGACACTAACACCAAAGAAGCTCTTTTCTTTCTTTCTTTTTTTAAAGGCATTTAATCAGGGCCTTGCCTACAATTGAAGAGAGCTAGTCCATCCATGACTGCCATGGCAGGAATCAGATATGGCTCTAGAGCAGTGGCAGGGTGCTTTACATCCTAACCTGCAGGCAGAGAGTAGCAGTAACTTTCACCCTGGGCCTGGCATGGGCTTTGAGACCTCAAAGCCCACACCCAATGACACACTTCCTCTAAGAAAGTCACACCTACTCCAACCAGGCCACACCTCCTAATCCTTCCTAAATAGTCCACCACCAACCAGTGTCTAAGCATTCGAATCTATGTGCCTATGGGAGCCACTTTTATTCAAACTACCATGGGGGTGGAGAGTACCAGGTGGAGCCACTGTTGGGACCAACATGCCACCCTTTAAGCAGGTAAGACAGCTCATGCTATAGCCAAGGTGGAGGTCCCCAGAACCAAGGGCTCAAGGATGGAGCTGTGGCCTGTTCTTCCCATGTTAGCCTCTCTAGAGACAACAGCTCAGGAGAGGAAACAGATCATGTCTCTTCTGAAGGAGGAACTCTGGGAGCAGAGCCAGGCATCACAGGCTGCAGACCAGCAGCTTTCTCTCTCAAGAGCACACAGTGAGCATTATTCAGGAGACAGCCTGGCCAGAATCATCTCAGATGCTGGCGTCTCCTCCTTTACCTCTCTGTGGTCAGGGAGGACCTGGGTCTTCAGGCTTCTCAAGTGTTCACAAGGCAGGAGAAAATAAATCAAACATTCCTGGGAGAGAATTTGGCTCAGGCCAGGGCAGGGGTCCAGAGCCCTTGGCTGCAGGGTAGTTTCAAAACAAAGAGTATGTATTTGTGGGCAAGTCTCATGGAGCGAGGGTGGGGGGGAGTTGGGGGTGGTCATGAGTAAGGACCACAGAAGAGTACTGAGGGGTGGAAGACGCTGGGAACAGTTAGGGACCATCTCATTCTACTTTCACTTTGACCTGCTTCCAATAGCCCAGGGCTTGTTCCTGCCATAGGACTATGACCCAGAGCAGGACACTTGACACACTTAAAACTGTGAGACAATTGATTTACCCTGTCTGTCTCAAACCAGAAAGGACCTCAGAACATTAAGAAGACACATATAGATCTGGGGACATCACACGGTTGGTAGAATGCCTGTCTAACACACAGTAGCCTGAGTTCGATCTTCAGCACCACACAAACTGGGTGTGGTGATACAAACCTGTAATCCAGGCATCTGGGAGGAGGGCGCAAGATGATCCAGGGTTTAAGGTCAGGACTGGAGAGATGGCTCAGTGGTTAAGGGTGGATGCTGCTCTTACAGGGGACCCAAGTTCAGTCCTCCATATGCGTTCACGTAAGATGGCTTATAACTGCCTGTTGGATCCAACTCTGGCCTCTGTAAGCATCTATGCTCACATGCACAAACACCACCCCCATAAAAATAATTGAAAACATAAAAACAAAATCTTTTTCTTTTAAGTTCAAGGCCATCCTTGGCTACACAGTGAGCTTGAGGCTAGTCTGGGCTACCTGAGACCCCCCGACTCAAAAAAATGACTCAGAGTGTGTGGTGGTTTGAATACACTTGGCCCATGGGAAGGGGCACTATGTTGGAGGAGGTGTGGCCTTGTTGGAGGAGGTGTGGCCTTGTTGGAGGAGGTGTGGCCTTGTTGGAGGAGGTGTGGCCTTGTTGGAGGAAGTGCACCATTATGGGTTTAGGCTCCCCTCAGTGTGGAAGAGCTCCTCCTTCTGGCTGCCTGCAGAAGACAGTTGTCTATTGCTGTCTTTGGATCAAGACGTAGAACTCTTTTCCAGCACCATGTCTGACTAGATGCTGCTGTGCTTCCCATCATGATGATAATGGACTGAACCTCTGAAACTGTAAGCCAGCCCCAATTAAATGTTTTCTTTTTTTAGGTGTTGGCTCAGTCATGGTGTCTCTTCACAGCAATAAAACCCTCACTCACTAAGACAGAGTGTAATGGGAAGAGGTACAGACAGGATAGGCTGTCAGGCAGTGGCCAGGCTGAGCAGGACATTCGGATCTTGGGGACAAAAGAGCCGAGATGATCTAAGCACTGTTTCCATTCCACCAACAGCCATAAAATGGAAAACAGACAGAAATGAACTGCTCTGGGTGGGGGTGAGGGGCACCCAGGGTCTCTTCTCACCTACTCTGTTAGTTAGGGCTTCTATTGCTGCGATAAAACATCATGGCCAGAAAGGATTTGTTTCTTCTTACAGAGTGTAGTCAGTCACCTGGGGAAGTCAGACAAGGACTCAAACAGGAACCTGAAGGCAGGAACCGATGCAAACAGAGGCCATTACAAATCACTGCTTGTGCCCACGGCTTAGTCAGCCTGCTTCTTTATCGCACCCAGGACCACCAGCCCAGGAGGGGCACTGCCCACAGTGAGATGGATCCTCCTACATCCAAGGCCCACAGGCTTTGCCCATAGGCCAGTCTGGTAGGGGCATCTTCTCAGTTGAGGTTTCCCCCTTCCCAAGCAATCCTGGTTTGTGTTAAGTTGACAAACAGCAGTCAACACACGTACACACCCTCTCAGTACTCTTCCCCTGCAGCTGCTCTGAGGCTCCATGTTCTCCATTCTAGAACTCTCTGAGCCTCTCTCGAGGCCCCACGTACTGCAGCCTGGAATCCCCTGGGCTGCCCAGTTCAGTCTTCTACTGGTCAGTAGCTAACCCAGGCAGAACTGGGTTCAGAATGAGTCCTAAGTTTGCTTGGATGGCAACAGAACTCCTTGCCCTAGTTAAACACACTACAATGTAAACAGATGCTTTCCCATAATACCTCACCACCGCCACCCCCCCCCCCCCCACACACACACACACACATGTTCTTATGGGATTAATTTCTTGACCTGGAAAGTCCCCATAGTGCATGATACTTGGAACTGGTGCTATTTCATCCATTCTCCTCCAGCCTATAGCACGGAGCTTGGGATCACAGAGTACACCAAGAGTAACAGCCCATGATTCAGGCCCACAAGACACTGCCACCCTACCACACAGCCTCCACCTCTCTCAGAAGGGCTGTCCTTGGAGAAAGTAAGGGATTGTTCGGTATGTCCCCAACAAGAGACCTAAGATTAAGAGAGACCCCTGGCAAGCAGATGTCTATACTTTAGAACCTCTGCAAGATGGTCATGGTCACTTGAGACGTATAGCTCTGCTGACTCAAGCAGAACTCAGACATAAAGACCAGAGCAGGAGGCTCCATCCACATTGAACCTTAACACTTAGAACCCCCAGGGCCTGCCCCTCTGGCACATCCCCCACTCTGCACTGTGTGTCAGCACCCTGCCTCTTGACACATGTGGACCACACACACCAGTACTACACATGCACATCTGACAATGATGACCTCCCAGTGCAGGACCAGGAAAGAGTGGGAGGGAGTGGTCTTCTATGCACACACTGAGTGACAAACATTGACCCTTCTTTGTGTGCCAGGTCTTGCTTTGTCACAGGGGTCCCGTCTAATGCATGGGGATGCCTCTGAGCTTACTGACATAGCTCCCAAGAGGAAGCGCTGAGGAAGGCATGTGCCAAGAAGTAATAAAGAGCCTCCATCTAGTTCTGAAGCCTTAGGCAGCCCAGAGAGGCTGCAGGGGACCCAAAAACCTTCAGACAGCTTCTGTCTGGTGCATTCAGCCTCGTGAGTCCCAGCCAAGAGTTCCACCTGGAGTAATAAGCCAACACAGACAGATGAATACAAAACATCAGCTGAAAGATTTAATGGTGGTTTGTATAGCAGGGAGGGGGACAAGGAAGTACACATGGGTGGAAGATGTGTGTCTTGACTTAAACAGGAAAAGGTAGGAAGAAAGGAGGAAGAAACAGCCACCTGGAAGGAAGGAAACATGAAGGCCTCTGCTCAGCAGAACAGCAGAATGGCAGAGCTGTCGGTTCTGTGCCCCTTCCCTGGAGACATGAGCATTAAAGCTCCAAAGATGGACATGTGGCATGGCCACAAGCTCTGAAAGACAAAGGACAAGTCCCAGCAGGTGTATGGTCAATGCTGTTTTCTTAGCACCAGCCACCCACCTCTCTCTATGCCCTCTGCTCATCTCCACTCCACCTCCCACCTGTCCACTCTGCCCACATTGCTTCATTTCGCCTGTAAAGACCTTAAACCAGACCATCATGGCCACAGTCATAGGATGTTATTGTGACTACTGGGCAGTTTGGTCATTGTGAAGCACAAAGCAGAAAATGCCCTCCCCAGACCCCTGCTTAAAATCCTCCAGTAGTTAAAGTAAAACTGTTCCTCCAGCAGTGCTACAGCTGACCTACCCGTCAACACCCACCTTGGCTGGTCTCACTTTAGACCATTCACCAAGAACTCAAATCTCCTACCTTCCATCCATCCCACACCTCTTCCCAGCCACAGAACACTCACAACTGCATTCATGCCCTTAGTCAATATTCGATTGCCGTGAAGAGACACCATGAACACAGCAGCTCTTATAAAGGAAACATTTAACTGAGGCCAGCTTACAGTTCAGAGGTTCTGTCCATTGTCATCATGGCAGGAAGCATGGTGGGATGCAGGCAGACACGGTGCTGGAGAGGTAGCTGAGAGTTCTACATGCAGATCAGCAGACAACAGGAAGAGATTGCCACACTGGGCCTGGCTTGAGCATCTGAGATCTCAAAGCCCAACCCTAGTGGACATGCTTCCTCCAACAAGACTGCACCTATTCCAACAAGGCCACACTTCCTAATAATGCCGATCCCCATGAGCCTCTGGGGCCATTTTCATTCAAACCACCACAGACGCCCTTCCCTTCCACTAGCCAGCCCCTCATCTTGTTCACTTCCTCGGTCAAGATCTCCATAGGTGTCCCACCTAATGTGACATCTGTTTCCAGAGCGACCCCAGATCTTCATTCTTAAACCTTTCACCAAAAGTTAGAATCGTGTCCTTCTCTCTGCTGAATCTCTGGTCCTTTCACCTGAGGCATTAGTTCACACTTGGGTCTTGCTCTGTCCACTGTGCTGTGTTGCTGAGGCTGCACCCAGTCCGTGTTACACAATGTAAATGTGTGGGTCGATGAATAGAAACAGCCGCAAGTCCTCAGCCTGGGGTTTCCCTTGCTAAGAGGACAAAGCTAGTGTCCTTTCTCATCACTGTCTTAGGTGCTCCACGTGAAATCAGTTGGGCCATTGTGGTGGAATAATGCATTAGAGAAACTGTCAAATCCATACCACAGGCTCACTACTACTCATAAATAAAAAGGAACTGATCCATGCCAAAGCTCCGATGATAAAACAGGAACTTAGCAAAGTGGAAAATGCCTGTGCCCAGGACTGAACTATTTGTGCGTCCATTGATTTAGCATTCTCAAACCAGTCAAATTACAGGGATGCAGAAAAGACCAGTGGTTGTAGGGGATTAGACATGGCGGGCGGGCGGGCGTGGCTGCGGAGAGGCTGCACAAGGGAGCCCCTTCATCGTGGCGGGAGGGTCTGCGTACTGGCAGTGGTTATGGGAATCTATACATGGGATAAAATGTCACAGAACTGTACACAAAGATACACCCAAAACGAAACCACATGGAGGCATGCAAGAACGTGTGAAATCCAAGACAGGATGCGCTCCAGTTAATTATAGTGTATTGTGACGGACAATGCCTTGGTTTGAGCGATGTGCCACAGTCACAGAGATGTCGATACCCCCCTCCCCCTGGGGGAAGGCTGCGCAAAGGATCCACACTACTTTGTGCTATTTTTACACAATTTCTTATGAGTCTATAATCATTTCCAAAGGAAAGGGGAGGTCCACACACTACTCAGGCTCAGAATCTGTCCCCACCTTCTCAACCTCCGTCCTCGGGGCACTAGGTGATTTCTACACCTCCGTCTGTCACATCCCCGGAAGTCCCTGCTTCCCATTCTGGACACCTTGAAGTGGCCCAGAGCCATGGTCCACACTCCCACAGGCACAAGGGTCTGGTCATACGGCGGCATCCCTTGGCATAGTTGGGACAGGCGCACAGGCTTTAGGCACCCACACCCACTCCTTCATTTGGCAATGAATTTCAAGCAAGGATCTGGTCTGTTTCCAATGTAATATGAGGGAGATGTTGAGAAAACCCCTCTGGTCAGTTGTTATTTATACCCAGTCCTGGACACCCCACTCTGGGATTCAGAATCAATGGCCAGATGGGAATCCTACCTTGAGTGTAGAGCCTCCTCAATGATCCAGGGGAGTAGAAGGGGGTGGCATTAATGGAACTCTAGTCTGTCCTCCATGGCTGGGACTTCTAACAGCAGCCCATGCCACTGACAGAAACGGTCCTGGTTTTAGTTATGGGAAGCAGCATTGCCAGCAATCACCGTATTTCGGCAGAGGATGGATGCTCAGGGAAGCCTGCTCAGCTTTGTGGCTCGGGGATGAGATGGCAAGCCTGGTTTGGGTTGGGTCCAGATTCTGATGGAGGAATCAAAAGAAGAAAATAACTCCCAGCTTGCAGCCACAACGCAGCAAACTGCAACCGTGTCTGCGCTCGAGCACAGCCACGCGGGCACAATGGTGTCTTAACCCTTAGTAGGACCTTAAGCCTTACTTACCTATGCAAGCAAACACAGAGGTGGCCCATGTTGAGTTAGGAACCTTTGCTTCACTGGGACTGAATATCTGGTATAAAAAACTTAGGGGAAGGAGGGGAAGAATTTGTTTCAGATTATGGTTTTGGAGGGGTCAGTGCCAAGTTGCTTGACACCCAGCACTTGGGTGAAATGCCATAGGTACAGGAATGTGTCTCACCTTGCAGCAGGTAAGAAACAGAGAGGGTCAGGAGGTGCTGGAGAAAACCCAACCTCAAGGACCCACCCACAGACACCTATGCACCCAGCTAGGCCTTATGTCCTAAAGATCCTGAAGTCTTAAATACTGCCACGAACTGAAGACCAAGCCTTCAGCACATGAGCCCATTAGAGGGACAATTCATACCCAGACTGTCACAACAGTGGTTCTAGTAGCTTGGTTCGGTGGGGTCCCCCTGGCTCTGCCATGGTTCACTGCAAGTCCTGACCTTTCCTTCCCCAACTTCAGGTCTCAGGTTCCCCATCTTTGAGCGCCCTGACCTCTCAGCTGGCCGCACCATTTTCCTACCCCAGAGTATCTCAGCCAGAGCACTGCATGCTACACTCAAGGAATTTCCCGTCTTTAAGCAGTTGTCCTTTATACCGCAGGGCGTCAAGCATCAGACCTGACTTCTCATGGACACCTTGAGCATTGTCCCTCTGGCCACAGTATATTAAGCAAAAAATATTCCTAGACACATTTTCCAGATCCAGGACTCAGTCACACACTGACCAAGGAAGAACAAGAAGCCAGCCCCCAGCCTGAGGTAGGAGGCCCCTGTACCTCACCCATCAGACAGTCTTCTGTGTGGGCACCCACAGTAAGGTCCTTTCCTCTATGGCAGCTGTTCATCCAGAGGGCAGTGTAGTTCACTGTTTGGAATTATCTGAAAGCCCCCTTCCTTTCTCCAATTGCAGTGAAGCCTGATGGGAGGAAGGGAGGGCAGGGGTGGGGGCAGAAGGAGGGCAGAGTGAGGGCGACCCAGCTCGGAGCACGCACAGCCTCTCGTACCTGCCCAGAGCCCCAGGCTGATAACTGCAAGGAGCAGAGTCCCGGAGGGGGATGAAGATCTACAGCCTCCCTGCTCAGTGTGCCTGGTTCTACGCTCAGTTTCCTCCTGCTGTCTGGTCCTTCACTTGGTAACTTGGGCTCCTGACGGTGGACACTGAAAATGCATTGTATGTGGTTTGATTCCATGGAGCTTCCCTACCCCAATTCCTGAAATCCCCTGATCTACCTGGGATGATAGTCTAGAACCCTGAACACACGCGCATACCCTGAACACACACACACACACACACACACACACACACACACGCAAGCAGAAATAAGGATGAGCCTATACTGTGAGAAGAGCCTCCTGTGAGCTGACCACACAGGCCCAGCCTCCCCTCTTTGGTCTCCTAGCGGTACTCGCTGTCGCAGACAATGCCCAGACCACACTAGTCTATCTCCTTTAGCCTTGTGTGAGGGCTTTGCCTTATTCACAGATGATAACCCACCCATTCACCAGGACATCCCAGCACAGGGGTGTAGTACACGTTTGTGGAACAAAGGCAGGCATGGCAGAGGGCCTCAGTGCGGAGACTGGAGTTAAACAAGGCCATTTTCTAAGGCTTGAGCGTCCCTGTGAGCTAGTATCACAACCACTGAGGCAGAAGGCAGCAGAGACTTTAACCATTGCTGCTGGGGCTTCAGACCATGGCACGGGACAACATTGGTGAATGCTAGAACTTGGAGGTTCGATCAGCAGCTCTTGCTCAGGCAGTCTTCAATCTTCAGTATGCTTCCTGCCTTCATCCTCCCTCTTCCTCATCCATCTTCCCTCCTTCCTGTCTTCATTTCATTCATGGCTTTGAGAGGGGGAGAGTGGGGAGGAGACAGAGGGAGGAGGGAGGGAGGGAGGGAGGGAGGGAGGGAGGGAGGGAGGGAGGGAGGGAGGGAGGGAGAGAGAGAGAGAGAGAGAGAGAGAGAGAGAGAGAGAGAGAGAGAGAGAGAGAGAGAATTATATGAATTTGTGTGAGAGTTCAGGCATGTGGAGGGCAGAGGACAACCTGAAGTTGTCTGGGATTGCCTGGCCCGTGTTCACTTCTCCCTCGGGGTAGCCAGGCCTGTTGCACACTGAGCCAGGGCAGAGGGAGGAAAGCTTAAGTGGGAAAGGTAGGTGCAGGCAGGATCTTGGTCCTCCGTGCATGGGCAAAGAACACACACCTAGGAGCAGCTTCAGAGACCTGGTGCCAGTTTTGTGGGGAACAAAGGGTATCTAAGCCTTTGGGGGTGGTGAGTAGGGACTACTGGGGCAAGTGTACATCATTGGTCAGGGCCAGGGTGCTGGGGACACCTCATCTGCATGAGGAGAAATTCCAGATGCTGCTGGCCATGATCTTATAAAGGGAGAGGACGTTTAATGGTGAGTCAAAGGTGGGGTGCACCGGGCATGCTGGCCCAGGGCAGGCGGGGAGCTATCATACTTCTGAAGGTCTTAGGATGAGATTTCTGGGGTTCAGGCACACCATGATCCCACTTGCTCCCAGCCTGCTCCTCCTGTCCCACAGCTCCCTGGTCCCACATGGGTCCTCATCTCTCCACCTTGTTTAAGGTAGGGCCTCTTCACCACCGTGTCAGCCAGGCTTGCTGGCCCTCATGTTTCTGGAGGTTCTCCTGGCTCCACCTCCCATTTCCCATGGGACACTGAGATCTCAGACACCTGAGCTACTGCACCTGGCTTTTCATGGGCACCGGAGATCTGAACTCAAGTCTGAACTAGGTTTATGTAGCAAATACTCTACTAACTGTGCCATCTTCTCAGCCTGACTCTAGCTATGTTTTTCAACTCTTCTAGTGATGTAACCGAATATATTACCAGTCAGTACCTGAACGCAAGCTTGAAGTCTACTGAATATATTCTAATATGTGTGCATATCATAAACTAGATGACCTCACTAACAAATTCTTTTCTCAGCAAGACCTTCTCGCAGTGACCCAGGTGATCCTCTGCCAGAGGGGTCCCAAACTAAATGGAACCCCTGTTTGGTCCACAGTTTGACAGCAGACTCTTCTAGCAGTATGTTCCCTGGAGTCATTAAACCCCTGGTATCTGGCCCTATACTGCATCGGCTTGTCCTGGCTGCATCATGTCTCTGACTTCACCCCATTGCTGTCCCTCCACTCCTACCTCTGAATGTACCTGCCTTTGCCTCTCCTGTATCCTGTGCTTAGACCTCCTCCTTCCATGTTGACATGACTGTTCCCCTAAATATTTTTACTTTTCATTCAAACGTTCTCTTGTTCACTGAGCACTCTGTGGCCACTATGACACTAACATCCACCCATCTCTGATCTAACTGCTGGTCCTCGGCACAGTGCTGAGCTAGTTATCCAGAAACAAAAGCCAGGACATCCCTCTGAGGACCCTAAAGGGACTCCCTAGATTGGCCCATGCTACCACAGGAGGGCAAGAACTATGTAGCCTACCATGGGAAAATTCAATGCTAAATTTAAAGGGGAGAGGGTAGAGAACTCTCCTGGCGGGGCTGATGGGTCTCTCGGATATTTCGTCTGTTTCTCAGAGTAGGATTCTTCACCCCCCCCACCCCCCCCCCATCATAAAAGAGAAACCCAAGGTTTGGAAAGTCCAAGTTCAAGTCCCAGAATAGGTTAGACGCACAACCAGGGGCAACACAGTCTGACCTGCCCCAAAGCCCACATCTAGAGACAATGAAAGCTCGAGTCGGAGACCCAAACATTCTGGTGGTTGTGACTCTTCTCCTGAGCCCACATAGGAATTGCTAAAGTTAGCGCATGAGGAGCATTGGAAGGAGCTAGGCAGCAGGGCTTGGCACTCTGGGCTACAGGCAAGGCTTTCCCCTGCCAACAGAAGCCCAAGGCCCTGCCCTACCCCTGTTCCCAGCCTTCCAAGCTGTCTGCTCCCATCAGGGCAGGGCCTCTGACATACAAAACCCAGGCCCTGCCTAAGGCCAGTTTCAGGTTTCTCCAGCACAGTAAATCGGCCTGTTTTTATTTCTCCATCTGTAAACATCTCTCCATCTAATACGCTAACTGCTGTTCATACGGGGCTATAAAAACCGAGGTCAGCACACAATACGATCATAGTCTTACTTCAATACATCCAACCCGTAATAAAATAAAAATCTTACAAACGATCCCAAGGACCCGTTTAGGGGTTCTTTAAGCATTAATGTCTGTCATATGTAAGGGTTCTATTTGGCCATAATATTTTCCACAGCTGTCAAGAGCTATTTAAAAGGCAATATCCTTTTGCTGGCACTTGAGTTGGACTCTGTTTATGCCATGGGGAGGGTTGTTAATTCTTCGATGTCTGACTCAGAGGTGTTTGATTTCAGGAGGCCACCACCAGCAGGGTGACACATGACATGGCTGGTGCGAGGTTGGGAGCCGGCCTCGGTGGCACACTGAAGTGTGCCTGTAGGGACTGCAACAGGCACCAGGAGGGAGGCATTCTGGTTCCTAAGCCTGTGAGGTGGTAGAAGTAGATCTATAGGCTCAGACGAATGGGATGTGACCCCGACACACACAGGGTGATAACAATGAGACCTCACTCTCCAACTGAAGTCACTTTCCCAATTAGGACAGAAAGAACAAATCGTACCCATACATCTTACCAGGCATTATTATGCTCCCCCGTGCAGTTTGTATTTTGAGGTCTTAACTCCCGTATTCTTTTTTTTTCAAAGATTTATTTATTTTATATTTATGTGAGTACACTGCAGCTGTCTTCAGACACACACTAGAAGAGTGCACCCAATCGCATTACAGATGGTTGTGAGCCACCCTGGAATTACTGGGAATTGAACTCAGGACCTCTGGAAGAGCAGTCGGTGCTCTTAACCACTGAGCCATCTCTTCTCCCCAACTCCCATATTCTTATACTACAACTGCACCTTAAAAGGTTGCCAGGGTAAAGTTACTAGGTTAGCTGCACTACAGTAAGAGTGGTATCCTTTGAAGAAGAGACTGGCAAGCCAGAAGGTACTCACCTGTGATCCCAGACCTTGGAGGCTGGAGGAGGGAGGTCGTGAATACAAACTGTGTAGTAAAGCCCTGTCTCACATTGATAAGTAAACAGCGGCCTGGGAAGATGGTTCCCTCAGTGAGGTACATGCTGATCAAGCATGAAGACTGAGTTTAGATCCCCACCATCCACATGCAAACGCTGGGCATGGCAGGTTCGGAGGGGAGGCTGTAAGCCTAACACTAGGACTGCAGACACAGGCAGATCCATGGTGTTTGCTGGTCAGCTAGCATAGTTGTAGATTCAATGAGAGGCCCTGTCTCAAAGGATCAAGTGGGAACAATCCAGGGAGACACTCAGAGCTGACCTCTGGTTCTCATACAGACGGGAACATACACTCATCACCAGCAGCAGCAGCAGCAGCACCACCACCACCATCACCACAAACACATCACCACCACCACCACCAGCAGCAGCAGCACCACCACCACCATCACCACCCCACATAAACAAAAACCAAGTAAGTGAGAGACTAAGGCATGGAGACACCAGAGAAGACCTGGGATGACAGAGTGAAGATGGCCAACAAGAGAAGAAATTAACCTCGCCGATCCCTTTTCCTGCACTTCTAGTCTCAGGAAATGTGATGAAACAAGTCAGTTAGAGTGTCACCCAGCACCCAGTCTGTGGCAGCTTAGCTCTCTGGCCACAGCTGGTTTCACGACTTGCATGAACCTCTCAGCCCGGCAGTTGGCCGGCAGTGGACACTCCTCCCGTGCCTGTGCTTATGTGGCAGGGAGAATGCTCTGTCGTTAGCTTTAGTATTCCTGAGCCTGGTGCTCTCCCTGTTCTGATCAGTCAAGGAGACCTTTCACTGTTCTCAAAGGTGATACCTCTGTTCTTGCTCCCTGTGACAATCAGGAAATGTTTCACTCTGATCCAGTCCATCCCTTGAGCTTAAGAACAAACGTTGTTGTGCTGCTTGCCCCCCCCCCGCCCCCTATTCCCACAAGGCTCCACCAACCCAAGGGAACCCCAACCCAGTCCTCCCACCCCATTCCCCTCCTGAACGCCCTTCCCTTACAATGGGAGCCACAAACCTTGGAGACCTCCTCAGAACTTTTCATACCCCCCCACACCCAGTTCATTAGCATGCCCCTCCCACAACAAGGTTATTAGCATACCACTCCCATACCCGGTTCATTAGCAAGTTCCTCCCACAACAAGGTTATTAGCATGTCACTCCCACATCCGGTTCACTAGCATGCCCCTCCCCATTGGCTCCATCCCATCTACCCAGAAGCCCATCATTCTCCATTCGCTCCAGAGTATCCAGTACCTGACAACCGGACCTAACACGAATACCCTACAGCTTGAGAATTGAACAGGGGTTTCCGGGGTCATTCCTCACAGAAGGTAACAAGGCCCTCAGCAGGAAAAGAACCTGCCCAACGTCACATGGCAAGATCTTGTTACTTTTCTTGGCTATCTGATATTATGTATTAAGTGCACACTAATGCTTATATAGGCTGGAGAGACCTTATGTTTTGACTGTACATATATGTGTGTACCTCACATGTGCTGATGCTGATGGATGCCAGAAAATGAGCTTGATCCCTTTTGGAATGGAATTACAAACAGTTGTCAACCACCGTGTGGGTGCTGGCAACCAAGGTCAGGTCTCCTACAGGTGCAGCCTATTGGCTGTTGAGCCATCTCTCCAGCCTACCCGCTAATTCTCTAAGCAGCATAGTCTCTCCACATTTGACAGGATCCTCTCCATAACCTGATAGTGTTTATTTTCAAATTGGCAAGCCCTAGAATCACCTAGGAGAAATACCTGCAAGGGATTATCTGGGCTGGATTAGCCTCTGGGCCAAGCCTGTGGAAGATGTCTTCATTAGTAAGGGAGATGAACCATACCCTCCAGGGGATTCTGGACTGATGCTGGACATAGAGAAAGTGAGTAGAGTGTTAGCATGCATCCCTCCCTCGCTCTCTGCCTTCTGTAGGAGTGTGATGTGACCCACCTGAAGAAGAATCCAAGACAACTGAGAACGGTTTTACCCACTTGCCACCATTCAGGCTTTGCAGCCGTGGGCATGCCCCTGCTCCCGTCTCTGTGGTCACTGGAGTGAAATATTACACATTCCAAAAAGAACCAATCACCCTGCATCCTAGCTGGACCCACAGCCACCACAGAGTGAGAGACACACAGCAGGCAGGAAGGCATCCTCTGGGTGATTCCATTATTGTAAAGTACAAGATCAGACAAAAGCCCCAAGGTGAGAGATTGGAACAGAAGTTGCCCTTGGGTAGTATGGGGCTGGCAGGGTATTGGACAGGTCTCATTCCCCACTGGACTGCCCAACCCTGTACCAGTTTCTTCTCACACTGCCCATGCCCTTGTCAGGGCGCTGTCTTCATGATTCCCTTACCTCCACATCCTTCCCACTCTGGTCACTTGGTTAGCAGCTACCTTGCCCCTTTTCCAGGAAAGTACCTTTGTATCCCAGGAGATGTCAGTGCTCCCCATGTGTGATGGTTTGTATAGGCTCATCCCAAGAAGTGGCACTATTAGAAGGTGTGGCCCTGTTGGAGTGGGTGTGTCACTGTGGGTGTGGGCTCTAAGATCCACATCCTAGCTGCCTGGAAGTGAGTATTCTGCTAGCAGCCTTCAGATGAAAATGTAGAACTTTCAGCAACTCCTGCACCATGCCTGCCTGGATGCTGCCATGCTCCTGCCTTGATGATAACAGACTGAACCTATAAGCCAGCCCCAATTAAATGTTATCCTTTATAAGACTTGCCTTGGTCATGGTGTCTGTTCACAGCAGTAAAACCCTAACTAAGACACCATCCTAACCCCCACATCTGAGTTTGTTAATCTTGGCACTGGCCACAGTGGTGACCACAAGTCTGAGCCTGGGTCTGTAAGGCATGTCTTTAGCCCTCTGTCATAGGCCAGGAAGGTACAGGTCAGGTGTCTCCTCGTGACATGTCCCCTATGTCCAGCACACCATCTACTGTGCCCTCATGTGAACAAGAAAGAGAAGTCGCCCTTTTAGTTGGTATTTGTGCCAAAGGTCACATGCTCTGCCCTTGTTACTGATCAAAGGATGGCCTCACCTCCTCCAGCCTAGTGGCTCCTACAGTATCCTCAGCACATCTAGTACCTGTGTAACTGCCCCCCATGTCAGCAGGTACCATGGCAGGAGGTCTCCAGCTGGGGAGACTCGTGGACACAGGTGCTAGGAGACAACCTTCTCACAAATACAATTCATGTCTCCAGAGACCCATGCTCATAAGCACACCTAAGGGACACCAGGTACCAGTCCTTTTCCTGTCCACCTAATCCAGGGTTCCCTGACTTGAGAATTTGGAAGCCTTGAAATCTACAAGGCCATCCCAAAGGGACTATTGGGTCCTGCATCATTGAAAATGAGTTGGAATCCCCAGAGACTGTGCCTGAGGGGGCAAGCCCAAGTGCCAGTTGGGCCCATGGGTGTAGACTGGAAAAGCCCTGGGTGAGAATATTTAATGAACAGACACTACAGAGGCCTGGAGATGGACGGGGACACCCCTGAGGACACCATGACGAAGGGACCTAGAGTGAGCGGCTCCACAGAGCAGAACCAGATGCTCAATGCTGCGGCCCTAAAATCTAAAATGAAGGCGCAATCAGAACCATACTTAGGGGTGCTCAAAGAGCCTGCCTTTGCTTCTTCCTACTTCCGGTGACTCCCAGTAAACAACAGCGGTCATTGCCTAGTGTCAGGCTGAGCCCAGGCTGTCCCCATGAAGAACTCGGCCCTCACCTCACTCAGGCTTCGACTTAGGGCACAGCCACTGGGTTTACTGGTCACCTTGACCACGTGACCTCATCTTAGCACCATTCTGTCCACAACAGTCCAGCTTCAAAGAAGATAAGTGCCTTTGGGTCAGATGCCAAGTATAACCCAGGTTAGGAAAAGCCAGGAATGTCCAGTGGGGTCCCCAAGTCAGCACATTGGTGTCCCATCTCTGGCATTCACATTCAGTTTATGAACTCTTCCTGTGGGGAAGAGGTCTGCCCTCCCCGTGGCCTCTCAGGGCTGTCTGACAGTGCTTCCCTGACTGGAAGCCACTGCCCATGGGCCGTAAACTGTTTGTAAGGTCTTAAATACATGCAACCAACCCTCTGAAGCCCGCCACTCATCACTTACCCAGAAAACCAAGTCACAAAGCAGCAGGCGAGACCAGCCACCCAGGAGGACAGCCGTGAGGGTCTCTGTGGGAGCTGCCTAGCCAAGGCCCCTCCTGTGGTGACCCTGTCAGAACTGGACCTTGTCTTCAAGACCCATATCTGGTTGTGGGCAGTGCACAGTGCCTTCCACAAGCCTAGGGACACTTGTTTTGTGATGAAGTTGCAAAGTTTCTGTCCCCAGGTAGCCCCTGCTCCTGGGCTGAAGGGCATGGTTCACAAGTGGTGGACTGGAGGCCTGTCAAGGGGACCAAGGGCTTCTAAAGAGGATTGGGAAGGGACAAACAGGCTAGACAGCTAAGAGTCCCTGTTACCAATCTTCACAAGAGATGACAGCCAAGGGGTGATTTTTCATGTTGTGCTTCTGGACGTTTCTGCCACAGGTGGTGAAAGCAATGGCTGCATCAGCACACCGGGTAACCTGGGGTGAGTCCCTTGAGTTCACTGTGTCTGTGTCTGTTTCTTCGCTCATAAAGCAAGGTGCAACTGTGGTCCCTTCTTCCTTCAGGGCCTGAGGGCCTGAGGACAGAGGGAAGACATCAAAGTGGGCAGTTTGCCTGGTGGTCTCCACAAGTTCTCCAGGCCTCCTTGAGAGCTGGAACCCAGACTGTACTCCTCGTTGTGAGGTCTCCGGGAGTCCCCGAGCTTCTAAGCCCGTCTGTAAACAGCAGCTACTGCAGGGGGATGAGAGGATCAGCAGAAGACCATGCATGACAGACGGTTCCCACGCAGTTATTTTTATCGTCTGCATGGCTGTTTTCCCTGCTCCTGCTCCTGCTGTCCTCGTTTAAATCTCCCAGGAGCAGACTCAGACTTCAGTGTGGGCAGGCAGAATCTAAATTACCAACAAGGGTCTAGGGAGGTGAGACTAGAAGCTGGAAAGGCCACCACAGCCCCAGACACAGTTCTCAATACTGTAGAGAGCATGTGCTTAGACAGCCTGCAGACAGCTCCACCCCTGGATGAGGGAGTTGAGAGACCTATACCTTCTCTCCATTGCCTCCTGGAGGGTGGACTTCCCTGGTATCTGCAGCCAAAGGAAGGGCCAGGGCAGAAAGCTTTGACTGTGGCTGCTGCGTCCTGACATCTGACAGGGAACTGGGGTGCAGTCAGGGTAAGGGGACCTCGGGAAGCACCAAGAGGGACTGCCTTCTCAGGCCTGCCTTGTTCACTGGTGTAAATGTACATCCGGGGCCCGAGGATACGGATCAGTGGTTCAAGTGCTTGACCTGCAAGTCAGAAGACTGGAGTTCAGCTCCTTAGAAGCCATGTAAATGCCTGGTAGGTGTGGCAGCCGGCCACAGATTCCAGCCTGGAAACTCAGAGCCGGGATTCCTGGAACAAGCCTGCTACAGAGCTCTAGATCTGACTGAGAAACCCTGCCTCAAAGATAAGGCAAAAGAGTCACCGAGGGGGATTCCTGATGTCAACTTCAGGCCTCCGAACACATCATCATATTTGTGGATAGATACCTAACATACCCACTCACTGAACATACACACACACACAAACACACACACATGCATGCACACACACATGCACACACACACATGCATGAACATGCACACACATGCACGTGCAAATGCACACATGTGTAAATGCACACATGTGTAAATGCACACATACACACATGCACATATACATATACATGTGTGTGTATATGTGTGTGTGTGTGTGTGTGTGTGAGAGAGAGAGAGAGAGAGAGAGAGAGAGAGAGAGAGAGAGAAAGCAGCAAGGGATACCTTTTGGCACGCCTGTGCCAAGATGTGCTGCTAAGAAATCATACAACTCAACATGTTGGGTTGGGGTGGAAGTTGAGAAAACTCATTTCAGATATAGAAGCTTAAAAATGAATGCTTTATTTCCTGAGCACTCAGGGAGGTGGCCACCCCAGGGGAGATTGTACAACCTTTGAAAATCATGGGTACACAAAGGGAGAGGGGAGCTGGGGCGAGCTGTAGTGTTATCCAACTGTATTTTGACATTATGGGTTATGTAAAGGAGTGCCTACGTGTTGGAGACTGGGTCATCATATCCAGGGCGCCTGGCTTCAAGGTCCTTAAGTCATTTTCCTGGACATTAGGTCTAGAGGCTCAGACTGATAGGGGGACAAATGAGTGGCTCAGCTATGTAGTTAATTAGGGTATAACAAGCAATTGGTTATGTATTTTTTTTTTACAATTTATGCACATCGGTTTAGATAACAGCAATTTCTATATTCCTCACTGGTTAACAGGTTAACAGAGAATGAAGAAAATGTTTGGAGAAGTGGGATAGGTGTGTTTGTTCCTAGGCTTGGGAAGATGAATTTGTTTGACCCTGCCAGCAAGATGGAGAAGTTGTCCTTGAGACAGCTGGACTCAGACAACTGTCTCCTCACAAAGCTGTCCCGGAGATGTCTGGACTGAGATCGCTGTTTACAACAGAAGCCGTTCAGCTCTAGAGAAGTCCCCAGCTCCCCTAGGTCCTGGGACCTTGGATTTGGTTTCTCCCTGTGATTAAATGGAGTCTGAAAATGGAATGGTAGCACTACGCTTCCCTTGCGTGTTCCGGACAAACAGATCTAGTGCAAGCGGTTTATTGGAGAGGGGAGAGTAAAAGGCTGTCTCAGAGTGGAATCACAAGGAAGAGATAGACAGATAGGCAGACAGGAAGATGGAGAGAGGGAAAGGGAGGGGGAACAGGAGAGAGATCTGGGGGTGACCAGGGCCCTTTTATGCACCACACCTGTCTCACCTGTGGCACCTGGTGGTAGCAGGTGATGACACAAAGCTGTCACTGGGTCCCTGAGGGCAGGCCGGTGGAAATGCCTGATTGCTAACACCTAAGGTGGTCATGATACCACATGTGAACAACCTTCATGCATGGATCTTGTGCATCAACCGAGGTAGGAAAACTGAGACCCAGTGCACTGTGGGGCTAGTTCTGGAAGAGAAAGTGGTAACACACAACAGATGGAGGAACTTCCATAGGAAAGACCACAGAGGTGGCCTAGAGGCTCCCTTAGGTGCTGAGCTCAGGCAGACAGATGGGAGGGTGGGTGGATGGCCAAGACTTGCGTGTTAGAGAGGACGTCACGGTGGCTGTGTAGTATAGGGATCACACAAGGCTGAAATGGAGCAACAGAATTGAGGAGCATCTGCTTTGGGCCCCAGGGGGGAGGAAGGTGACTGGGAGGAGGACATAGATTTTGGTGCAGCCTAGAACTGGACCTAGTCCAGCTCAGATGGAGGCAGAACTGGCAAGGACATGGGCTTTGTGGAGAGGGAAGGATAGGATGAGGGGGTTGATGAATGGCTTTGAGGCATTGGGGACTTCACAGGATGTGATGGCTTTGACAGTGCAGGGCTGTGATGGTGACTTAGTTTCCAAGGGTCCTCTAAGGAAAGATGCCTAGGGCTAGGCAGCTTCGTGGCTCTGGTCCTGAGAAGGCTTCCTCTGAGCTGGAGACCTGAGGAGCTTTGGTCACTGAAGCGACAGGAATAGATAAGGCCACCTGGACAAGAAGAAGAACTGGGCAGAAAGAGCAGAATCAGGGACACAGCTAGAATGGAATTCCAGGGCCAGGCAGAGAGGGAGACTGTGTGGGAGATGGAGCTCTGGTCCCCAAGGCCGAGAGAACCCCGCAGAGGGCACAGGCTAGAGAGGGTAGAACACTTGATCCCAGGGGCCCCCCCGTCCTGGACCTGGCTCTCATTGGCTACTTTGAAAAGCATGTTTCTTAGGAGGTGGGCCACGGGTCTGTCAGTAAAGCGCATGCCTCACAAGCTTAACAACCTGAGGTCAATCCCCAGACTGTGGATGAGAAGCCAGGAGCAGTGGTGTACGCTTGTAATCCCAGAGATGGCAGGACTCACAGCAGAGACAGACAGATCTTCCTGAGTTCCCTGAGCAGTTTAATCTGCTTGCCAAAGTTCCAGGCCTACAAGAGGCTCTGCCTCAACCCAAAAACAGAGGGCACACGGGACTTGCCGCTGAGGATTGTCTTCTGGCCTCCGCATGCACAAGCACACAGGTGCACACCCACGTGTGCATACATGCAACATACATACGCACACATACAGAGAGCCGGAGAGGGACAGAAAGGGGGGACATTCTTGATCACAGACACATATGGGTAAGTTGCATATTATTGGTAAGTTTGTAAGTGTGTAGCTTACAGTGGTTTGTAGTTTACAGAGTTCCCATAAGAGGCAACCACGTGACCCTTGCACAAGTAAAACCAAGTAGATGCAGGGGTCTGGACCTGGCTTCTGCAGCTATAGCAACTGGGCAGAGAACTGAGTTCGTAGATACTACCCAAGGCGAGGTGACAGCAATAATTTGAGCCCCATCTTGGTTCCCCACAGCTCTACCTGGCTCTGGAGGCCAAACGGGGTACTAATTGGTACCCTGGGCTTAAGCACTTTCCCAGAGTCCTGCTCTGCGAGCCATCCGAGGCCTCTCACACCGCTAAACACCAGGTTAGCAGGTTGCATCAAGAGCACATTTGTGCACAAAAACTGATTGGTTTCTGAGGAATCCAGCTTGGCCTCTTTTTAGCACCTACTCCTCCTCCCCAGGGGTTGGAAACCTGATCCAGGCCAGGGTAAGGTGGAAGGAATTCCTCCTGGGGAGAGCCTGTAGATGTGATTAGCAGGTGAGGATTCCAGGGGCCAGGAAGTCAGGTGCTGTCAGCACCAGAAAGGCCAAGCTGGTGACCCACGTGCAGCAGGGAGACCAGGCAGGGCCCCCAGCAGGGGCCGGGATGGACTTCCTGTCTAGAGTCAGATGTCAGAGGCCCTAGGAGAGGCCTCTTGTGACTTGTGACTGGAAAACCCTTTTCTCTCCACCTGCCCTGTCCCTGTGCAGTCATTTCCCGTCGTCTTCCCTGCATCTTCCTGGTCCTTTTTAGACTCTAGAGGATGAAGGTGCGGATGTTTTATAGCCTCAGCTACTAAGTGACAAAAACTAAAACGGGCTTTAACTAAGGCCACGGTGAATCAGCATAACCACGGCCACCACTTCAATTTTCATCTCCAGGCCTCCATCATCACTACCGCCAACGCCAATGCCTTCCATTACCACACCATCACCACCATTATAGTTACATCACTATTTTAATCACCGCCACCATCATCACTACCACTACCATCATCATCATCATCGCATCTCTTTACCGTTATCCAACATTATTCTAAAAAGATTTCAGCCATCTTGGTCTCAGGCATCACAAGCTATCAGGTCTCTAGGTTCATGGAGTCTTCTATGTCTCCCACCCTCACGCTACCTCTTCTTCTCTGTCTTCCTTCTCTCCCGCCCTTTTGTCCTCTTCACGCACACACACACACACAGCTTCCCTACGTCTCCTGTGTTGACCCCATCTTGCATGGAGGACCAAGGCAGGGGCTTCTTGCATATGGAATAAGCATAAGGCACAATGTTCTCTGCCCATCTCTGATGCGTGGGGCAGCCATTTTCCCTCTCGACTCCACAGTCTTCTCAGCTGGAAAGTCCCATGGGGAGAGGAGGTCATAGGTCACACTGGGGACAATCCTCAAGCTCTCAATGGCCCTTTCATCCTGACCCTGCCGTGGAAAGGGAAGGGAAGGGAAGGGGACACCCTTGGTGGCTTCTCAGAAAGGTGAGAGAAACATTCTTTACTGTCCCCTACTAATGTGCTGGCCTTGAGCTCTAGACTGTGTCCCTACATCCCAATGAGGGAAGAGGGCTCCAGCTGCCAGGCCCTGGACAGGTAGTCCCTCTGATTGTCTTCCCAGTATCCTCAGGGACAGACGCCACACAAGGGCATGTGAAAGCCCATGTCCTCCTTTGGCTCTTCCCACCTAGATCTGCCTCTGGGTACCTCGGCCCCCACGGACCTTGCGCAGCTGGACACGTGGAAGTACAGGATCCAACTTCAGCAATGGGGTTAGGAATAGATGGGAAACTCCGTCTCTGCATATCCTTGGGGGAAGTTTAAAAGCCCACCCCACCCTCTGAAAGTTTCCTCCCTGGGTCAAGAAAGGAGGGACAGAGATGATTTCAAGCCACCAAGGGCCCCAGGGAGTCTAGAGTGAGTGTCTCAGCCAAAGGCTGAGTTATGCCCAGCAGAGGGATTCTGACAGCCTGGCCCGACAGCCTTCCCCACAGCTGCCTAATGAGACCCTCTGAGTGCCTGTGGCTGCGAGGAGAGTAGCCAAGGTGACGGTGACATCCAGGGAACCAATTTGGTCACAGAATGACCGACTAAGCCATTGCACCTCATGGAGCAGTCATTCCCCAGCCTGCCTGGCGGCTCGGGGGCAGCTTTGGGGCTCACAGTTCCCCAGGGCAGGCCTTCAGAAAGAATAAAATAAAAGCTATCCCCACTCTGGGGCAGGGATAGCTGGCCACGATGCACAGCTGTCTATAGGACACTGTGTCGTAGTCTGTAACAGACCTGTTCACTTCACATCTGCCCTGTTTAAGACCCTGGGCAACACTGTGGCTGGGGTCACCTCTGTAGTGAGGAATGTGAAACTCAGACTCAGTTCCAAAGTCACCTTGTGACCTAGATGACAGAGTTCATATGTGAACCCACACCAGCCTGTTCGCTTCCTAAAACTTGTGTTTCATCTTTATGCCCACTCCTCAGGGGCACAGGGGTCAGAGGTCAAAGCCAGTGGGCAGAGCCCAGCCCTGAGTGGGACCGGGGGAGGAGGCGTGGAGGGAGGGAGTAAGGAGAAAGGGATGTCACAAAGTACAGTAGTGACGGCTAGCTGAGTGAGGAGTGGGAGGGACTCACATTGTAGACTGAGTGGGCGGGGCTTACATTGTAGAGTGCCTGAGTGGGCGGGGCTTACATTGTAGAGTGCCCGAGGAGAAAGAGCCACAGAAGACAGCCTTGAATGGCACAGAAACTCCTGCAGGTACCCACACTAGGGCTGGCAGCCCTCCCCCACAAAAGGCTGACAATGTGTGGCAGGGGCCAGGCAGATAGAAGGGCAAAGGTGAGGATTTGCTCCAGTTTGGAACTGAAGGCATCTGTCAACCTGCCTGAACCTATGAGGGAGCAGAGCCAGCCAGGAAGACTGACCAGGCCCCCATCGCCCAGCGGACCTATTCCTCCCCTCCTCCCCTAATTGGACTTCCTGAGTCTGAGCTCCATGCAGGACAGCCTACCACCCCCCCCCCCAACACACACACACACACACACCGCCACAGCCCAAGGGCCTGCCCAGCCTCAAGGTGAAGCTTCCTTTCAGGGTGACCCTAATTCTGCCTCTCCGCCTTCCCTTCTACCTTCCTCCAGAACTCATCACTCCTTCCTCTCAAATTCTTGAGGATGATGGGACCTTCATTGGGGGCGGGGGGATGGTATAAACTGTGTTCTGGCTGGTTCTTGTGGACACCTAAATATGTCTTTACCCCTTTACGGTAGCAATAGAAGTGTAGGCTCTGAAATCACACTGCCTGAAAGAAAATCAAGGAAAGGACACTTCCTGGAAGGGGTAACCAAGCGGGGTCTTGAAGGAGGAATAGGAGTTTGTAAGAAGCAGGAAACAGGAGGAAGGGGTTAAGGAAGAGAAAGTGAAAGCCTAAGGGGTGTGTCTGGGGGGTGGGCTAGAAGCGGTGAGGTGGAGATGTGGGGGGAGAAGGGAAGATAAGCGATCAATGTGTCAGGAATTCAAGGTTCAAGGTCAAGGAGGAAGGAGGATACAGTGCCTTCTACAAGCTAAGAGGAAACAGCAGGTTCCCAGTGGATGTCAGCTGCCCACCACCTGGCTGACGCTACGCTTGCAGCCTGCATGGTCCTCCAAAGACAAGGGCCTTGGCCATAGTTCTCTAATGGGCCTTGAGAAGGAGGTGCTCCCTGGCTGGCCCTCCTCCTCCTCCTCCTCCTCCTCCTGCTCCTCCCTCCCAGGGCTCCAGCCTGCGGTCCTATCACAGCCGTCATCTCGTCATCTCTTTCTCCTTCCGTCGCTCACTGATCGTTATCCGCAGACCCTTCCAATGCTTCAGACAGGCCGTCCATTTAATTTCGTAAAACCAAACAGCACGCCGGCTCTCTCAGGATGCACGGTGAGCGTGATACGGGCCTGTGGAATGTTTCTCAGAGCAGTGAAAAATTTAATTTTTCCCCCCAGCATCAAGATGTGTCAAACATAATTTATGCCTGGACATAATTCATCCCCAAAGATAAATATTGAAACCCAAGAGAGGAGAAGCAGCTGCAGAATTTGCTGGGGCCAGAGGGCTGCAGAGAAGGTCCCCCCTCCAGTCCTGCCACTGACAGGGTGGGGGGTAGGGGGGTAAGTATGGGGAAAACCAAAGTAAAATAGCAAGCCCGTGGTCTGGCCTTAGTCTCCTGCAAAGGCTGAGGGTCTTTCTTTTTCTTTCTTTCTTTCCCTTTTTTTTTTTACAAGCCTCTTTTGTGTCTGTCGGACTGTTGCTCTGTCTTGCATAAAATCGCTTGCTCGCAATAGAAGTCTTCAATTAAAGTCACCTGCTGGTCTTTGTCAGTTGAACTTGATGCTGTCAAATCACGCTGAGTTCCTTAAGCCAATACAAGTCATTACAGAGGGAGTGAATAAGAGCCGTGGCAGGCAGGAGCTCTCTGTGATCAATTGATATCTTCCTTTGCCTGGGAGGGGGTGGGGGTCTCAGAGTCCCACTCCCCGCCGCCTCATCCCCTCCACAGGGGCCTGCACCCCTGGATCCAATTAGACCGCAGCTCGGCGGGTCTGAGGGTACGCTGAAAGGCCATCGGTAGGCGAGCCCATTAATAACTCGCCGGTGCCCTGCGTATTGTAATTGTCAGTCTGCAATTTACAGTAATCCTCCCATGCAAAAAAACCCAAGTCGCTGCAGCTGATTGGAAATTCATACGCCTGTTTGAAAGAGAAAAACACAGGCCGCACGGGTTAAAAGGCCACAGCACGCAAGCGTGCGTGTTGAGTGACAGACATTTTAGTACTAGCCTGGGACCATATTTTAAAAGGTCACTGAAAACTCTTGGCTTGGGCTCTCTGACAAACAATGAACGTCCTGGGTATTTATTTGCCATCTCTTTGTTTTTACAGCATGCAGAATAAATGACTTAAATGACGTTGCGCGGGTCTGCATATTGTCATCACGGGTTACAAGTCACTATTAAACTCCGTCAAATCAAACCAAACCCGGTCAAGGCAACGAGACTAAGAGTTATTTGCATTCCTTCTGTCATAAAAAATCATATCCCCTTACTCAAGACTTTCAATTCGTTATTAAACGCAGCCACAAGAGTATTTCAGGTCTGGCAATATAAGCCCGGGGAAACCTTCTCGGTATAACTCAGTCTAACAGCTCAGACCCGATCCCACTAAAAAGTCCCAGTTGAGCGTATCTGGGCGTTCAATCAAGACATACATATTACTTTTAAATAAGATTAGCCTCTATATTTTGCTGCTTAAGTTAAAACTTTTCATGTCTTTTTCTGCTTTTATATAAACTCCAGCATAATTCTGTTTTAGCGAAATACTTCAAACAAATTAAAAACCTCAAGTTGAATGTGTCCTTAACAAAAACACTCTTAATGGCACTGCAACGTGTTTGCTGACGTTAAAAACACTTTCCCATAAGATGGATTTTTCTGCCCCCCCCTCCCACCTCCGCCTTTGCTATTGCAGCAGTACAGGGTCCCCCTTGGTGCTCCAGTGTAGGCTTTGACCACTCACTCTCCACTCAGCCCCATTATCCATTAAAAAAGAAAAAAAAAAAGTATCGAAAAACCAAAAAAAAAAGTCCTGTCTTATCTGCCTTCAAATGGGCTCTGGGTCAATTGGGAATGGAAAGTGATCAGTAGGGTATTTGGGAGAATATAAGGGGAGATACTTAGTTTCTGTTGATGTGCTAAAATACCACGACAAAGGCAACTTAGAGGGGGAAAGGTTTCTTTTAGCTCGTAGTCCATCACTGAGGGGAAGTCACAGAGGTGGGAACGTGAAGCAGCCAGTCTGTAGGCAAGAAGCAGAGAACAATGACTTAATTAATGCCTGCACAGTTCAGCTGTCTTTCTCCAGTCTTATAGGTTGGAAAACCACACCTAGGGAATGGCGCCACCCAGAGTGGGTGAGTCTTCCCTCATTGATTAATATAACCCTAGAATTTCTCTGGGACTGGTGTTGACTGTGTCCTGAAACAGTCATCAGGGCCCCTTCAGAAGTGAAGCTCACAGAGAACAGCTTCACCCCATGGTACAGCAGGCAGATGGCCACCTTTACCTGAAACCCTGCCTGTGAGTGAGGGTGGAGCCTGTGAGTAAGGGTGGGGCCTGTGAGTGAGGGTGGAGCCTGTGGGTATGGGTGGGGTCTGTGGGTGAGTGGGTGTGGGATCTGTAAGTGTGGGTGGGGTCTGTGAATGTAGGTGGAGCCTGTGGGTGAGTGGGTCCTGTGAGTGAGTGTGGGTGGGGCCTGTGGTGTGGGTGGGGCCTGTGAATGTTGGTGGGGCTTGTGAGTGTGAGTGGGGCCCAGGAAGGTGATGGCTGCCAATGCTATAGCAGGGCTACCCTCTAGGGCAAAGATGCAAGGGTTTGTATCAGTAATGAGGGCTCCCCCTCAATGAACTGAGTTCATGGAGATAGAGAGGTTCTAGGTAGGCTGATGGGGCAGAACTTTTACAAGCCAATCCAGACCTTCCTGAGAGGAAAGCTATGGAGTCTGGGGGCAGGGGTCTTGTGGGCAGCAAGCAGCCAGGCACCTGCATCTACAAGATGGTGAAAGCTGCCAGCAGCTATGGGGCACAAGAGAAACCAGAGGCCAGGTGAGCCGTTCACTGCAGGGGAACCCTGACTACAGCTTTGGAGACTCTAGAGAGACCCCCACCTAGGCTGTCCTGGGACGCCAGAACAGGGAGAGTGTGAACTAGCATATGTGTATTCTCAGCCACTAAGCGGGGGTGGGGGTGGGGGGGTGGGGGGGTGGGGGGCTTGTGATGTGGCACAGAAAGCAAACACTCATGGAGTCACAGCTTCCTGACCAGCAAGTACGCTGAAGCTGTTTCTCAGCCCCACGTATCAACTCCTTCCTCATATGGCAATCCAAACATCACATTGCTTTAAGGCCTCCCTCTTGTTCTTAAAGACATTTATATAAATAATCTACTTCTTTCTTAATTTGGCTGTCACTGTGTTCTCTAAAACAAATATCTTTCCCTTTTTAAAGGCCCCCAAACAGGCAGCACGCTTGACATCAGTATAAAATTCCTCTTGTTAAGCCCACAAAAATTAACACCTTATGAGAAAAGCTGTACCTTTAAAAAAAAAAAACAAAACACCTGACCAAATATTTCATAAAAGCAACACACAGCAAATTCCTAAGGTGGATTCTCTGGATTTACAACCATCAAACTGTATTAAACTTAACAATATCAAGATTTATTCCCTATTAAGTGGAGCCTCGTTGTGGTAATAGCTCACATTTGGTCCCAGAAGGTCTCAAATACCTTCTGCCCTTCACTAGGTACTCTGTCATAATTCATAGCAAGGTGTTTCAAACCCTCATTATGAGGCCATGCTGCGACACTGGGGCATGACATACTTACCTGGGGAAGGGGGTGCATGTGGCATCTTGGGACACAATGTAGAAATGGCCCCTGGGTTATGGAGGAGACACGGAGAACCAAGGGGTAGCCCTCACTGGCTCAGGCCCCAGTAGTATCAAATGTTAGTGTCTGACTGGGCTCTTTCTCTAAACAGTGCCATTGGAAAAGCTCAGGTCAGACAGACTTGGGACACTGTGGAGGCAGGACAGCCACACACCTTCTCAGGTTAGTATCTGCTCAGAGCTGTGCCCAGTTGGTGACACTGTGGGGTCCCCAGGGAGACATCTTCTAAAGGCAGATGCTGAGGCTAACCCAGAGATTCCAATTGTGTTGTGAACCACTGGCCTGGTGGCACCCATCATACCTCTGAGGAACCCAGAATTGCAAGAGGGAGAGAGATTTTCCTAAGAAAAACCGGCTTCCATCTGTGGTCTAGAAAGACAAGGCTATCCTCAGGGCTGCCGCTGCCCACACTGAAATTACAACTTTGGGTGGAAAGGTGGAAATTAATTTTGAAGATTTTTAGTGATCAAAGACTTTCAAGTTATTCTTAAAACATATAGGGTTTACAGCTAGCATTGCTGCCTGGTGGCAGAGCTCTTGCCTAGCATATATAAGGCCCTAGATTTAACCCCAATCCTGCCTGAAAAAAAAAAAAAAAAGTCAGGTCTTTAATCTACCCAAGCTGGCATCTTCAGAATGCACACAGCCTTTCGCCTAAAAAATAAAAATCACAATCTCTGTTCTCTTTGCTAGGATAAAATACTTGGAGAAAAGTAGCTCAGAGGCACAGAGTTCATCCTGACTTGCAGTTCAACGGTGCCAGTTCATCACGGCAGGGAGGAGCCTGAAGCAGCAGGTCACATGGCAGCCAGAGTCAGGGAACAAATGAATGAGCCAGTGCTCAGCCCATTTCCTTTATTGTATTTGATTGAACCCTATGAGCAAGGAATGGTCCCACTCACAGTTTAAAAAGGGTCTTCCCACATCAGTTAATGGAACCCCTGCAGGCATTTCCACCTCCCAGGAGACTCTACCATCTGTCAAGGTGACAACTAACAATGAGCCTAGTGAACAGCCTGTGAGAAGGAGATGCTAATCACTGTGCCATTAAGAGGTCCTCTGAAGAACTACTGTCCCTCAAAGGGTAGCATGCCTCACTTCTTGTGTGGTGGGTTGAATAGGAATGGCCCCGCAGGCCATTTGAATGCTCGGTTATTAGGGAGTGGCACTACTTAACAGGGATTAGGAGGTGTGGCCTTGTTGGAGGAAGTGTGTCATTGGGGGTTGGGCTTTGGGGCTTCAAATGCTCAAGCCAGGCCCACTGTCTCTCTCTTTTCCTACTGCCTTTGGATCCAGATGCAGGACTCTCGACTTCTCTCCAACACGTCTGCCTGCGTGCCACCATGAGTAACAACCTCTGAACTGTAAGCCAGTCTCAATGAAATGTTTTCCTTTGTAAAAGTTGCTGTGGTCATGTGTCCCATCACAGTGATGGAACACTGACTAAGACGACTTGCGCCCTTAGGCTCCAGTCTTCTGGTACTGAGGCTCCCAGTCCTTACCGATTTTAAGTGTACCTCCAGGGCCCAGCCTACTGTACAGAAAAGGAGACAGAATCGTAAAAGGTCCAGGACCTGGCTGAAGAGTATCAGAGCTTGGTTTGCCCAGGCATGAACCTCCCACACCCCACCACCCACCCCCAATGCTCCCTACTGACCAGCTCTGTCCTGATACCTAGAGGGCTAAAGTTAGGGCATCCCAGGATATGTGTGGGCTTCAGATAATCTAGACACCCAGAGATGCTGGTTGGTCATGAGCACCTCTCCTTTGTCAACAACAGTGGTCTCTGGGAGCTTCAGTTCTGGAAAGATTCCATCATCTATTTATAAGTGAGACCACAAACTGGCATTCTGGCTCATGGGACAGACTGACTCAGCCCTTCACACGAGAATAGATGAACAGAATTAAAAACTAACCACCAAGGGCTATGGAGAAGGCTCTGTCAGTGAAGGGCTTGCCATGCAACTTAAGGAGCTAAGTTGAATCCCCAGCACCGATGATGTAATATGCTTAAGATCCTGGGGAGGTGGAGGCAAGGGCTGGCTGACCAGACTACACTACTTAGCGAACTCCAGGCCTATGAGAGACCTTGCCTCAAAATAGACAGTGCCTGAAGAATGACATCCTAAGCTTTCAAGCACTCTCCCACACAAAGCCAACTACCACACAAAATCCAAAGTGACCTCAAACAAAACAAAACCGGGGGCGGGGGGGGACACTAACACAAACAACCAACCCCAGAAAGTTCAAACTCATTTCCATGAACCCACTTGTCTCTACTGCTTCAGGCAGAAGACAAAGCTCAGAGCGCATCTTCGAAGCATAGAGTCAGGTCTGCTGTCACACGCTGCACAGAGCAGCACAGGCTTGAGCTACGTCTACTTCTTACATGCCCCGGCAGGGACAGACCAACAACAGCTGGTTCAAAGCAGAGCCGGAGGGATGCAGCCTGCCTGAGGGCTGCTGTACTCACCCAGGCCGGCCAGCTCCTGTCCAACAGAAGCCTTGGTGCTTCTCTGCTGCCCAGAGTCATTCCCCAGAGAATCCACAGCAACAGCACAACAGCCCCGATGCTGCTCCAGGGGAAGCAGGAATGGGGACAACAGGAAAATGAGAAGCTGCTACCCAGAGAACTGCTTTGTTATCAGATGACAGTATCTATTGATTTGGGTATAGCTGTTTTTCCCACAGGATGTAGCTGCCTAAGACCAGGTCAGGAGTGTTACGTTACTTACTGCCACCTCTCCAGAGTTTTGAAGCGGTGAACTGAGTCGCTTAGTAGCCAAAGTTTAAAGAAGAAACATCAGCTGCAAGATGCAGTGTTCCAGACCAAAGCTTTGAGAGTCAAGATTTTTGAGACAGTTCTCCACCGACTCCTCTCAATTAATTCTATACATCTTACTTGTATCACAGGGCCCTGATCTCCCTGTAAGGCAGCACTGAAACTCAGAAGGGCCCAGTTCTCATTTCCCTTGGCAAAAACATTGTTTAAAGAGAAAGACACAAAAACAAACAAACCTAGCAAACGGGGAATTGCCCTGCCCTTCACTCTTCTGATTGTCCCAGCCCTCCTCTGATGCATCTCCCCAGGACCTATTCTCACAGAGGCAATGGAGACCGGAAGAGTGGAGGACAGTACCACACTTTAGCTGCACACAGCTTGAAGTAGCAATGGCCCCAACTGAGGAGGGGGTTGAACACAGAAGGTGGCATCTAGAACTGCAGCTGGGGACTAGGGTGGGAAGTTTTCAATTACACTTGGCAATACACAAATGGGGTTCTTGGAAGCTGCAGACTGGCACCTGATGGGAAGACACCACCCCTCATCCTGAGCTGGGTCAGCTGCATTTCCTGACGGAGATAACCTTCATGGATCATGGTTACATCCTTCTGGGACTATGAGAGGCCAGCATGTAGAAGCAGAGACTGGTTTCTATATAAAATGTATTCCACAGACCTTCTGCTTCGTGATGGCTCACTGTACCTGAAATGGGTCCCCCTTCAAGCCCAATGGCAGGACAGCTGGGCACTTACTGGTGTGACAGTCTCAGGCTGGGGTCCCAAAAACCTTGCCTAGCCATGTCCTGAAGACATTGCTGGGGATCTCACCAAGAGTCCAAACTTAAAGGTGTCTATGGCCATAGGAAGATGCAGCTCTCTGATATGTATTGCACTCAGGCATAAACCAACCTGAAATGACCTGCAAAGGACACTAATTTCACCGGCAACTGCTCAACCATCTTTAACCAGCAGCACATTTTAAATCTGTTTGTTGCCGTATTGCATCTGTTCATATCTCTAGAACCCATCCATCTCCATCCCACAGGGTAGATTTACTTCTGCACCAAAGGAAGTGAGGGTGAAGGCAAGCCTATGTTGAGTGTGAGCAGCTCACTGAAATTAAGTTTCTCAGAAATACCAGAGAATATTTTGGAGCTGTATGGGACTAACCCCCACTTCACCAGCTAGTGACTTTCTAGCTAGACTCTGCTGTTCATAGGCCAACCACCATCCCACCAACTTCTGCCAAGAGAAGCTGAGTTCCCAGGCCAGAATGTATGCTGATGGCCCTATAGGGTGAGAATAGCATCACAGACCATGCTTTGGCTGTGAGGTAGGTGCACATACATGCTGGTGTGTGAACATGCATGTAGTCTGCGCTTTAGACCTGAAGCCAGTGTAGCTCTCTAATGGAAAGAATCACTTTCCTCACCCCTCCCCCATCTGTCAACCAGCCCGTGGCCCTTCCACTTGCATTAGTTCTTTGTCAGAATCTTGAGGGACTTATACAGACGCTGCAATCTCAAGCCCACTGCTCCCTCCCTGGGCTTCATCAGTCTGTGGTCTTTGTGTGTACGTGTACTAATAACTGAGACCAATCAAGCTCAAAGCAGCTTTTCACAGGACCCCTTCTTTACCCTAAAGCCAGGTAAGCTAGCAGGTCACCCAGCAGCAGCCAGGCCGTCGGAACGACCCCAGCCTGCTCACACCATCTTCTTGAAGCTGCTTTTCTGATTCTGTCAGGGAACAGAGTCTGAGGGTGGACATATCCCAGGATGCCCAAACTTTAGCCCTCTAGGTAGCATAGGTCTGCCACCTAGTCCTCCCCTCTACTTCTCACCACAGGCCCACAAGCCTTTAGCTGAAGTCCTTGAGGCCAATGCAGGTTCTGCTGCAGGCCTGCTGAGTCAGACTATTTCCCATGTACCGCAGAGCGCCTCTGCCGGGGAAGAGGCACAGGCCAGGGGGGCGGAGGCTGCTCAGCTCATCAGGCTTTGTACCAAATCTCTTAAGTTGACTCTTAGTGCATTCTAAACTTGAGAATTCAGAACCAGGGAGAGAAGAGGGAGGCAGGGAAGGAAGAAGGGAGAGAAAGAGATGGGGGAGGCAAGGAAACTCCTCGTACACATTAGTGATTACTGGCTGACTGTACTTTAGGAATTACAAGGAAACAAAACCAAGCAGACAACCCTGACAGAATGTTCTCCAATCTGCAAGTTTTACTAAGAAGTACCACGTGAGTGCAGACTCAGAACGCTGCCATGTGAAAGTGGTGAGGGAGTGCACATCGCATCACTGGTAAAGTCTCCTAAGAAACCAGAGAAGAAACTACAGGCTACACACTTCCCATCTCACAGCCCGGTGACCCCTCTTCACGTTACTGACTTTTGGAAATGTTAAAAGCTTAAACTAATAAAACCTTCACTTAAGCAACAATGCAGAAATGTGTTGTAAGGATCGGCAAGTGGACATTCTGTCTTTGTTTCAAACTAACCTAATTCACTAAGGAAACCATCAAGTAAGTCACAGGCAATCCAAGAGCTGGCACACATCAATCGGCATGGCGGGATTTCAGCAAAGCACAGCCCTAGTAAGAGGACAACTGTTACTGTGTCATATTGTTTCTCAGGAGACCGTGAACAAGATCTTCCTGAAATAGGCAACCTATGAGCTTGTCTACTGAATGAAAACCTTTGGAGACCACTTTCTGCTACCACAGCTGAACTGGTTACACTGCACCAAGTATAAACATTAAAACAAAAACAAAAAACAAAGATAAAGACACAGCGTGAACAGACAATAACTTTATTGGCTACAATTATTAAAAAGAAAAAAACAAAACGGAAAAGCTAAAGGTAACTGTGGTCCATAGGTGCTGGCACAGCTCTGCAGTGACAGCTGCGTGCACGGATACATGTTTCTTTAGAAGGCTGCAGAGTGTGATGTGATGGACTTCGTTTATTGTCGGCAGAACACTCAGCCTGACTCCGTTAGTCATTTCCCTTTATTTACAGCAGAAAAGGCAGTTGTGTTCTTCCCATTCACCTCTGTGCTTTTGCTATGGAACCAGCAGCCAAGACAAATTCTGGGGCCATGTATGACATTTAAACTGTCTGTGGTTGTTTATCAAAGAAAAACAGACAAGAAAATAATGAGTCAAATAATAACTGCAAATTAGTTTGAGGTGATCATTTTCCCTGCCAGTGGACAGCACTCCGTCTCCATGGCAGACACACCACCTTTACAGTCATTTTAACTATCCTTGGTCTCAAACATATCTTTAAAATGTCTCATGTACAATATAAAATACAGAATTTATTGAGAAATAATTAAATTCCAGAGAAGCAATCAGCAGATGGGAAGCTATGGGTTCTTGGGCGTTGTTAAGCACAGAGGAGACACACAGAGCCCGAGGTGGCTAAGGATGCGGCTGTAGGCTCAGCTCAGGGTCTGTGAAATAAAGGTGCAAGGCCTCGGATTGCCAGCAGTTAAGTTTGTGCAGGAGGACTAGGTGCCTTCACCGAGCAAGGAGTCGTTTTAAATCAACAGGCCCCACGAGCAAAGCGGGTGGTTGTGGGTTTTTTACTGGTCTCCCTCCACGCTCTCAGCCACTGTCTGGTGGCTGCTGGTGACTGTACACGGGAACTGAACGGCAGAACCGAAGCAGCCTCAAGTCCCTGCTAATTACACAGCGTGTCTGCATCTTTCTGAGGACGGACTACTGTCGAGAAAATAAAAACATCGGTATTTTAAACGATAATTATAGGAGTGTTAGAGGTTATTCTAAATTTAATCATTTCACATAATATGAACGAAAAAAAGAAACGTAACCAAAACATTTAAAAAGCATAACTAAGTGTTCAGTCAACAAATCTCTGCCATGCTTTCAGCTTTACAGATAAAAGAAAATGTCACAGACAAGAATAATAATAATAGTTCAAATGTGCAAGTGTGTGACAAGCTGCAGGCATCCCAGCATGTTCCCAAGTCAGAACCGCAGCGAGGTGTGAGTGCCGGAGCACTGCCCAGCCTGTGCCACACAGACACAACCCAACAGAGGACAGGGCCTCACTCACTCTGCCTGCCTGGGATTGCAAAAGGGCCACAGGGGACGGCCCAACAGTGCAGCGCCTGCTGAGCTCGAAAGCAGCCACAGGATCTGTGCAGCTGCTTCCTCCTCACGGGCGCGCTGGCTGTCTCCTCCTCCTGCTACACTAGTGGAGGAGGCACATGGAGTCATCGAGGGACTGGGCAGAACAACTTTTTCTCTAAAATGCAAAGTCTTTCAACCAGTGAGCCTGGGGACAACCCCCACCACAAACAAACGCACATCTAACTCATACTTTTGATTTTTCGGACTTGGTCTCTGGGTAAATCACAGTATGATTCAAGCTAGTTATCAGGTACTTTTATCTAACAGCAACCAAAAAAAGAAGGAAGAAAGAAAAACAGCCCAAGTTTGCTATTGATACAACATTCTGAATAGTGGCAAAACATTTGAGCCCTGAGAATGGATGAGCGAAGCATATCCAATTCTGAACTTTTCAATATTAACAAAAAATACTCTCCTTATGTTACAAAATATACTGAGGCATTTTCTTCCACCAGGAATCCAAGTGTGAAACCATCTGCTTTTGGTGCCCGGATGCCAGAGCATCCATCCCAGGACATAAATGCACGAATCACAATGCAGAGAATCAGGTAGTTTATAAATCCCCAAGGACTGTGATAAGACAACAAACTCTACCTCCCACAATCCCACCCCACCTTACTATCTGACTGTACAATTATAGCTACAACATTCAAAAGATCACCTGGTTTGCACATGCTATGATGTCTTGCATTAAGGTTTGTGTGTGTGTGCGCGCATGGGGAAGAGGGATGTTCTAAATCAAATAGACAACTACAATCTCAAGTTAGAATTAAATATTTAAGATGAGTCAGCCAAATTAATTTCATCAAACAATAATTCAGATCCCGCTTTTCAGATGGGCAACAGCACATAATCCTTGGAGACGCTCACTCGCCCCTCTCCATGGGGTTCCTGACAGCCCGAGTGCTTGCTTGCACACACACGGCATATCTCTCTCTCTCTCTCTCTCTCTCTCTCTCTCTCTCTCTCTCTCTCTCTCTCTCTCTCTCTCGCGGGTGACTTGAACCTAAGTGCAGCATTACATGAAGCATCAGCCTCAGGAGATGTGTGGGGAACGCGAGCTACCCTGGCTCAGCCTGCTGAGACTTCAAGCGTAAGAGGGCGAATTGCAGCAAAGCTCTCCTGTGTGTTGGTGGGAGGGCATGGGCAACCCATACAGCATTTTTAAATGTAAATTAAGAGGTATTATAGTCACAGTGCAAAAAATTAAACTTCAAGCATGATACATAAACGTAGCACCAACGGGAAAATGCAGGCAAAGGGAGGGGACTGAGGTGTGTAAGTGAAGAGGGGCCCACAAGCCCAATTGAGACCTTCAGCAAATGCCTAAACAGCTTTACTTTCTCTGATTCTGAAATGAACTAATGACCTAGTTTATCTAAACTGGTGGCTTCTACCCCAGACGGGTTGGTCCTGGCAGTCTGCCACAATGCTGACCCCATAGGAATGACAGCACAGCTTTGGTGACTCTGGCAGCACTGCCTAGTACAAACCTGTGGCATGTCTAGGTGTACTGCATCTCAGGCTCATTTCGTCAGAACAACAGCTGACTGGGCATTTCCACCACTGGGACCACCTGGCAGGAAGTTCTGAGGAAAACCGGGCATCTAGTCATGTATCCTCTCTATAATGATGCTTTAAAAATCTATATACTCACTCTGGGTTTTAGAATGTCTTCAGTACAAGCAACAGAAATCCTACCTGTAATAGTTCCATTGCAAGTGCCCTAGTGAGCTGCCACCCCATCTCATCCAATGCATAATAAGGGGAAGGCAAAATAAAAAGCAAACTATCAAGTCCTTCCTTTTAAGGCAAGAATCCTCTCTGCAGCACGATGTGGCATCTGAGAACCTGGCCTCGACTCACCAACGGCCAGCACTGACTCAGAACCTGTCCCTTCCTATTCTGTGCAATGGTACCCGGGGTCCGCCGGGCGGGCCCCTTCCTCCACTGCCCTCCACAGCACGGGAGCTTCCTTTGCACACTGTTCCCTTTTTGTTGCGCTTGACACCGCAGCAGGACAGGTACTAGTGTAAGGGACTGCAAGGTCAGGACGACCCAGTTCTAGGGACTGCTACAAGAGGCTAAGCTCCATGGCCTCTAACACCAAGCAAAGTCGACAGAAATTAAATGTCAAAACAAAATCAAAAACCTGTCAAAATGATTTTAAAAACTTGCTAATAAACACCAGGATTAAAGCACTCCTGTGACTAAACAAAGCAGGGGTGGGTAAAGAAGACAAGATTGTGTCTGCGCAAGAAACTAAAGCTACAATTAGTTCCAAAGAGTTTATACACATATTAAATGTTTTATTCTGTTATCTGTCTCATTATCAAACTTTAAATTCTGCCTTCAGTTTTCCTGTTCTGTGTCAGCCCGAACCGTCCTGGTGCCGTGGAGCTGTGGTTCTGGTCCTCGGTCTTGCCGCCTGTAAGCCTGGAAGCTTCAGCTGTTAGGAGCCTGAGGCTGGTTAGCTTTGAGGCTGCGGAGGGCCCTTCGTGCTGCAGCAGACTTGGCGATCCTGTAGCTCCGGCCAACACCTTTAAATTTCCCCTTTCCCACCACTTCCACGGTGACTCTGACCTTTCCATCAAAAGTTCTCTCCGCTGGGCTGCAAAACCCCAGACAGTTTGAGTTAGGCATCAGAAGTATTTGTTAGTACTGTCAGTCGGCACCTCCAGTCCTCCTGGGCAGAGTCCCTCCTATGAGCTGACCATGTACCAGGCCTTAGCACACATAGACCGCTCTCTCCTCCCTCCCTCCCTCCCTCAGCTTCACTTTATGAAAACAAAAAGGGAAAGAACAGCCGGTCACACCAACATGGACGCTGAGAGGATGCAGGCCATGCAGGCGCTCTCATTCAGTAGCTATGGTTTCTTGAGAGCCCTTGTGTGTAGATACGTTAGTTCTTTACGTACACACCCTGCTTACCTAAACTTGGCAGTTTCTGGTTCCATCTCGAGCAATTCTCTCACTGGAGAACGAGGCACATTTGCAGAAAACTTTTCTATAATCAGAATAATAGATTATATAAGGTGACTAAAGGCCCTAGAAGCATTTTAAATAGTGTTCTTGTATACACCAGGGGGAAAGAGCCCGCACTGTACCTATTAGAGGCTGCATCATCGGATAGTACACCTGCCAGACCACCTCCAGAGACATCCCACTGTCCATATAAATGGCACCAGCAAGAGACTCAAAAATGTCCCCCATGGCCTTGGGGACTTCGATATCCTCTTCTTTCTCCTCATCCTCCTCGGATCTCCTAAGCTATTGAAGAAAAGTGACTTGTCAAATAGGGCACCTTCAAAGACTATCTACCCCAGACTGGCTTGCTTCTCTTAGCTGCCTTTTACTATTTAACAAGCGTAACCAACACCCAGGTGCACCTGATTCACGGCAGTGGGCATTCCAAAACCACCTTCCCCAGAACCAAAGAGACAAGTACCTGATGCCAGCAAAGGGAAAACCCTTGCAAACCAGAACAGAACTTAGGTGTAATCCAGAATTGCAAGATAAATATGGTCACAATCACCTGTAACCAAATAACTGCCTTTCTCAGAAAAGGCGCCCCTTAGCACCTAGCAAGAGCGACACGTGGGGACGGGCTTAGAGACTAGCACTCTGTGGGCGGAGGAACCCTTTCAGAAGCTCTTTCCCCCCAGTCGCTCTGTCACTGAAACATGAACTGCACTCACTCTGACAGCATGGCCGACACAGCGCATGCTCAGATCCACGGGATAAAACAGCACCTGTGTAAAGCCCACAAGTCTTCAGTGCTCCAGTCCTACCTCTGGCAATAGCTAACTGCATGCACAGGCCTCTGCCTCACACTCACAGTCACTACACATCCTAACGAAAGCTGCTCAACCCCTAGAAGGATCATCTAAGGGAACGAGCCATCTCAAGATGATCACGGCAGCAGCCAGTCCTCAGCTGCAAGCACAGCACGTGAGGGAGCAGCTGTAGTGTGCGGAGCTCCAGCCTCTGTACATTAAGTCTGGACTCCTTAGCAATAGTTATTGACAAATGCTAATGCTGACCACGCATGGGCTGCATAACTAACTAGACAGCTCCAATTCTCTTTTTTTATTTACTTGGATTTTCTAACAACAACAACAACAACAAAGCACAAATTACTGTAGAAGAGAATGAAGGAAAGGAGAAAATTTCAACTTGGACATAAATTAGTGAACGTATTAAATGTTGATACATCCATATTCCCTGGCTCTGGGATAAAAGACAATGTCAACCCTGGCAGGTTTAGCTCCCTCTTCTTACAGCTAAGGAAGCTGAGAGCCACAAAGATAGACTTCCTTAAGACAAAATAGTTCAGTTAGAACAGGCAGATATTTGCAGCTCGTACACAGAAAGGGCAGTAAAAGAACGCAGAAAGACCAGCAAAGCTGACTAGCCCCTCACTGCATCCAAAGACAACTTGAATTTTAGTGAGCTCCTTAAACGTACAGCTTAACTGTAAAGAATGAAATAGAGATCTACACAGGACAGGTAGGTCCTTCCTCATCACTTGGATTTTGGCTGTGACTGCTAAGACTCTGCAGAGCTGGAGCAGGAGCTCTGCTGTTTGGCTGCCAGGGCTTCAGCCCCAGACTTACTTTCTCCAACAGTTTGCAGCCATTGAAGAGATGGCAAAAATTAAAATAAGAACAGTGACCTGAGAATAAATCCCTCTACTGGGATGGAAGCTCCTAGGGTCCTGGGTGCAGGAAGTTGAGCACTATCCCTGCCTACAAAGAGCAGAGCACTGCAGCACGCACACACTGGAGCCAAGCAGCCCAGCCTAGCGGCAGATGCCTCCCAGCACCACTTCAATTTGTTTTTCAATAAGAGTTCCCGAGTTCCCACTTCAACAATGCAAGTGTACATTTGTGAGGCTTACCTGAGATGCTACCAAATATTTGTGACCCACTTAGAAAAGACAGAATCGGATCATCCTGTGGTGTCAGAGAGGCTAAGGCCACTTTGGGGCATGGGAGGAGGTGTACGTCTACAATTGTCTATGCCTGCTGTAGGAGCCTTACTGAGGTAACTGAAAACCCAGGCTCCTTGTCTGAATGACCACATGGGTCCATGGAGTGGGCAGCCCTGTCTCAAAGGCCTACCTGAGCAAAGCAAGTCATTCTCGGCTCCCTTAGAGATCAGGCAGCATGGGGGCACCCTGGTCCTGGCCTGCAACTATCCCTCTGGACAGCCAGGAGTCAGGGCTCAATCTGCCCAAACTCACAGTCCGCTGCTTCCCTCAGCACCGAGTTCACAGCTTAAACAGCACTAACCTCAGAGTCCATTCCTTGCATTTCGTTCTTCTCAAGCTGAAACTTCACAAAGTCATCAATAACATGAAAGAGCTCAGGAGAGACAGCTTTAAAGTACTTGTGGTAGTCATACTTCACAGCCAATGATGCAAAGATGGTGTTATTGACAAGGGCAGAGCGCAGGTCAGTCAAGACCCCTGGAGAATGCTGCCGTGGGTCTTCATAAAGGTGCTTGGTAATGAGGTAGTCCAAAATCGCATCTCCCAGGAATTCTAAGCGCTGGTAACAATCTGCGCAGAGATCCAAAGTGCAATGATGAGCCTGCATGAACACATGCACTTCTGCACACAGTCTGCACGGGAGCCAACGGAAAAGCGGCAGTCCCAGGCTCCTTTTGAGATTTCTACTGAGGAACATTTTCATTTACCTTTCTTAGTAAAATTATTGGGCATATACTCACTAATGCACCTGGAAGTTTTAATGGTAATTGAAAGCATATTTATTATACATAAATTGGGTCATATAATCTTCCAGTGCCCAAATAATATGCTTATTTTGGAGGGGGGAAAAGCCACTTTCCAGATGCAATCCAAGTCATAGCTCTCCTTTCCCTGGGCACTATACTAGCCAGGCAGGCACTGGGCATCCCTTCCTAGTCTCTCTCACCATGCTGGCATCTCAGGAAAGCCATCCATGGCACACATGCCTTCTGTCCACTGCCATCGAGGCAGTGTGTCAGCCACACTCTGCAATGTGTGCTAAGTGACATAATTCCTTAATACTTCCCTGTTATATATTACATGGGACAGCAGCAGGGAAAGCAGGACTCTTCAACTCAAACTCAAATGCACTGGATCTGACAAACCAAGGGACTAAGAAAGAATTGTGTGCTAGGGCACAACACGCAGACGGACAAAAGGATTGCTTGTCCAGGGCGGATCAGAACCTTGATTTCCTCAAAGCCATTAAAAGAATCCACTGAGCTGAGAGAATGAGGCTGGGACGGAAGTGACCTGGTCCAGAGTATCCAGTCGGGAAGAGGCAAAAAGAGACAAGCCAGGCTAGAGCCCAGGCCTCAGAGTTTCTAGCAATGGATGTAGGCCACACCATTTCCTCGCCACAAAGAAAAGCAGGCTTTACTTTGGACCGTCACTGTCAGGGTTAATATTTTGCAAACAGCTTTAACTTACATGACTTTTACCATCCAAACCACAAGATTTTGTTTTGCTTTGATATGCTTGATATTCTCACACAGAAAGCAAGAGATAAGCTTTATCTGGGTTCACCAGCTGAAGCTGACTGGTTCTAGGGAACCTCTTAGGTATCAAGAGGGAGAAAAAGCATTGCACAGTGGGAAGCAATGACCCCTTCCTATAGAATGGTTCTGTTTAAATTTCTCATCTTTAGATTTAAAAAGACAAGAGAGGAACAACAAAAAGATGAAGAAACATCCCACATATGTGAGTAAAACAAGAAGCTAAAGCCACAACTGAGCCTAAGAAAGGTATTTAGGTAGCAAACACCAGATATCAGGTGGATTTCTACACATGCAGCATGTAAGATGCCAATGTGTGAGAGGATACAGGAGCCACACCCAGCACTCACATCACCACACAGTCTTATTCCCCAGCAGACGGGGCATTAGAGTTCTGCTTTCTTTTACTTCCTCCCCAAGCCATGCATCCGTACTGAGCACTAAGACTGTGCATGCACAGACCTTATTTGTGTAAGACCAAAACAAGACACAAAGTCTCCTGCCTTGGGACAGGAGTGTGGCCCTGGGGCTCCTTACCAGTGATAGTGTTGTAGTGGTAGGAGGCGTGTGTAAAAGCCTGCAGAAGATAAGCCTTATTCTTGAATCTATAGTTAATTTTCTTCTCAAAATTTTCAAACCCAGATATCAGGTGGTTCAGGGTTTTTTCTGCATCTGGATGGTCAAACATACACCTCGGTGGGATCTTCAGGCAGCCGTACTCCACGTCTTTCCCTGCAGAGGAGCGCGGGCCAACTGTAGCGGCACTGCTCCCTGAAAGGCTCTTTTCTTGGCTGCTTACGTTCTCCTGAGCAGTGTCCAAGGCCTTCTCCCGGCTGGTCCTTTTGATGACTGGGAGCACCTTCAGCCCCAGCGAACAGAGGAAGAGCTGAGCAGCCCTCTCGCCGCAGCTGGTTAAGTAGCAGCCCAGCAGGGCCTCCACACAGTCCGCTATGCTCTTGTCAGCAATGCACTGCTCCGTGTGCAAGTCGTAAGAAATGGACTGCTTCCCTGTGTCGACGCCACAGTTCTCTTCTGATGGATTCCAGAAACCTACCACAAAGTCATCCTCTTCAACGGCTTTGCTAGGATCCAGATAGCACATCGCATCCCAAGAGCTGTAATCAAAATCCTCAAGGCCTGAGGCAAACGGCAGACTGCCCACGGAGGCCTTTTTGGGCATCTTCCATTCGTACGCAGCGTCGGAGGCGGAGAAGGGCGCAAGAGAGATCTTCCTCACGAAGGCGCCCGAGCCCATGAGCATGCTGTCTATGAACTGGATGTGCTCCTGGTCGTACTCCAGGAAGTCGTCCTCGTCCTCGGCCTCCTCCTTGGGGGCCCTCCACGTCAGGTCCTCCTCCTCCTCCTCACAGGCCTCACCCAGTTTGCCATTAGCCAGCAAGCAGTCTTTTGTCTGAAACGGGGACGGGGAAGGAGGAGAGACAGAGCTGCTGTTTTTAAAAGGGTTTGAAACTCAATAAAAGCAAGGGTTATGGATAATTTCAAATGACAACCACAAATACTGAAAGGCAACTTTTAAAAATCATGGCCATTTGTTTTCAATTAACATAAAATAAGTTATTTAATCATATAAACAAAGTCAAACATGCTCTTTGAATGTTCATTTTCTAAGTTATAAAATGACCTTTATCCAGTATAAATCTGTAAGTGAAGAATTCTGAACGAGGATGACGTTAAATTGATATCCACCATGCAGATGTCAAGTGAGCAGCCAGACTCTGCAAGGACAGCCGAGCCCCGCGGTGCCGAGCAGAACCTTCCATTAGCTATCAGCATTTGAATGTGGTTGCCTGACTTTCAAAACCAACAAAATGAAATTCCAGATGTAGAAAGAGCACTATCTTTACAATTAATAACATAATATAAAAGCAGACAAAAATATTTTTAAAACCCTTTACCACTAAAAACTATAGGAGGGCATTGTAACAGTTTCACTCTCTGCTTCCACTTCAAATCAAAAACCACTCGCTACAATGTAAAACTAAACTGCTTTGCTTAAAAACGAAAAAATAAACGTGCCCAGTGAAAGAGGGTATGAATTTGGGAAATTATTCTTTCGTCCTCTGTTCAGAGCTGTGGTACTCTGGCCAACAGGTCATAGCAGGCTGACAAAACAGAAGAAAATTTAGACTAAAATGGAACAAAACAACCCCATTTCTGTCAAAAAATCTTTGCTAAATCCAATTTCTTTGGCAAAAGCTGTTTGTGAGTGACAACTTTACTAATGGGCTATGATTCAGCAGTGACGTCATCTTCTGCAATGCTAAGATGCCACCCACTCTCTGCAATGCCATAAAGTCACACACAGCACCACCACCCTACTTGGGGGCAAATGCAGGACTGTAAACTTCAACTTTGATTGGAACAACTTTCCAGAGAACTGTGACAAAACGCTTTCAAACTATTTTCCATGTGACTTTAAAACAAGCATACATCTCAGTTTAAACCAGACTCACAAAAGATAGAAACTCTGTATTTGCCTGAAAGAAAAATAGCTTTGAGTCTAGCCATGTAACCACATGCAATCACTAAAAAATAAACCAAAAAAAAAAAATTTTTTTTTTTTTTTGAAAAATAAAAACCACTAAACATCAACAGGGGCCCAAGGGATGGCTCAGAGATTAAGAATACAGGCTGCTATGTGGTGGCGCACGCCTTTAATCCCAGCACTCGGGAGACAGAGGCAGGTGGATTTCTGAGTTCGAGGCCAGCCTGGTCTACAGAGTGAGTTCCAGGACAGCCAGGGCTATACAGAGAAACCCTGTCTCGAAAAACCAAAAAAAAAAAAAGAATACTGGCTGCTCTTGCCAGGCGATCTGGGTTCAGTTCCCAGCACCAACATGGCAGTTTATAACCAACTCTAATGACGGCTGCAGGTGATCCACCTCCCTCTTCTGGCCTCTGCAGGTACCAGCATCTACAAGGTGCACAGACACCTTGTACAGGCCAAGCACCCAGCTAGTGGCAAACCTCAAGAAACTATCCCATTTTCCAAGATAACATAAAAGACTTTGACTAATGTCTGTTTCTATTTGTTTTGTTTGAGACAGGATCTAACTATGTAGCCTTGGGTGGCCTGGGACTCACTATGTAAACCAGGCTGGCCTTGAACTCTGAGACCCACCTGCCTCTGTATCCCAAGTGATGGGAAAAGCATGTGCCACCACATCAGCTTTATTATTTAGGTCTTAAGACAAGATGGGCCAACTTAACATTATTTAGCCTGAGGTTGTAAACTGCAGAGTTCCTGCATAAATCATGTCCTGTAACATGGTGCTGCCACCCAGTGATCCTGGGCTGTCTTCTACATCCCTGGCACTTGCAGACTCTTCATTTTCACAAGGAGTTATACTTCAAAAATGCTCTCCAAAACACAAAAGGCATTTGAAAAGTGTGTGTGTGTGTGTGTGTGTGTGTGTGTGTGTGTATCTCTTGACAGTACAGTCTACTGCTCTCACTCTTTCTCCTAGGAGGCATGCAGAGACTGAGGTGTGACCCAGGGGCAGAAGGAACTGGAAGGACCTTGACTCCGTACCCACTCTGACTCTGTGATCCCTAGTAATTATGTGTAAAGCACCAGATGAAAGTCTATTAGTGCGCGCTAGGAACTGAAGGGCTGACACGGCAGAAAAGGAAAGTCCACGCTGTAACATGTAACTCAGGAATGCCCTGGCACGTCACTGCTACCTAAAGGATCAAATATTAGACAGAAGAGGAGGCCTGCTGGACTGTTTTTAGTAGAAATGAAGTACTTTTTCTAAGGTTCAAATTCTTCACTTTTCTAAGTGTGTGTGAGTGTGTGCATCATGTATTTGAGAGTGTGTGTGTGATAAATTAAGAGCAAATGTCACCCTCAGACTTAATTTCCATTAAAATACTCTTAATGTTTTCCAGCTAAGTTGCATTTCTGTGATAAGTCAAATCCTACGTGAGTTATAAATAAACCCAGCGAGCAGGCCTACGTCAGAGCAGCCTCAGACACCATACCACCTAGACACTTAGGACTCATTGAGACAGAAACGTCAGAAACCAGGCATGAGAAGATACTATTCACAAACCTGTAAAAGAAATGCTGTGATCATTAAAGCCTGAAGTAAAAATGAAATAATGCAAGCCCATTTGTCATCAATACAAAATAAATCTGGCAAGCGAGATGCCTGAACAGATGAGAACTTCAAAGAAGTACAAGACAACTGTCCCTCAGCCACAAGCTGGGAGTCCAGGCCTCTGGGCTGCCCCCTGGTGGTTTGAGGACAAGACAAAGGAAGCTGTAGCTACTAAAGAGAATTCTCCAGTCTGTGGCCTGGTTTAAAGTCTTTATACACTGCAGCCTTCCCATACGGCGGCGAGCTGTCGTCAAGTTGGCAAGAGGAAATAGTCCCAAGCTAGCACTGCCCAAGCTAGTCTGTGCTGAACTGAATTCTTCCAGATACAGCCTGGAGATCACAGGTCACTGCAGAGTCACTCCAACAAATGGCTAAGGCTACACTGTAACATGAGAGGGAAGGAATCTGAGAGGGCTCCGATTTTATTTCTAAGTGGAAACATAACAGAAGTTTATGCCTCTGAAATGGGGAGGGGAGGTAACAGAAATCACACTGCACCAAAACCAACACTATTTCTTAAGTCACAGACAGCCTGCCAACACATGAAATATCTACTACATGGCAAACGTACAGCAGAAAGAAAACAAAAAACAAAATTCTTTAGTCAACACAAGCAAAAAGCTCCATGCTGAGAGCTTACCATTTCATCCTTTTCCCATTTCTCTGAGTGACTTTTGTCTTGGTTTACCACATAACCAGGAGGAAGCCAATTCACAGGAGGATCGAATATCGACACCACCATGCGGCTGGGCAGTCCCTTCTTCTTGCCAAGGCGATACAGGTTACAGTTGCTGACCTTCGGCAGAAAAGAGTCACAAACACTTACCCATAGATGGTCATGGCTGGAAGATACAGCGTGCCAATGTTTTTGTATTGCACACTGGTCAGCAGTTACAAGGACTACACAGTTAAAATAACAACTCTAGGTTTCCAAGTACTGGACAGCCTTCCGTGTCAGACATTTCATCCAAAGTGGAACCCACAAACCCTAATGTATATAAACTCCTCTCCTTATAAACAAGTCAAAGGAAGAGCTCAACTTCAAAGTTTTAAATCACACACTGACAATATGGAACTCAAGATGACAAGTGGAGCTGGGAGCAGATATCAACACTCTGGAACTCAGATGTCATGACATTCTCAGTGAGAAAAGGGACGGATATGTTTTAAGGTGAGAGCCCTCACCATACAAAACAATTGTGTATCTCTGGAGTCTAAGCACCAATAATGTGACACCAACCCTAACGCTCTCAAATAGTGCTCTTTTTGTGCTGGATAGCATTCAAAGCCCTGGAGTAAAAAGTGCTAAAGAACAGCTGCTGCACAGCACACCACCAAGGTGGCTTTATTATCCTCCTCCCAGTCCTTTTGCCTTTCCTAATGTCTCTACCATGTCCCTAATTTACTTAAAACATGACATTTCTGTCTAGTTCTCACTTGGAGACTAGGACCTATCACCATTAATCTCATTTCCAGTTTCTAAAACCTTACTGGAATACTTCAGGAGCCCTTTCCATGTAACTCAGATACTACTTAGCCAGCATCTGGTACCCACAATCAGCACTGGCCACAGTCTGGTAGAAAGCATGCAAAGAGACAGAGAAACGCTCCTTGCAATGTAGCAGGCTCTGTTTGGAACTACCATGAGTCAACACACCTCTCAGCTGTCTACCACGGAACCAATATACATAAATGCTGGTTTCCTTTTCCATGACATGTGAGAGCATCCCAAGAGGAAGACAGCAATAGGAGGAAAACATTCCAAGTCAAGAGAAATGCTCAGTGGAACAGAAAAGCTACAACTAAGGACTTGTTGTGAGGCACAATTCCAGCAGCAGTTGGCAATGAGGACAATACCAGGATGGGCTAGCTTGAGCAAAGACACAGGGAAGGTTAGCTTGAAGCAAAGACACAGGTTGTGCAGAGAGCATGGCGCTTGTGTTGAGACTGGCAGCTGGAGTTCAGGCAGGGTCAGTCTGGAAGATGCTGAGCCCACCTGATACCAGGCAGAGGAAACAATAAGTATTTCTGCAGGAAATGAAGTGAAAGGGGTCTGAAGAGACGAATGGATGAAGTTCTGAAATGTTAAAGTGCCATCTGTCTTGCTCAATAGGGGCTGGTATTCTTATCTCACGTCTCCACTGACTCTAGTAAGCAGCCCTGACAGCTTCCTCAATGTCTTCCTCCTAACCTTGCTGCCGCCACTGCCCACCACGTCCACGATGTCACAGTTGTCGTGGCCTGTCTTAAGAACACTGGGAAGGCAGCCAGCAGGTGAGGCCTCTAGTCTCAGACATACTCCCCTAAATACCCAGACTAGTGAACGACCCGGCACAAGCTAATCCCACTGTCTGGGCATCAGTTTCTTCATCTGCAAAATGGTTCCTCATTTGCACAAAGGTTTATTTTAAACTGCACTTTTCCCAGTAGAGAAGGTCAGCCCGCAGCCTGGCTGTACCACTGGTGCCCTCACATCACTACTGGGCAATGCCTCCATGGGCTTCTCTGGCCCTAATGAACTCAAATGAGTAGCAGCTGCACCGACTCACGGAGAATTCCCCATGGGTAACTTGGCCTGTTTTCAGGCACACTGAAGAAGCAACAGCCCAGAACGAGAATCGTGCCTTACCTTTTTGCTTCTCATATATGAAAGGCGGCCCTCATGAGCATCAGGGTACGTGCAAAACAGATATGTGGTGATAGCATGCTTTAAAAAGGAGTCACCAAGCATCTCAAGCCGCTCCAGGTTAAACCCATCACTAGCATTTGACAGTGTCAAAGCCTGGAGAATCAGGCCCGGATTGGGGCCAAGAGTCCTTGAGGAGTACCCAACAGAAGGGCTCTGCTCAGAGTCCATCCTGTCCTTGAGTGCTTTAACAGCATTCATCATGGCAGGCATCGTGGACACCGCGGGGCTTCCATCTGAGGTAGGTGTGTTAGCGATCCCGTCAAGGTACGTATTACTCAGTAGAGGACATTCATTGCTGGGCTTGGGCTGGTTCTCATAATTGTATAAATTCTGAATGGGATATGAGGTAGTTGGTTGTACAGGTATTTCCTGCTTGAAGTAATTCAGCTGATTTCCTTGGCAAAAGTCTCTGTTAACTAAATCATAACTGCCATTGGCAAGGTTTTTATTGTAAGAAAGACCATTAACTGCTGTAAGATCCGTTGAAACCTCACTTTGGAGCTTGGCAGGTGACTCAGCGGGCAACCTTTTGCAGTTCACAGACATTTGGTCGTGGTTTTCTAAGGAGGCTCTAGTAGCACCTTGATGTGCAGCATGTTCAGGGACTACAGTTGTGCTGTGCTTACAGTAATTATCACTCTCAGCCAACGAGGAGTTACAGGTTGAGATGAAAGACTTGCTATCAATAGATTTTTTCCACCCGAAGTCTAAGTTAGGGTATCTGCAAAGACATTTTTATAACTTTCTATCAACCCTCCAAAGGGTAAGCTCAGAAAAGCAACATTTTGAGTTAAAAGCAAACAAAGCAAGCAAGTCTAGAAGTCATCCTAAGAAGAAAACACATTTCCAAGCTTACCTGACCATGCCTGCAACTCTGCACACAGTCAGTTCTAATGCAGAACAGCTTCCTGCTTTGACTTCGGTTTATGGTCGCAAAGCAGAGCTGACTCAGGACCCAACATGGAGGTCCTGCAGTGGCTACTGGCTTAGTGGGCTCGCCTCCTGAACCAAGTGAGCCGCTTCAAGCAACTTACAAACTTTCTCAGTGCCTCATTTTCTGCTCTTGGAAATGAGGTCAATACAGCCTATGTCAGCAGAGACCACAGAGCATGTTGTTTACACCTGTGTTGCAGACTGTATCATGTACTCAGGTAGGATAACTGGGATTATTGCTCACATTACTATGTTAAGAGGCTTTCAACCTCTACAACTATCTATATGACCAAACTTAATTACGACAAAGATTTCTTTGATATACAGAACTTCACTAACAGGAAAAAAAAGTGATCAGAATAAGAACGAGCGGAGGCTGCTGCTTACTAACATGAGGTTAGTTTTGAGAAGAACAGTATCCATTCTCATCCTTATTTCAGCATCACTGCTACAGGAGCAATGATTCGGTCTCAGGGGGCTTGCTGCTCTCTAACTTGACAAGATCTCAGTGGTCTAGTCGGCTACTTCAGGGATAAACAGTACAGTTTCTTTTCATGTGTTAAATGGGCACATGGTCTTTTTCATCTTTTAGAAACTATAAGAAAAATACAACTTTAACTTAATTCCATTTTGTTGCAAATCAAATTTCTGGCCAGCAACACAGGCATACCTAAAGTCCGCAGGAAGTGATCTGACTCCCACACCAGCATCGCTGGCTGTCTGAGCTCTTAGTTCCTCTGCAGTCAGAAGGCAGTGAAGGCGATACAGTATGCTGGGGAGACAAACTGCTTTTCTCCACAGTGATGCTGGGATTGGATGTATAGCACAGAGTTCCGGAACCAGTATCTTTGAGTAAGAAAAGCACAGGCTGATAAATATAAAGCAAAGCAAAGCAAAATATAAAGACCAACTTCACTAAGGGCTCATGATGAAAATCATAAATGCTAGTAATACTTAACTTCTAAAGCTAATCCTTTATACCTAAATGGGATTTATGAAGGTGATTCCCAATGCATCAGTGGCCAGGAAAACCCAAGTTTTACCAACAAGGATGTTCAAAATAAACTCAATACCCATGGTGACCTTCCTAAATTCACAGGTCATTGCTATATTGATAATGTTGAGACTTCAATAAAAACCAAACTAGGTCATGCTTGAGCAGGTTGTACATATTGAAAAACAGGGACATGAATTTGAAAAAGAGTAAGGAGGGGTACACGGGAGTGCTTGCAGGGAGGAAAGAAGAGAAAAATGATGTCATCATATTATAATAACCTCAAAAGAACCAATTTAAAACCCTTAGTCCTGTGACTAGCACCTCATTACCTGTTTGTTCTGCAGACTTTCCCATTTGGCCTTCCTCTTCTCAGCACTGCTTAGAGGAAGCGCTTTCCCCTTCTGATTCAAATGCCGAGGTGTCAAAAGGTTCAGTCTATACAAATTTCAGAACAATTTTATCAAAAAAGCAAACTAAAGTACACCTCCCAGTGGTTAGAACTCCAACTTAGGTATGCCTACACATTGCCTAAGGAGCTCTGTCAGCACACTCCTCTACAACACAGACAAGTCTGTCCAAAGGGGCCATGAGCAGGCAGAGGTACAATGAACCCTATAAAGCAAGCCCCCCTGTGCAACCTAAGTATCGTGTCTGCGGCTCTTACCTGGAAGATGTGTGGTCAACATCCAGCAGTGGCTGGTTGAGATTGGTCAGGTCCAGGTTATACTTTGTTTTATAATATTCTGCAAAAGTTTCATATTCAGGGGAAGGAAATTTACTGAGTGGGGTAAGATCCGTATATACATCAGCTACATAAAATCGATGAGGCTGATCAAAATTGCGGTATCTAAAAATAAAGAAAATCAATCAAGTTGCCTTTTGTGTAACTCAACTATCTTCAAAGTACAACTATTTTAATATGGAAACACATCATTAAGAATTCAAATAATTAAATGTAAATAGCATTAATGAAAATTTAAATTCCAAAAAAAAATTTCAAGAGTTTGAGAATAAAAACTATATTTCTGTTAAGTAAAACAAGCTCTCCATCTCCCCCTCTTATTCTGCTTCTTCTAACTGTCTTTTGACAATCTTAAAAGCTAAATAAATCATTCCTGCAAATATTTGCTTCACCAATACAATCAAAACAGAAAATGCAATATCCAACAAAGTAAATCCTTTGCAAATTATTATGTTAAATATGTGGTATCTGATATAGAAGATGTATTTTGACCTTCTCTCTCTGCCTTTCTACAATAAAGCTCTAAAAACCATTTAAAAAATGTATTTCATTATCTATGCAAGCGATAGTCTAGTGCAACCTTTACAATGCGACTCTGGGTAGGGGTAGAGACAGAAGGCAAAGGACAGGAATGTGCATGCATGTAAGCCAGAGTCAGTCACCCAGCTCTAACTCTTTGTCAAGTATTCTGACATCACGAACTGCCGCAGACTCCACTCCCTAACTCTGTCAAGTGGTACCTTCCCCACCTCCACAGGTGGAGTAACAATGACTGTCTTGGAAAGCTTAAGGCACACACATTCTTCCCAATGAAATTCTCCAGGAAGACTTTAGAATTAAGGGAATAGAGACTTCTTAAAAGGCTAGCAACATTATTTATTTATATAAGAAATAATATTTTTCACAATGTAACTCTCTCAGCTGCAGTGCTCTTTGGAATTGTTTTAAATGTTGTGAATGGAGAGACACTTTCCCTGACTGCCCTCTGCATGCTGGTGACATGGTACACAGCCACAGCCACAATGACAAGCACACCTGAAGCAAGGCCCACTGCCATTTTCCTTCCCACTGAAGCACCCACCTTGGAATGATCACTGCATCTTGGTAATCTTCTAACTTAAAGACAAACGGTGTTTCCTTTGAATACTTGGTGCTGGGAATGCCTATCCGAGCTTCCGACTTCTCAATATCCTCCATGAATTTAAAATCAATGTCCAAAGTGCTGGAGTCATTAACTTCAGGAAGAAAAACACTTTAACAGGTTAAATATAACATAGGTGAGATTTCCATTTAAGGTACACTAATGTGAGTCTACAGCTAGCGAAGTAAGGAGGATTCACGGGATACACAATGAGTGAGTCACCAGCAAACCGCTCGCTACCCAGCTAAAGCAACCCTGGCAAGCAGGCCCCTTCTTACCAACATTAAGAGGTAGAACACAATATGCTGACTCCGCGCCTGTAGGTTTAAACTCCAGGGCAGGCTTCTCAAGCCGGAGAATATGTGAGAATATGTACTGGTGCAATCTTGTAATCAGCTCGAGCATTTGTTGAGACAACGTGAAACCAGACTTCTTCAGCTCGATGGATATGGTGACCTCTCCAGAGCGTGTATACACAGGAAAGTGAGGAATCTTAGCAAAAAGAAGAGTGGGTACCTTCAGTCAACAATGACATTAGTTTATTCCATCTCTATGTCAATAGATATAGTGAAGGGTTTACCTGAGGTATGGGTTTGGCTGTCAGGATCCCAAAGCATCTTGTGGTGTCCTCAGGTGGGTAGAGCTTCCGCCGCCTGAAGTTGAGTTCGTCAGGGAGGGGGGTAGTTAAGACCATTCCTATCACATACAGGTAACAAGGCTGGTCGGGTTTGGGGTAACTCTCCCTCAAGCACTCTGGAATCTAGAGTTGGAAAGAAGAATTAAGCATCATGCTCAAATACAACCAGCCTTTGTTCTAGATGCTGGAAAGAAAAGACATTTATTTCTGCTGTGGGGTTAAACAAAGCAGCAACAGCAGCTCAGAAGGCACTCAGTAGCGAGTCTTGTGGGAAGCCAAAGCTGCACACTGCCCAATTTACCTATGCTATTATACACTGCTTATTACAGTTTTATGGAATATCAAAAGTATTTAAAATAGCCTTTTTAAAATATTAAATCATTTGATCTATTTCTTTTGACTGAAAAGCACTTTTATTCCATGAGTTTTCAAACTATTTACTCACACAGAGTATCAGAAAATAAAGGTAGACCTGTTTTTAATATTGTATATAACCCCGTCCAGATAACATTCAATATGCTCTATTATTTGTAAAACTATTTCATTTAAAAAAATATTTTTCTCTGTACAAATCACATTGTCTTGGCACCAATGGGGAAAAAAATTTATATTTCTCAGTACAAATGGAATCATAACAGAGACTTAGCTAAGGTAAATGTGCAAGAGGGAAAGGAGGGGAGAAGAGAGGCCAGGAAGAGGGAGGGAGGGACAGAAAGACAAGCAGTTTGTGCCTCAGTTACTACAACAGGACAACCTTTCGCAAACCAGTGTCAGTTTTAATACTCATGACCTCTATTGGACAGAGAGAGAAAGTGTGTGTGTGTGTGTCTGTGTCTGTGTCTGGTGGCTGTGGTAACCAGAGGACAGCCTGTCAGAGTCAGTGTTATCTATCCTACCATGTGGTTCTCGGGGACTAAAACTCCAGCAATCAGGCCTGCCGAACCAGCTCTCTGGCTCTAATGTAATTCTTAACAGTTCTCATTATGAGAGTGAATCAGTACTGTGATCATTACTTCAGATTTTCTGAGTTTTCTACTTTCTCAGACTCATAGGTTGGGGTCTACACAGGTAGTTCACAGTTACATTGTTACCCACGGACTAAGAGTCAGTACTAAAGACAAGATGGGTGGGTCAAGGGGGCAGTGAGCAAGACAGAACGCGTATCTCAGAAGACATCACCGATGCCTTTAGTAGGGCTCAAGTTAGCATGAGGGTGAAAGCTTTACACAAAAGATTGGGAGAGGGAAAAAGCAGGATTTTTAAATCTTGAAAAATGCTTAGCTGGGGTACAGATACATAAAGTAAAAACTGCAAAAACAAAATGACCGAATATTTAGGTGAAGACAAAACACAAAGAAAATATCCGTGTTTTAAAGATCAGCCTCTGTCAAGCATGAGATGCTGAGAGCTGAGCCCTGCTGGGGTATCAGAGGTCTAGCAGATGCTGCTCTGCAGGGACCTCTGCCCACTCCCAGCACACCCTCCTCCACCTCCTGACAGACCAGGCCGCCTCCGCAGAGCAACCTTTTCATTAACTGTGAGAGTCACAGCAAGGGCCACTAAGGCTAGAGTCACACCACTAAAATAAATAAATAAAAGAACGTGTCTTTTTAAATGAAAGACGCTCCTTTGATATTTTTGATAATTTGATAAATGCCTCAAGAATCCTTTGGAAAGGCTTATGACAAAACCGAACAACAGAGCCCAGCAACAGTTATGCTCAAATACAAAGGCGGCTCTGGAGACGCCAGGAATCAGAGGAACAAGACAGACCCACAGTTGGGTCAATCACAAGGACCTGGGGAAACATCTGAGCAGAAGATGTGGCGTGTGATGTGACAGGAGATAAGCTGAGAACGGCTGACGTTCCTCAGTTCTAAGCAATACTAACTGCTTTGGGGTAGCACTGCCGTCGTTTTGTGGACCCTGGTCTCCCGGGAACACTGGTCTCCTCCTCGTCATGTAAGTCCAGCTCTTCTTCATATTTAACAGTCTCTTTCCCAACTGGCATCAAGTGTTCATCCAGTTCACCTACAAAGTTTGAAGCGCTTATGTCAGCAAACTGAAGAGTAAATGATCTAAAAGAGCACCATGCTGAGGGAGCAACTCAGAGCACAGCAACCAAAGCGCCCCTGCCGTTAGACACGGAAAAGAGCTGGCTCAGCAGTGAGGAGCACTGGCTACTCGCAGAGAGGACCCAGGTCTAGTTCCCAGCCCCCACATGGTGACTCATGACCATCTGTAAGTACAGTTCCAGGGCTCAGGTACCTTCATCTGCCTCCAGCTGGCAGGCAGGCACATAGTGCCAATGCACTGTGTAAGTACCCGTGCACACACAGGATAAATAAACCTTACAAACACTGTAAAGTAGTCACAGCTGAAACTTTAGGGGCTCTATGTGACACTCATGCATTCAGCATGAACAAACCTAACTCTAAAATCCAAAATTACAGTATCAACTAGCCAGGCCCACACATCCCTTTTAAACACAAGTTTTTCACTTTTTAAAGGATTGTCTTCTTCACCGACATAGACTAACCTGAGAGTTTAACACATTAAACATACATATGGCTGGCTTAGAATCCAATAGTTAGAGTATCCTTATGTGTGTAAAAGGGGCCAATAACAGAAGCAAAAAGTGGCAGCTGTTTGCAGTGAAGCTGTGAAAGTCAGCAGCCCTGCCCAGCTCTGTAGGGTCTCTGAGGTACAGAAAAGGCGTAGTGAACCGACCGAGGTATAGTCAAAGCAGCACGTCTAGGCTGACAAGCCCAGAAACCCGCAGAGGCCTCCATGTGCTTCTGACGGACACTTTTGCCACCTTTTTTTCACTGATATGTTTTCCAAGCATGTTTACATACCAATTTTGTGCAGTTTTTCACAGCAAATGAGAGCTACCACTCTTTCAGCCAACCGTACACTGTCCATCGGTGGACCCTGAAAACAAGAAGAGAGCATTTCCCAGTTACAGTTTACCAACCCACGGGACAGACTCAGAACCTCTGCCTAATACTGCTGACGCCCAAGCTGCCACAACCAAGTACTTTAGTTTGAAAATACCAACAAGCTTTCAAGCCTCCTAGTTGTTTTCGTTTTGTTTAAAATTTTGGTAGTGCTGGGATAGAATCCAGGGTCTCCCACGTTATGAAGCAAGGGTTCTAACACAGCTACATCCCATCTTTTAAAACGGCATCTAATCAAAATGAATTCATAACTAAGATGTTACAATTTCAAGTAATTGTGCATTTTAAATAAAATTTTAAAGTATTATTTTCATTAGCCAACAAATACACAACAAAAAGGTAAAGACACTAGAACTAGCTCTAATATATATCACCAGGGAACAGCTTTTCTGTGAACTTCAAATCACTTAGTTGGGGACATCTGCAAATGCAGACAGCAGACGCCAGCCAGAGCAGCTCAAACTTCTGCGTCAGTCACTGTGTGCAAAGCCACAGCTAACAGATTCCTCACAAAGATTCAAATTAGTAAGAGACTAAAGGGAACTTGTGGAGGCTATCTGGTCAGTTCCAACAGTTTATAGGGTGTAGACTATAAAATTCCTGAGCGTAGAGCATATATGCAACTTACAAGTGACTTTTCAGAGTGTAGATTTAATAACAACTCTATAATTCAGATGTCTTAGAGAAACTAAACAATGGCGTACATACTTCAATACTAGGCAAGTCTTTTTCTTAACTTACAACAATGGAGGCTCGAAGAGGTGAGTTAATCGGAAGATAAAGAGTTGAATAAAATGTACCATCAGGCAATTCTCGGGTTCTACATTTGGGAGCTAGATGCGTAAACGGATCACTTGGTAATCGAGCACAATATCTGTAAAGAAAGGAATTCTGAAGTTGAACCTATAAATGAAAGATTGACAGGAAACTGTCTCCAGAAAAACCGTCTTCACAAGGGCTCCTGCAGGGCTGCTCTGCTGGCTGGTGTTGTGTCAACTTGACACAGCTGGAGTTATCACAGAGAAAGGAGCTTCAGTTGAGGAAATGCCTCCATGAGATACAACTGTAAGGCATTTTCTCAATTAGTGATCAAGGGGGAAAGGCCCCTTGTGGGTGGTGCCATCCCTGGGCTGGTAGTCTTGGGTTCTATAAGAGAGCAGGCTGAGCAAGCCAGGGTAAGCAAGCCAGTAAGGAACATCCCTCCATGGCCTCTGCATCAGCTCCTGCTCCCTGACCTGCTTGAGTTCCAGTCCTGACTTCTTTGGTGATGAACAGCAATATGGAAGTGTAACCGAGTAAACCCTTTCCTCCCCAACTTGCTTCTTGGTCATGATGTTTGTGCAGGAATAGAACCCCTGACTGAGACAGCTGCCATTTGCATGAGGAGTGTTCTTTGTTGCTCCTGACTGTGAATATGACAGAACCAGGCACTAGAAACGGATGTGTGTAACTAGGAAACTACATTATTTAATTTTACTTTAGTTAAATCTAAAGCTTGCATTTCAAAGTTCACCCTGTGGGAGTGCATTAGCCATGTTGGTATCTTAAGCATCTGACACTTGCCAATAGCCATGGCACATGTAAGGAAGGTAACAGTAACAGCATAGCCTAGGGTTGAACCAAGAAGGCACCAGAACCAGAAACTCCATCAGTCATCATAGTCTGGTGACAGAACAGGAAGCAGGCCCAAGGAAGGAGGATGTCTGAGGCCAGCAAACTTGCAGGGAAGCACCTGTGCAGCTAGGGTGCTCCAAAGACAAGAGTGGGCAGCAGACAGGCAGGCTAAGCACATATCACACCCAAGCACAGTGGATCAGACTTCTCATCACAGAAGAGGAAAACAGGAAATCGAGAATGACTTAGAGCCACAGTAAGAATGGGGACAGCAGAAGCAGGAGGTGAGACAGCAACGCAGATGTGAATGCCTGCATGTGATGTATGTATGTAAGCAGATTCTTTGGCTCTGCCTACAAAGAGGCCTGGGCGGTAGGACAGCCCAGTGGCTGCCTGCTGAAGGTTTAACTCACGCCCACAAGTCCAGTTCCTTTCCATTATCATTTATTCTCCACTAACAGCGAACAGCCACAGAAAACAGTACCGGACAAGTAAAACAGGCACAGAACACAGAACATATTCCACTTAAAATTTTTGTATTGTGTGGTGCTGAATTTTCTATTAGCAATTAAGTGTGATCATTATGAGTTAATCTGGATTTAGGCACAATTACTTTTTTTTCCTGAGCCGATACCATTACAAAGAACTAAGAAAAACCGTTATAGGCCTAGTCTGTATATCAGGACAAATCTCACTTAAGGGTAAAACAAAGGAGCAAATGTTTCACAAAAAGTCTTTGTAGTCAAAGCATGCAGTGCAGGATCAGAGGCCACACCAGACTGTCACATCTTCCTATCTTTGGTCTGTCCTTGATCGCAGTGACCTTGTTTTGCAACCCCTGAAAACTGCAGACGTATCCCTTGAAGTCTGCCTCTCAACTTGAGTTTCCACGAGATTTTTCTCATGATTAAACCCAGCTTATACATTTTTGGCTACTATATCCTGAAGTAATACAGTGTTCAAGCTATCTCACTGTTGTTATTGTCCCTTCTTGGAGGTGGCTCTTGTCACTGGGAACAGTCTGCTCACCTGTGGAGACAGACTTCAGCCTGCCACACTGACAAGCCGTGTGTGTCCTCCCTCACCTGTTGATGTGTCCAATGGCAGTGTTGATTGTGACTCGAGGACCCCCATCATCAGGCCTCAACACATACGGCGGGAAAGCATCATCATCATCTACAGCAGCATGGACGTCAGCCTCAGCACCGTCCACGGACTTCGAACACTTGTTCCTTAAGATCTGACATTCACAAACAGGACGTAGGGTGAGAACAAGAATCTTCTTTGACAGCTGTCAGTTTTACATCTACTACAGAGAAAACTCTCTACCGAGGCATGGCAGCACACACCTATAACCCAGCACTCAGGAGGCTGAAGCACAATGATCATGGGTTCTAGACCAGCCTGGACTACACAATATCATAGTCTCAAAAACAAACAAACAAACTTACTGACTTTTGATGTAGGTTGTGCAACACAACCATCTCTGCATACTTCAGAAGCTATCTGTGCAGTGAAGCTCTCCACAGGGCCCTCCCAGCCCCCACCATATGGAAACACACTGAGCAAGAATTACCTGACACTGTGCATGCTCACAGAGGACACTATTGGTCTCCTGCTGGTAAACAAACATCTCATCACTCTCCTGCCACAAACCATCACTGGCCGCTATGCTGGCTGCACTTACAATGCCCTTCCATAGACATCCTTCTCAAATGGCCCCCCAGGACCTTTCCTCTACGATTTTACTTTATAGAACACTCCCAGCTCTCTGATCTCTCTCAGCTTCCTTATACGTTCACACCGCCGACGCGTCACTCTGGAGATCAAACTTCTCTTTCCATGCACATAAATAAGAAGGAAGATGTGTTATCTTTCTGATCTCACCTTTTCTATAGCTTTGTAGGTCTTGAGGTCTTCTTCAAAGCTCTTTATCTTGTCTGTATCTGCTAACATTACGTAATTAGAGATCGGCGCGCGTGCCCGTCCTTTAGACTGGACATATGATCGATACTCTGTAGGCAAATCAAAACGAACCACCAAATTGCACTTGGGAATATCCACACCCTCTTCTACAACACTTGTTGCAATGAGCAGGTTGGTCTCATGAGCTCGAAATTTCCTAAGTACCTGAAAAAAAATTCACCAAGAAAAGCAATTCTAAGAAATTTCCCAAAGAAAGCATTACAAAATCATTAACAATGGTCATTTATGACCTATTTCCTAGGCACACTACAGCCCTAAGATCAGCCCAGGGAAGAGAAGAGTGTCACAGAACAGTGAGGGAGGACACAGTCACATGCCCAGAGCACTGATTTAGCGACGGAGTTGTCACTGAATGCCTCAGACTGACTTCTCTTTGCTGATCACAAACGCATCTATGTGACAGTCGGCCCCTCTTGGGGACCTGTGCCCCTGAGAATGTGCTGTGCAAGCCTCAGCAGCACTAAACCTCCAGTGCACTTGGAATGAAACCAAAAGCATAGCTCTGCTTCTCCTCAGCACCCCAGAAACTTTCAATGGAAGGAAACAGAACTGATTAAAACAAAGGACAAGAGTTTTCATACAAAACTTAAACTAACACTACCTCCTGTGATGGTTAATCCTGATTGGTCAACTAATGAGATCTAAATCACATCACCTAGGGACAAACCTTGGGACTTTTTTGTAAAAATGTTTCTCAAGAAGTTTAAGTGAGGTAGAAGAGCCGCCTTAAATGCAGGCACTATTCCTTATGTTGGGGAGCAGGTCGCAACCAAAAGGAGACTGTAAGCTAAGCACTGGGATTCAACTCTGTATTCTGACTACAAATGCAGCATGGCCGGCTGCCTCAACTGCTGTCGTCAGATTCTCCCTGCCACAATAGAGGAGACTCTCAAATCAAGAAGCAAAACAAACCATCCCTTCCTTAAGTTGCTTCTGTGGGGGACTTTGTCATAGTTACAAGAAGTAACTAATGTATTCCCACATGGCTAAGTTAAATAGCACATGCTGTTCTTCAGATGGAGAGGACAGACTGGATCTTGAACTTCCCAGACCTGGAATCCCCTCAAAATGTTAACGCCAAATGCCTGGAACAGAAATCACTCTGCTGATTGTAGGTTACATAACAAAGGATCCTGTCTGCCAGCCAGGACACTTGGATGTCAGTCTCTTTATAATGCTGCCTCCTATAGAAGATTTTTAAGAGCACAAACAATTTTAAGCTACATTTACAAAGAACAGTGGTCTTATGTATATCACAAAGGCAGGCCTTTAAAAGCATAAAAGGCACCCTGAAGACTCTAGCTTGTGGCTCGGCAGACCTGTGGAGGCCACAGTTGTTACTGCCTCCAGGTTCACTCTCCTATGAGGCATAGATATCCCATAGTAATTCCATAAAGAAAAATGAGCTGTTGAATGACAATAAGACTAGCTCACCAGAAGCTACCCTAGTTCTGAGTAGATCAGTGACCCTTAGTCACCTCATGAGAACAGCAAATATCTTTATAAACAAGTAATCTATTGTTAAAAAGCAAGGAGAGAGGAGAAGGAAGGAGGAGGAGGAACTGAAGGGGAGAGGACGACAGGGACTGGACGTTTCTATGAAGGACGTTTCTAGGTTAGGTTCTCAGTATGCGCTGTAAAAACCCCTGCTGTCACTATTACCTCCTCCTGCTTTCTGAACTCCGCCTCCATCTGTTTGCTGCGAGGCTGGTTCTTCCCAATGCCGTGTCCAGTTATAAAGTTGCTGCTGATATAAGCCAGCTCTGGATCTTGTTTGCCAGCTTCCTTTATCAATCTAAGGATGTAAGACACACAAGGAGTTAAACACTTCCAAGGGAAACATTTTAACTTTTGGGTTCTCTTATTTTTTTATTTTTCTACTGTGTGTGTGTATGAGTGAGAAAGAGACAGACAGAGACACAGAGAGACAGACAGACAGAGAAACAGACAGACAGACAGAGAGACCTGCTTATCTGTGCATCAGATGTGTAGAGTGCCCAGAGGGCCAGGAGAGGGGCATTAGAACTCCTGGAACTATGAGCCACCCAACATAGGAACCAAACACTGGTCCTCTAAAAAAGTAGTATATACTGAATCACTGAGTCCTCTCTCCAGATGGTTTAAAATCTAGCCTCCAGCCGGGCAGTGGTGGCGCACACCTTTAATCCCAGCACTTAGGAGGCAGAGGCAGGCGGATTTCTGAGGTTGAGGCCAGCCTGGGCTAAACAGAGAATCCCTGTCTCAAAAAATCAAAAAATAAATAAATAAAATAAAATAATTTTTAAAAGTCTAGCCTCCAGTCTCCTGTGAAACAGGAACACACGTCTAGCACTCACACTTGTTCTTGTGTTAGGCCAACATCCTAACCAAATAGTTGCCCTAGTCTCACTGCCCTTGCTTTGATAAAAGACTCTGAGCAAAAACAGTGTTGGGGAGGAATGGGGCTATTTCAGCTCACAGTTCCAGGTCACAGCCCACCATTCCGGGAAGCTGAGGCCAGTGCTCGCTCAGGAAGAAACTTGATGGTAGTCCAACTTGCTATTCCCCCCAGCTCTGACCACAGAACTTATTTCACACCCAGAGTACAGCAGGGACCACAGAAGACAACGCTTGCTGGCGCTCACACACCAGCTTACAACCCAGTGCCCCCTGCCTCCTAAGGCGGGCACTGCCCACACTGCACTGGGTCTTCCTACTATCAATTAACAGGACAATCCCTGCCATTCCCCAGACCAATTTGATCTGGATAATTCCCCGGCTGAGGTTCTCCCCTTAGATGACTCTAGGCTGTGTCTGGCTGACAGTTAAGGCGTAACCAGAACAACAGTCTTTTCTTCCCATCAAATTTTAGGAAAAACCAGCACCGTGTCTGACCACACAGACCTGCGGGCTGAGCACTTGCTATAAAAATATATAAGGCTGGCTCACACTGACAAGTAAAAGGGTCACTTTCCTTCCAACTTTCAATTTAGTGATGATGACTTAACAGAATGATGTCCCAGGATGAGATGGAGCTAGTCAGAGAACCACTAGACAGCTCAACACACTTCGGACACGACTGGCTTCAACAGCCACCACACACAAACCTCCGGAGGTACGCACACAGCAGTGAGTGCAGAGTCTAAACCTCTCAAGCGCCTCTACAGGTCTGACAGGGCCCACTGCTGTTCACCTTACCCAATACCATGATCACTAGAAGCAGAATTCTTGAGAAAGAAAGGCCTCTATTCAAGTCCTCTTTTGGCCCCCAGGCCATGCGTTGAAGAGTTTATCCTGCAGTCCTGGGCAAAAGCTGTCCACAGCAATGCTGAAGGCATCCCACTGCACTGTCACGAGAGAACCCCAAGCCACGGCCCCTTCCCCACCTGCTCCTTGGCATTAACCTATAGTACCAGAAACCCATAGGGGCCTTTGACTAAAACATGGAAAAAAGCTACAGGTCAGATCGTGTTACACAGAACGAAGGTTAACAGTCAGTGCTGCTATTACAGCTATTTGAAAATACCCACATTCAAAGACTCAGCACAGGATAAACGGTTCCACACCTGACCTAAGTGACTCCACATGGTCCCTATGAAATCATGCTACATAGTATAAATTCCTAATGGAAAATTGCATTTTTAAGTAAAACCATTCTTTTTAAATAGACACATGAAACAGGCTAATATCAAAGGCCTGGCAAACTGAATGGGAACGTAGAGTCTCCTGTGCTCCCAGACCCTGTCCTGGCCAGGTTATCCAGTGTGTTCTAAGGCTCAATGACACAAACGTTCAGAGTCAGGAGCTTCCCAACCTTCCATTCCGGGGTCTGTTTCGGTACTTTGGTGAATACATCACCACGTCAGTGACAAAGAGCAGGCAAGTGAAAACAAATAGCACGGCCAAAGCTGGAACAAGTTACCTTAGCAACCCCTGCGCTGTGGGTGTGCCTTTACATAAATAACTATCAATTTGAGCATAATGGGAGGTTTTAAAATGCAATTCAAGTTACTCCTAATTAAGAATATATTTTGCCCAAATTATCAAGCTGGCAGGTTTCAATTAGCTGAGAAATGGAAATACTAATAGGAATTTATTTCTCTTTAATGATGTTGGCATCAAATTGCAGAGCTGAAGAGACAACATGCACATTAATAAAAAATTATATTGTAAGCAATAATTAAATGTTCCATATGTGCATTAACATAAAAAAGAAGAGTATTCCTTTACTAGACTAATGTATAGAATGTCTAACCACATCCCAAACCTAAGCCAGAGGCTTCAAGGAAAACAAAATAAGTGTTCCACTGTCTTCAGGAACTGACAAGTGCCTGGCACAGCCTGTTAAAGACTTCTTGGCAGGACTGAACAGGTGAGCAGACCTTGTTCCTGCGGGCATTGCAAGGCACTGACAACTATGTGCTGAGCCCCACTGTTCTCTTTGGATCCACATGAGAGTCAAGAGCCAGGTTTTTCAAAAACCTCCCCAATTCCTCAACAACCTACATTTTTGTAAAATTCTATAAAACCAAAACCAAAACAACAACAACAAAAAACCACTAAGGAAATGAAACTTAAAAGGCATTAAAATACAATTGTATTATATTCAGGAAGCATAAATTTCTTTATCAAGCTGCTTCTCAAGAGTGTCCACACATGGACTTTCAATCTCTCTATGCAACTCAGAGCAGAGGGAAGACCATAGCATGTGCCACATGCTGCCTCCCAGGTACACTGGAATAAATAGCATGACCAAACACTGATTAGATACACAGAACTAGATTACTAAAACTGTTTTATGAACACACACGCTACATTCTACAGACAAAACAGAACATGTTTATACACAAACATCTGAAACGTCTACCATGTACTTGAAATACATTACATTCTCCTAGCAGTATCCCTTATCTTGTCACTGTAAAGCAAACATTACTCTCTCGTGACTCTGCCCCTACGAGTTAAAGGACAGCACACTGCTAACAAGACATTTCCGTGTACACTGGCAGGTACTCACAGTAAGTGTGAGGGCAGGCGTTATTAGTATTTTATGGATGCAGATGCATAGGCTTTAAAATTACGTAAGTTTACAAAATATGTGCCTATAAAACCGGGTATAAAAAGGACAGGAGGTCCTTTGCAAAAATGACTGATTATGGCTATGGCAACAGAAAGTACAGGAACCTTGTAATTATATGTCAAAACCAATACACTAAAAGTTACCTATAAAGGTGAGAGCAGTGGTGAAATATCTGTTAGCCATGTAAAGCAGAGCTCACACAGAAGGATGCTGGGTAAATGGAGCAAGCAAGCTACCCACAAACAGCACCTCGTGGCCCAGATCAGAAGAGCCAGGCAGCTGATAAACAACTTGCTATGGAGCTGTAATGAACAGTCCAGACATGGTCCACACCAGCACATATGAGATCCAACAACCACAGACAGAAAGGGAGCAAACAGAGTAAGAGTGGAGAACAGCGGCACATACACACCACCTCCCCAGGCAGACGGTCATCATTCCCTCCTCCTGCAGACTGTTTAGATGTGGGAATTTGCTTCCAAAGCATTTATTAAGAAACAGCAAACACTTTACAGTAGGGGAGGTGGGCAGACAGTAAGCAGAAGTTGAACATCACCAATGATGGTGCTGTTACACCAGCCCCTAATACGATGTGACCAGAAAGGACTGCCAACTCTACAGTAGTGTTTGAAATTCCCTACCCCTAGCTTAACCCTGAGAACACCATCACCGAACCCAAATGGAGGGGTAACCAATGAAATGCCTGACCAATATTCCTGACCCTCAAGGTCATCAGAAACAAGGAAAATAGCAGAGAAGATCGAGAAGACAACGCTGATGCTCTACAACCCCTGGAATGGGAAGGAGGACTGGGCTCTGCGGTGGAGACACACTTTATGCACCAGTTAGGAAGGAAGGCAACTCCAGAGTGAGCTTGAGGACAACCTGGGTTAAGTGAGGCCGTGCCCCCTAAAACAACCTAACAAAAGGAAGAAGCAGAGCCAAGCCTGCAAGCCTAGCAATGGCTAAGACTGAGGGAGCACTAGTGTGAGGGAAAACTGGCAAACCTGGAATAAAGCCAGGAGGGCAGGCCCAGTACTACAGGATAAAGCCAGGAGGGCAGGCCCAATACTACACTAATGTTGGTTCCTTGGTTGAGACAAAAACCTTAATCATAGGGAAACTGGGGAGAGAATGCAGGACGCTACTTATCCACTGCTTTGTAAATCTAAAATTAGTTCAGAATAATAAGTATTAGGAAGGGAGAAGTTGGAGACAAACAGGATGCAAACCCAGGTCTGCCCAATGCCTGTGCCTCACGACCCTAGTAAAACAGGGTGAGACCACTGCACTCAAGCCCAGGGCGACACTTGGATCTGACCCTGTGCCAACATCTACCTTTCTCCCACATGGAGTATGTGAGCACTGCTATAGGGGACACAGGAAGAAATTGCAAATGTGAGACTAAGTGCTCTTGCAGCACACAGCAGCAGCGTGGCTGGCTGCTCAGGAGCTGGAGAGCAGCCTGTGTGAAGAGCTTCCACTCGGCAAGGAGGGGTTTCCTGTTAAATAGATGGGAGGAAAGACTCCAGATTGCACCAAGTTCTTCTAAGCTTATTTAAAAGCTTATTAGAACCGCACTTCTACTGTACACTTAATTAGATGCCATAAAGTCAACCTCAGACTGTCCTTCATTCATCCTAGAATACCAACTCAGCCACATTTCATGAAAGCTGATCACAATGCACTTAATCCTTGCGTTAACAGAAAGTGATTGATTTTAGGTCAACTTTTTCTGGCTAATAATTCTGCAATGGAAACTGACACATCTCTACATAGCACACACAGACCCAGCCTGAGTTCTTTAAAAGGGAGAAAGAAGAAACACCTGTTTCTCTCCAAGCCAGGGCTCCCAGGGCAGGCAGCTCTCCACAGCAAGACATAGGACTGTACCAGTGCTCAACTTCTTGACCCCTGAAAAGCCTTTCCCCAGTCTAAGAAATACCACCACATCTCCCCTCACCCCGCCTCCAGCCACATGCTTCCTGGTCCCCTGGCTTGAGTCCTGCTATAGGTTCTGCTGTTCAAGGACATCCAGGAGTGTTATGACTGTAGAAAGAAATGGAAGCTAAGAGCTAGGGTATTAGGATTCTAGAACTGTCTCTGTCACAGACTAGCGATTGAACTTGGGGCAAATCACTTTTCCTCCGCTGTGTTTCTTACAGAGCTGAGTGGTTGGATTAGATGTTCAGTGAGGTCCCTTCCAACCTTAATGTCCTGCTTAATTCAGTACCTCCAGTTAGTTCACTCCTTATACATCAGGAGGCCCAGGCTCAATGACCAGAAAATCACCAGACTGAAAACTGAAAGATGACTGCTCTCCAGTCCAATTTCCCATTACTCAAAAAAATTTAAAACTCCTAAATATTCAAGTAGTTAAGGAAAAAAAAAGGCAATTACCTCAGGAAACAAAGCTTAATTTCTCCACAGAGGACTACTTTCAGAAAAGGCTCTCAGGGATCGAACTTTGGCCAATTAATGGATCTCCCAGAAAAGTACAGCCTTAAGTACAAAAAAATAAGGACCCTCTTTAAAATGATAAAGCATCTACCATCTACCAACAAAATAAAACAATCAGAACCACCATACATTAAACGAGCAGCACCTGTCACAGTTTATATAGGAAGCACAGCTCCATAGCCAGGAAAACCAGTACTTACTAAGGAATATGGATGGGGACTAACCATTATCTTTGCTAATATCCTCAGAATGCTGTAACGTTCTCTTCCAACCCAGAACATTTTACTATACAGTCTAATAAACCAACCTAAACTGCAAATCTACCTCTAAATTTCCCCGGTGTGGCCTTGAAGGCTGAACAATGATCCTCCTACCTAGGCTCTCAACCACAGAAGTCAATAAGAAGCCACACAGGATTTCTCCCGGCGAGCAATCAGCTCTGTGGCAGCAGACATGCTGCTGCTGGTATCCTGTAACTTAGCAGCCTAGAGATATGATCAGATCCCAAGCCGGAATGGTTCAGTTGCCAAGAAATGCTCCTGCTTTTCAGATGTCAGTCACAAGCCCCAAGCAGAGTCCTCTTCAAAGCAGCCAAAAGGCCCAGGACACTGTTTACTGGTTTATTTTACAAATTAGGTCCATACCATCCAGGGCCATCCAGGGCTTCAGCGGCCTGAAAGCTCTCTTCCTTTATGGTCTGGCCTTAATGAAAAGTGCTCTTTTATGGTACGACTGCCACTGGTTACCGACTCAGCCTGCAGTCCTTTCTTCCCTCCTGAGCACTGGGGACGGGAGTGCTCAGACCAACCTCAAGCCAAGCAATTCTTCAAGCATATAAATAACAATTTTTATTCTGAAGGTTCTAAGGACTTAGGACATGCATGCCTCGAAACCTGAATATTTCACTCTATCAGATTTAAGGGGAAAAAGTTAATACTTAAGAAAAAAAATCACCCTCAGTAATCAAATAATATGTCTTGGAACATATGAAGAAACAGCTGTGAGAGATGCTTAACACAAGAACCCACGTCAGCTGAAGGTGACTCCAGCAACTGCATACAAACAAGGAATACTTTACTTCCTTTTTTTTTTTTTTTTTTTTTTTTTTGGTATATTCTCCATTTTGGATTAATTAGGATGGATTAGCATCCTTTAAGATGAAAACCTCAGTTGTGTCAAAATTGGCCTTTAGAGAAAGTGACTCTGTCTAGGCATCTCCTGTGTTCCCTCAGGACCCTGGATGAGAAAGCCCTTATGAGGGAGGGCTGCTCCCACTCTCCCAGCACTGCTTCCCTACAGGGAACAGACACCGACTCCAACAGTTACCTGTTTAGGACAACTGCTGTGTATCTTCTTTCCACAAAAATAATCCCACATAAAATATTGGTAAACGGAGAAGGAAAATTTGTCTCTGGCTTTTCTTTTTCTTCAATTTCTTCGTCATCATCGTCATCCTCAGAATCACTCCAGGACACGTAATTATCCTGATTCCTGTTATTGTACCACTCAACACTTTCAAACTGCTGTCGCTCATAGGGCTTGTATTTCCGCAGGATCTCGAGCAGTTTCATGACTTTGGGAGTTACGTACTTCAGGTCAAGTGAGGCAGGTGAGAAGTACTCTTCGCACAGTGCGTGTATTTTCCTTAGCAAAGTGTCTGTAAACAATAGGAACTTCCTGTGTAGCTCCTCTTGCTCATGTTTGATGTACTTCTGAAGTTCTCTTACCATCATCCCAGCTACTTTATCTGCACACCAGGGTCCCAGAACAACCAACACTGCACGGCAGTCTGAGAGGATCTACAAGAAAAGTGAAGAAACCCAAAAGCTGATGAACATCCCATACTTTCAAACAGCTGAGCTGGAGCTTCAGCGGTCCTAAAGTGTTTACCCCAGCAAGAGAGCAGAGATTCATACCCCAATATCAGAGGGGAGCTTAGCGGTCTTCCCAACCTCTGTTTCACAGATCTATGAACCATCCCCTTTTCTCCTAGCAAAAATAATTAGTAGCTGAACCATGTACTGTATGGGATGTGGAGACTGCACTTTAGATGTCAGATTCATCAGCACTACAACTGCACCATCTGGTTGCTCCCTGCAGTGCTGTGTGCAACGGCGTGCAGCAGCGCAGGCCGGTCTTCCTCTTCAGCAAAGACCAGAGCGACTTCCCTTCAGCTGTACTCATGCTAACTAGTCCCAAGTCATTCATACATTTTTTTTCTATTATAATCAGTATTAAAATGAAATGGTAAGATGTCCAGGTAACTTCTGGCCAGGCCAGCACGAGAACTTCCCTCTACAAAGGCTGGACAATTTACACCACCGGGCTGGCTCTCATCTTAGAGCTGACTTGAAAAAAAATGTGGGGCAATTACCAGTTTTATATGCAGCAAAGACAGTGTTGAATATGGACTAAGATTTGTAAGGTTAAAAAACCCAAACAAGGTAAGGCATGGTGACACACCTTTAATCCTGGCACTCAGGAGACAGAGGCAGGTGGACCTTTGTGAGTTAGAGGCCAGACTAGTCTACATTTTGAGTTCCAGGCTAACCAGAGACACACGGTGAGACTCTCTCAAAAACAACAATTAAAAAAGAAAACAACAAAACAACCTAGACATTGCTGTTAAAAAATTAAATCACCACCAAGAATAATTCTGAGCCTCATTTAAGAGGGTGCTGATATTAAAACTGGCTGGAAGCCCCTAGAGTGCTTTCTGGTTGTCAAGCATCAGTGCTGTCTGGACCACTGGAGGGACCTGTCAGACTCAGTCCCTTCTGCGGAGCCCTCCTCACCGACTCAGCAGGCCAGGAATGGGTCCCCTAAATTTCCCTTCAATCAACCAGCTGAGGCGGCAGGTGTTGTGGGGCTGCTGCACGTGTGGAACCAACTCAAGACTGTTGTCCTGACAGCTCTGGTTCTGTTATAGACACCAGGAACAGTAAAGAACTCAGAGCAAAAAGTTCATCCGGAACCAACACATCTGACCAAAAGCAAAGCAAAGCAAAGCAAATGGGACTCAGTTCCTAAGCAGGCATGACCAGAAGGAACCCTTAGCCCTGCACAGAGGGCTAGAGCATACAAACACAAGTGCCTATCATAAAAACCCAACCTCCACTCTGATGTGATCACAGGTTCAATGAACTAGTAAAGTAAGGCTTTAAACTAAAATGTGTAGAAAATAGCCTCAATGGAAAGGCTCACAAGAGAGAAAAGCGCTTTACTACTTACAAGGCTCTGCACATACTCACTTGTTTGGAAATCAAAGTAGAATCTCTTTCCTTTGAATGTACAGATACATTACAATCATTGATAAAATCAAGTGCTTCTTCTAACTCCATCAGCAATCTTTCATACAGCCCACTTCTGTCAGTAAATGGTCCACAGTCTACCACAATCTCACAAGGCTGAGAAGTGTATCTTTAAAAATCAGAAACAAGGTGTCAGTACAACCCGTGAACACGCAAAGCTGCTTCTGGAAGACAAGGGAAAGAGGACACTAAAAAAATCCCAAATGTTAGCGGGTGGCAGAATTTATCTTAGGTATTTATCTTACACTTTTTCATATTTCTGAATTTCCCCACAGCAAATATGCAATCGTTTTGTTTTTAATAATTTATTTTTATTCTATGTGCTTAATGTTTGCCTGCATATATGTCTGTGTAACAGTGTCCAGATCCCCTGGGACTGGAGTTAAGACAGTTGTGAGCCCCGATGTGGGTGCTGGAAGTGGAACCCAGGTCCTCTGGAAGAGGAGACAGTCATCTTAACAGCCGCCTCCAGCCACCACCACCCCTTTTTGTTTTAAATAATATATTATTTACAGGAGGTTTTTTCCTAAAAGAAAAAAAATAAATAATGCAAGTTGGCTGTTTATTACAACTCTGCTGGGAACTCCACTCCAATTTAACATAACGGGGATTGCAGAAGAGACGAATGTGGAGAACATCAGGGAACTCGGCCATGTCTCCTCCCCCCTTTGAAAAAGGCTCTTTCAGCTACAGTCCTTTGCCTTCCCCAAATGCCCTTCACTCCATCTTTTACACACTCATTTACCTTCTCTATTTAGGCCAGGCCTCTACTAAGCAACAAGGCGGACCCCCGCACACCTCCTGGTGACACTTGGCTTGAGTTAGCTGCAAGCAATCACTGCATACGTCTACAATTCAAAGAACTCGGTGAAAATATTTCACTGGAGTTCCTAACTTGGGCTTTGTTTTGTAGGTAGATTAGTATCTTTTGTTCACTTAGGCAGAGTGGAAGACAAAAATATTCAAAATATCCAGGAATTATGTTTTGGAAACAGAACTCATCAGTAGAGGTCATCAGGGAATGTTTTATCACTAAATGTACAGCTTAACATACTCTCTGAAATTTTCTTTTAGTTATTTTTAATTATGTATAGATGCGTGCATGCGTAGATGGCCAAGGCGAGGACCTGATATGGATACTGGGAAAGCCACCTCAGGTCCTTTGGAAGAGCAGCAAAGGGCCTCTCCTCCCATTGATGGCCAACTAGGCCATCCTATTCATTTTTTATGTCACTCCTCGAGTCCACTGTGTCTTTCACAAATCACAACAACCAGAACAGTCCACACTACTCCAAAAGCATACCAATGATTTTAGTGAGTAAAATACAATAAAAACACTTCATACCAATGATTTTAGTGAGCAAAATACAATAAAAACACTTCATACATAGTTCTCATCTTCCTTAACCCAAAAGCACACCAATGATTTTAGTGAGCAAAATACAATAAAAACACTTCATACATAGTTCTCATCTTCCTTAACCCAAAAGCATACCAATGATTTTAGTGAGTAAAATACAATAAAAACACTTCATACATAGTTTTCATTTTCCTTAACCCAAATGTCTTACATTTCTTTTCTTGTTGTGAGATAAAATACCTTCAGAGAGAGAATTTGAGCTCACAGGTAAAGAACATCTATTCTGTTGGGATCTCATCAAGGCATCAGGAACTTAAAGCAGCTATGTACTTTACAAGAATAACAGGAAAAGAAACAAAGACAGCAAACTGGAACGTATACACATTTAGAGCTGTCTGGAGAACCAGGAACATGTGAGCTAAAAGTTCACACAATGTTATTACTAGAAACATCTATGATCTACTTCTCCCCAAAGCCTCCCTTAATACAAGCCAAGCAAATAAACTCAATCCAGATAAATGGAATGTGATATGACTTTAAAAGCACACATTGTGTATGTATAGACACCACAACTGTGTTGGCCAAGGGACATAAGGAACAGTCTATCCCAAAAATGGGAAGATTCACTAGTGGTTTGCTAACAAGGACATTAGACTCTTCTGATGGGAACTGAATCTTATCTTTACTTATAAACATGCTTCCATATCCACTCCGTTTGTTCCCGATGGTAACCCATTTCCCTACTAATCAATATAAGGCTTCCTGACTTAGTGTTGGTTAAGCTGCTGTTATAAAACACCCTGGCAAAAGAAACGTAAGTGGTATCTTAGTCAGGGTTTCTATTCCTGCACAAACATCATGACCAAGAAGCAGTTGGGGAGGAAAGGGTGTATTCAGCTTACACCTTCCACATTGCTGTTGATCACCAAAGCAGTTGGAACTCAAGCAGGTCAGGGAGCAGGAGCTGATGCAGAGGCCATGGAGGGATGTTCTTTACTGGCTTGCTTCCCCTGGCTTGCTCAGCTTGCTTTCTTATAGAACCAAGACTACCAGCCCAGGGATGGCACCACCCACAAGGGGCCTTTACCCCTTGATCATAATTGAGAAAATGCCTTACAGTTGGATCTCAGGGAGGCATTTCCTCAACTGAAGCTCCTTTCTCTGTGATAACTCCAGCTGTGTCAAGGTGACACAACACCAGCCAGGACAATCGGAAAGGGCTGCTCCAGCTCACAGTTTAGCAATACTGTTCACAATGAACAGCAAGAAACTGAAGCAACAATTCACATCACATCCACAGTCAAGAAACAGACAGCAATGGATGCCTGTCTTAAACTCACTTTCTCCTTTGTATTCCATTGAAGACTCCAGACCCAGGGAATGGTGCCACCTGCCTTAGGCTGGGTCTTCCCACCTTAATTAACCTGATTAAGATAATCTCCCAGAGGTTTGTCTCTCTCCCAGGTAATTCTAGATTCTGTCAAGATGGCAATGTTTACTAACCACCATAGCTCCTTTCTATAAAGGTAAACACTTCAGTCAGGCTGTGTAGAGGTGTCTGTTTCCACATCAATTAAATGACAGCAGCCCAAAATGTTAACTCCTCAAACGAGACAACTCACAAATCACAAACAGCACTTTTCTCAGAAACTAGCAACAAATTTTCCAAACAAGGGAGTGTTTCTCAAATATTTTAAAGTATACTACTGAGTTCTCTTAAGAATCCTTCAATGCACCCTGAGAGGTGTCTAGGTCAGAAGAAAAGCACAAGCTGATGGTATGTCCTTTACACTGATTAAGCCCCCAGTCTAGCAACACCAGGGAACAGAAAGAGCTGTCTTGGGTGACTATTGCTGTGATGAAATATCATGACCAAAGCAACTTGGGGGGGAAAGAGTTGATTTTGCTTACACTTCTGTATCACGGCTCATTGTCGAAGGAAGTCAGAACCTGAAGGCAGAGCTGATGCAGAGGTCATGGAGGGGTGCTGCTTACTGGTTTACTCCTCATGGCATGCTCAGCTGCTTTCTTAATAGAACCCAGGACCACCAGCCCAGGGATGGCCCCACCCACAGTGGGTTGGGCCCTCCCTCACTGATCACTAAGGAAATGCCCTACAGGTGTGTCTGTTTCTAGGCCAGTCCTGTTTTGGAAGTACGTGCTCTATTGAGGTTCCCTTCCATCAGATGACTGACAGCTGTGTCAAGTTGACATAAAACTGGTCAGGACAGTGACCCCGAGCATCACCCTCACTGAAGGTGGCAGTAACCCATTTGAGGCTATCTACAAAAACAAGAGGAGCCGCTTTTGGACTTGCTGGTAACTACTTAAAACAGACTCCTCAGTCTCGTTCACTCCTTTCAGCAGCCATTTGTTCAAAGTTACCAAATGCAAGATGCTGAAAGGACACCAAAGACTCCCCGCTGGTCATGGCTGGAGCTGGTCTTTGCTACTTTGTGAATTGTTCTTTTCCCCAGCCTTTGTTTCCCCCACCCCCAGGCTTCACCCCTAACACTAGACAGGAGAGGAACAAGGATAAAGGGGAAGAGAGCCCTGAATCGAATTTCTTTCCTTTTGTTTCTTCTTTGACCACGACTACTAACAAACTGTAAACAATGTCCCTTAAAGTCCTACAACCCCACCCCCATTCGCCTCTTGGGGCCCTCACATTTATGTACCCTCTGAAAAGTTCCTGGAATATCAAAATCACACAATGGCAGAAATTATCTGCAGCTGGCAAAACTATGCTTCTGCTAGAGCATGAGGCAAGCGTGGCCAGCTGCTGTGGACAGTCTGAAGCAGCCCTACAGCCCTACACCTGGGATTACAAAGAAGACACATTCTTAAAATGTTTCTGTGTTTTTTAAAGAAAGCAAAATTCCCGCCTTCTCCCAAGTGTGGGTGCACCCGAGCAGCTTCCTCCTGCCGGCCGCTCTCTTAGGAGCCTACCTGTCCAGGACCACCAGGTCAGTCGCCGTCTCAGCGTCACTCCTAAGAATTCGCTCCAGTTTCTGAATCTTCTCTTCCAATTCCTCTGGATCACATTTTCCATTTAAAATGGAAGCAGTTAGTCCCAAAATTCGAGGGCATGATGGACAACTCTCACAGAGCTAACATAATGAAAGATACAGGCAGTAAGGACTTGGTCACGCAGTGCCACAGCAAGGACACTGCCACATCCAAACACAGGAACCACTAAGACCCATTTCTCTGGAACAGTAGCACAAGACTATAAATTACTGTAGTTTTTACTTAAAGATCTATTTCTCAAAAGGGCACATTTGGATACACTAAAAAAATATGTCAGTTGATATTACAATGTTAGAAACGTAATAAATTGTATAAATGAAATGAACATTGAGAATAGTTTACTTGTATACTAGAATCAAGTCCCAGTACTGGTAACTATCACCACTGCTCTTCAAATCTCTTTCTTTTTTTTTCCAAATTAAATTTGGTTGTTGATTTCAATACTGGATGGAAGCGCTGGCTCAGCAATTAGGAGCACTGGTCACCCTTCTACAGGACCCAGATTTGATTCGCAGTGTTCAGACACTGGCTCACAACCATGTGTAATTCCAGTTCCAGAAGGACCTGACACCCTCTTCTGACCTCTGGCACAGACACACATGGGACAAACTCCTATATGTGTAAAAATTAGAAAATGTAAAACTGTACATACTCATAATTTAATAATTTGACTATGAATTATTGAAGTTGATAAAGTCTCAAACTTACCTTCATAATTTCACGATAGGGGTGGTCTAGAATCGCAAGATGACACTCATCAAACACCAGAAGGTTAATGTCTGACAGTGATAGGTAACCATTTTTCAAAACATTCAAGGCGACATAGCAAGTCATAATGAGAACCTAAAATAAAACTGACATCAGTACACAAAGGCCATTAACCTGCCTGGCTGTACCTCTAGGAGAGAGACCACACGAGTCTGTGTATGGAAGCAAGGCCTAGGAAATTCATGGATCAAAATTAAAGCCAAAACATTCACATATGTACATCAAACATACAAACATTGGGACCAAAATATAAATGATGAAAGTTGTGGGGAAGACTGAGAGAAAGTCCTTATAAAGGCAGAGCGTGTCCTTATAAGTTACTAAATTGACCTGAGGTGTCCTCAGCCATACCTTGGCAGATGAGACCTGTCAACCTTGTCAAATCACAAAAGAATTCACAAGTTTTTAATTTTTTTCCCCATTGAGCTGACAGGGTTTTCTGAAAGAAAACTTTGTATAGTCTTTGCTGTGGACAGGCTCTATCTATGTGGATTCATTTCAGTATGTAGGCCACGGAAGGTCAGTTACAATGCAGCCCTCAACCGCTCTGGATCTCCTAGCACTACACACAAAAGCCCTTAGCACATGCTAGCTACATGTAAACATGAAGGCAGAGGGAGCCTCCTCATAGACCAGAGGCTTCAACCAGGACACTTTTCCGACTTTCAACATATGTAGCTCAGAAGTTCATTTCCTTCAAGTTCAAAGTAAGCCACAGGCATTTGTACTTTTCTAGCAGGTAAACAATGGCAGCTCTCTCTTTCCTACCCACTAAATAGCACACTTCAGTAATTTACCTCATCTCAGATGAACCTTCAGAAACAGAGAGTGCAGAGGATGGGAAGGTGAGGGTCTTAAACCTCCTCAGCTAGCTAAGGCTGAGGGCTATTAAATCAAGGATTTGTCGCATCCGCACGGGGAAAGGTCTCTGCAGGTCTCACCTGGTGCTTGGTAAACTCCTGGCTCCATCTCTCCTTTGTCCAAGACGCAATTACTTCTAGGTCTGAGTACTCTCCAACCTTGAGATCCGAGTGAGTTCTCACGGCTGACACTTGTTGAGCAGCCTGGTTTGCTGATCACAAAGACAAGATGTGAATATGAACATTGTGCCAAATCGGCTCCTGAGCACTTAAAAAAATTATCAGTTGTTGTTATACCTAGCCACCATTTTTTTAAATAGCTAATTTAAAAATCATAGTTCCAAGATTACCTTTCAAAGGCCACCAATGAGCCCATCCCCGTCCTCTTCCATCACTTCCGGGACAACCACATGCCCTTCACAGCTGACTTCCAACCTAAGCTCTATCTAAGTCCTTGCCTGGCAGGCTGGATGGGCAGCGAGTCTACACCTGCTCTCCTGCTCCTTAAGGAAAGCAAGTCAATCCACCAACAAGTACTATTCAAACCACAGTCGGCTTAGACTGTCTTTAAAGACAGAAAGGGAGGTCAGCCGGGCTCACAGGCTCTGCTTTCAGTCTGCAGTCCCCACACATAAACCCAACAGCCTTTAAGAAGCATGGAACGTTCTAAAACCGCCTCAGCAAAAATCACCCACCTCTAGTCAACCAGCTTTCAGCCTACGTTATGAAGCTAAAACATCAAGAATGGAAGGAATTTTAACAACTTAGCCATCTCCCCAGAAGTCCTCATCTAAGAGAAACACAGAGTCTGAACAATTGAGAGGAATGCTCCTGAGAAATAAAATGGTATTTTGGCTAGCAGGACTTCAGTAAGCACACTATTTGTCAAACTCGTTTTACTTTCAATAATTTAATACCCACAGAGATAATCTTTTTAACTATGAAGGCTCATCCAATTTTCTCCTCACATGTGGGAAATGATGTTTAATTACCAGAGTTGACGAGGAACACGGTCCTTTTTGCGTGCGGGTTGAGGTCGCCCCTGATCTGATGGGCCAGCTCTTTGGTGAGCAGGACCGCGATGAACGTCTTCCCTGAGCCAGTGTTCAAGCACACAATTGTGTTATGGTCCAGAGCTGCTTCCAGCAGCTCAACCTGAAACATGGGAAAAGATCACATACTTCTTACCCAGGCACCACACTTAAGAATTGGCTTGCTTTAAATAGAGAAATGTCCCCGTTTTCTAAAATCTTCTGCAGACAACTTTGCAAAAAGACAACCACTATCTTCACATTTACTCAAGAGTAACAGGGGAATAAAATGGCTGCCACACAGCTGTGCTGCTGGAAACAAACATTGAAACGGCACCAGCCATGTCATTGAATAATTATTTCTGCACAGGCTACTTCCCTAAAATGGCACGTATGACTGAACCCTACACGAGGTATGCTTCTCCCCGCTCAGGACTGAACATCTAACAATCTCCATCCCAACCCAGCTTATGAGGACTGGTACACCCAAATGGATATAAAGGAACAGTGTGGATTTCAAAGAGGGTGGGATAAGGAACTAAGAAACAGAACCAACACAACAAATCAATTACCCAGCAGATGTTAGAACAGAGAAGAACAATTAAGAATAAAAGTGTTTTGAATAAGAAAATTAATCAGAAGAGGCGGGCTTGAAGGGGTAAATGAGTTTTATAAGTGTGTCAACTCTATACTGATTTTTCCATTTGTGTGAAAAATGCTCCAGTATTAGTGGTCTCATTAGTACCTGGTATTTTCTTGGCGTATAAATGTTATCATGAATTGCTTCTTGTTGCCATGGCAGTCCAAAGAAAGGACCCATTGGTGAGGAAGCAGGGGTCATGAGCTGCAGGCCTGCCATGCTGAGGGGCTGCAAAGCAGGGCTTTTCATTCATCCAGTGTTTCTTTCATTGCATTTTGTTCTAGCACAGCTTACTACAAAAGGGAAAAAGAATACCATTACATAACCATGCAGGGTTAAAACAAAAGGAAGCACAGGAACAAGAGAGACATCACACTACCGCTCCCTCAAGTCTTTTCAGGTTCTTCCTATGGCTGCTTTGGTTTCTCTTGAGATCTAAGAGGATGGTTTTAAAAGTCAAGCAGTCTATACCCACCCAAGCAATCCTACAGCTAGAAGCTTATCTAAAGAATGAACCAGACAACTGCACAAATACATAAACACATTAACTTGCATTGTTACAGGAAAATACAAATATATACATACACACACACATACTCTTAAGTTCTCTAATGTTATGTTGACAAAATGAGCCAACGTACAGACAGGCATTAAAGATGCAAACACTTGAGCTGGCTATATCACTTTATTAAAGGGCTGGGAACAGACATACACATTTACAATCACACCCACCCCAATAAACTAAACCCATGATATTCCTTACATGGAAAACTGTCCATGTCATCTAAGCACCCTCCCATATTCAGATACTCTCTTCAGAAGTAATTTTCACTATGTAAGTTGGAAAAATAGAAATCTTTTAAAACCTTTCTGTGTGTATGCATGCATGTGTAGGCCAGTGTGTGCAAGTGTGGGGCCAGAAGTCAGCAGTGATGTTCTCGTCCAGCTCTCTCACTCTGTGAGGCAGGAACTTTCCCTGGAACTGAGCTCAGCATCAGTAACACTGGGGCTGCATAGCACTGCCCTGAGTTCTCACCAGAGCGGCTGGAACTACTTGCAGGACACCCTGAGGCAAGTCTTACTCACAGAAGAAGCGGGTCAGGGATACTTACCTGAAGTCTCAGCAGCTCCCTCTTCTACCTCCCACCCTCTGTTAAGAGTCCTGCTCTAATTACACACGGCCTCAGGAGCTCTCAAGTGGAAGGTTAACAGAGCAGGGATTCCATCTATGCATCTATAGGAAGCTGCCATCCATTTGGGGGCAAGAATTTCCAATGGTATGGCTGCTACCCAATGGTTTGTGGTCACGCACTCTCCTGTGAGTGGCCTCTCACTGATGCTCTGTAAGTGAGCCCCATAAACTGATTGGTTTCCCCCAACCTGGACTTTAGTGAGTTGTCATTTGGTTTGTCAGTGGAGCAACAGAATGAAGGGACAGGAATCTCAAAACATTTGACACAGTCTGCAAGATCATAATAACTGGCCAGCCACCAAGACCACAGGTTCTGTCCATCTCTACCAGCAAGCACCACAAACACACACACACACACACACCACATCCTTCCTACCCCAGTGCTGGGAGTACAGATAGTCACCACAGTGCCTAGCTTTTACACAGATGGAAGTACAGATGACCCCACAGTGCCCAGCCTTTACACTGATGCTTGGGATCAGGAAAGCAGGTCCTCATGGTCCCACTGCAAGCACTGCATGGCTGTTCATCCCCAGCCCAATCTTTCTAAAATCTCAACCAGAAAAGAAGGCTTGGATGTCAAGAGTCTTCGTGGAAGCCTATCAGCAGCTCCCCTCAATGAGCAGAATTCATTGCTGCATTGGAACTGTCACCCTTATTGTGCTTTGTGGCATTCACTACCATTACTCTGTGACACTGGAAGAGAATTCGATCTATAGAGTTTCCTGAAAATCAAACACTTTACTTTCCAGTCTTTTGCATACCGAGGTACAACACTGCACTCCTGCTTCAGAAATCAAGAAGGCATAATTCAGTTCTGTATGCCTTGCATGCCTCCTTCCTTTGAAAAAGGCAGTAAGAATGATAATAAAGGCTTGACTCACAGCTCGCAGCACAGAGCACTGAGGACCTCAGCAAGACTGCTTGTCCACACACCAACCGACATTATCATCCTTACTGCCCTTCTCAAAGGAAGGAGGCGTGCGAGGGGAAAAGCACTTTTGCAGACGCTATCAGGCAGTTTCGCTACTACTGCTGCTACGGCTGCTACTACTGGCTGGCTTTTACAAAGGTGCTTGGGATCAAAGAAACCATATTCTTCATGGGAAATAACTCAGTTTCTGTTGGAAAGTCTAAAAGCTATATCCTTCACCCCACATCTGACACCCACAGTGCCAAATTCCACAGCACAGAGGACTCAAGCATTTTTACAGAACTGTCAAGTGTCAAGTTCACTTAGTTTTTAAAGATCAAGAGGCCACCCTGAAGGTCCACCATCTAAGGCAGCCGTTTCCTGAGCGTCCTGGCTTGCCACCACTCTGTGCTGTCACGTCATATCCATAGACGCTCTGTTTGGGAACCCTTGACCTTAAGCCTGGCCCCTGACTTTCCACACAGCACACATGCTCGCTCATCTGGAGTCATCAGGGCATGCTGGGAGGTTTCAACTAAGACTAAATCCTAGGGATGGAAATCTAAAATGGAGGAGAAAAGATAGCAACAAAGACAACAGCCAACATGTGCACTTCCAAACATTATGCACATAAGATCAGCAGCTCCCTCCTGTCTATAACCCTCCTGCTTCTTTTTTTCTCAAACAGACAACCATAGTAATAATGATTAATCTAGAAAATGATCTACAAAGGAAATTAAGTATGCTCCAATTTTTAAAAGAGAAGGAAATTATACTTCAAAACTCAGTATCACAAAATACAAAGCAAACTATGAAAACGTGCTACAGCACAATAGACTGTAAGAGGCCTGGCAACAACGCACAGTAACTGATCTCAGGAGAGACCTCAGCCTGACATTTTTTCACAATAAAACTAGCTATCCTAAGGAGTGTGATGTGAAGCATACACGCTGGACTGTTACAGCTCAGCTGATCAGCACATCCATTGGTACACAGCTCCCAAATTCAGGTGTGAGGGGAATGTTAACAAGCCACACTTAGCAGATTCAATTACAGCCTATCCAACATTATCAACTGTAGCCCACTGGCTATTCCATCTCTAGGATGTATTCCCCATAACTGAAATCTTGTACCAGTCAGTCCGCTTCCCTCACATCTCCCACACTCACACCTGTCACCTGTGCTCTTGCGCTGTCGGAAGAGCTCTGATTGCCAGATCCACAGACAGAGAAGACTGTGCAGTGTTGGTTGTTCTAAGCCTGCCTTGCTGCACTTAGCGTAATGGGCTCCATGGATAGTTAGGTTATCACAACGTCAGCATTTCCTTCTTTACTGTAATCAAATATTCATGTGTGTGTGTGTGTGTATGTGTGTGTGTGTGTGTCTGCCCACTCTTTTGCTGACAGACACTTAGGCTGCTTCCATATTTTGGCCCCTGTGACTATGCTACAATAAGTGTACAAATGTAGATCTCTATCTGCACTTAAGAATTTCTTAATGCTAATCACATTAATAAATAAAGGCATTACAAAAAAATTAATGAAATCTTTTATACTGCAGATAAAAGGTGTTAAAGATTCCCTGAGGGTGTACCTTCACCACATGCACATCAGAGGCTAGCTATGTTCTTAGGAAGTACTCACTGAAGCATCTGTGGACAAAGGATCATGACTCTGGAATCAGTCTCAAGCAGTTCCTAAGCAGAAGCTACACGGAGACAGACAAGTTAATAAAAAAAAGCAAGTGAGGCTAAATGTGTAAAGCATATATTTGTTATCCCAGTCTAACTCGTGCAATATCAGTCCTTCATTTTCTGAATATCCCTCGTGTGCGTGTGTCGTGTGTATGTATGTATGTATTCCCCCCATCTGCTGGCAAACAGGCACAGGTACAGCTTTAGTAGTGTGACTGTTGTGAACAATGATGCAATGAACATCCAAGTAACGTTAAAGTTTTATCATTCGGAGATCTAATTTCATTCACAAAGGACAGTAATGGATCCTTTTTAAAATTTATATTGTAATATAATATAAATAAGTACTTTGTTTCTTTTAGGAACAACAGGTAACTCTATGACTATCACTCAGTATCCACTCTGCACTCTTTCCCAAATAAGAGCATGACCTAACCCTGTGTATTCTTCAGCAGAGTAAATCTGCTTGCCAAAGCTGCCAAGGCTTTGTTTCAGACTTTCTACTATCTGCCGGTCACCTAGCCCTCACCCCATGGCACACGCCTCTCTTTGGGCAAGGAACTGATTCATGATAATCCAATGACAAAAGATTGGGGCCTTTCAGTCACTGGCTGAAAAGCAATTCTTCCCCTATGAACACACTTCAAGAAATGCCAGCCCCATCTGCTGCTGAAGTCATTTGACAGCCATGAAAAAGATGTACTTTCAAGAGTAACAATAAGAAACTTGGTCCCTGGTAACATCAATGAGCAGCTCAATCAATCAACCTCAAAGCTCAGCCTAACATCCTTGCCAAACACATAAGCCAACAAATTCCCTTACCGTCCAAGTCAGTGTGAGGTATGCAACTCTGAACAAATGGCACTATAAATCACCGTTATTGCTTCTATAAAAGATCTAAAGGGGGGGTAGGAATAAAAGGAGGGATGAAAGAAGGAAAAAGGGACAGTCAGGGACAGACCTGAAAGAAAGCCATCAGACTAGAAACGTGAGGTCGTCCCAGGGAGGCCCTCCAGCCAGGCAGACCACAAGCTAGGCACATTCAGGAGTCCAACATGGCTCATGCAAGAGACAGGGATGACCTCCATCTAGAAGCTTCCGTGACTTCTGAAGTTTAGACATTCTCTCCTTATTTGTTCTTATGAGTATTTTTGAAACTTTTAGTAAATCTTCTTGAAATTACTAATATTCATAAACTATTTTTCTAGAACTTTAAAAAATTCTTAGCTTTGAAATACCCCCTCTTGCTTTAAAATGGTCAATTAGATTGTGTGACTTTGAGCCACGGTCCTGAATCACAGCTGGGACACAACGAACAAAGTATGCAGGTGTGCTCTGAATGGCACAAGCAGCTTCCCTCTGCTGTCATAACATAACCACTTTACACAGACTCTCCCTCTCTTGGTTCTTCCTGGAACACAAGCTCCCTCAAAACAAGATATGGGCTTCATTTCTCTGTATATATCAAATCTGCTGCTCCTAGCCACACAATAATACAGAACACAATCACGGGCAAGTCAGTATGTCTTTATTTGGTTTGGAAATGAATGTTGCCATCTCTAATGGTAGAAGATAAGATTTTACGAGGTGGAAGACAGCAATTGAACCCTTCCAACTATATTTTCCATAAGATCACAGTATTTAAATTAATTTTTATTCATTTTATACATGGTAAAACACTTTCTAGTCAGGAAAATCAAGCCCAATATTAACACATCAATAGGTAACCTAATCACGTAATAACAGGAAAACCTATAAAAGTTCTGCCAATTTTTACTTTCTTTGGCATGTGTCAGTTGATTTCATTTTAAACTTAGCCATAAGTGAAAGGCCCAGAACCCCTGATGCTATGTAACAGTTTGAGTCTTGTCAGTGAGCCATCATTAACTTCTTTGATAGAGCCAAAGGATTAACCCCCAAGTGATTCTTTTCAATTATGGGTTTTAATTTCTTATCAAATAATGTACACTGATGAAATTGGCAAAGCTGTTTGGCAGCTTCTGTGAGCTCCTTACTTAACAATACTGATGGAGACTGGGGTGTAACGCAGAGCACTTACCTAATGCAAAGCAAGACCTTGATTCAGGACCCAACACCACAAAAACAGCAACCAAACAGACATAAAGAATAACGTAATAACACACAAAACTAAGCCCTCGTCCTCTCCGCCGCTGAGAACCCAGATTTACCGTTTTAACGTCTGCGAGCGCTGTGCTGCTGCTGTCTGAACTGCATTCTGACATTGTGACAGCTCATTGGAAACTCACAGCACGCCCACGCTTCAGCTCTAAAATAAATGCACAAACAGTCAAGCATAAGACGCCTGTTAAGGGAATGCACACACCAGAGTCCCACTCAATGAGGAGCTAAGTAACAAGCCATTATTTTGTATCAACTTTTAAACAAAAGACATTTTAGGAGTTGGGGATATTTTAGGATGCCAAGTCTTCTTTTAAAACAAGGAACAGAGAATGAGAGACAACACAGGCAAGCCTGACCTACAGAAAGAGAAAGCTGCAGCCAAGCTCAAGGAAAGACTTCTAAAGAATACATACATGCGACTCTAACGTTTACGTTAAAGATCATGCGTTACAGGTTACAGAGAAGCAAAGAAGAAATCATGTGTTACTTCCTAGATTCACATGTATGAAAAGCAAACAAAAATCAGCAAGGAGATACTTAGCCAAGATACCCAAATAAACCGAGAGTTAAGCCTTTAGTGTATGCAGGAAATCCAACAGTAATTCCAATGTAACAAATGAAATTAAATACAAACGCCAAGGACTGTTAAACCTGTTCTACCCACTCTTTCACCAAACTGGTTTATAAGACAGCTCAAGACTAGAATTAACAATGCTAGTGTTGGGAAAAAATAAATATGGGATACCTTTCCTAAATGATTATTATGATTCAAAAACGAAAGAAAGCCAGCTGTAGGGAGCACACATAAGGAGCTGACAGGAAAAGCTGAGTGTGCTCAACCCTGATCTTAACAGCGCTAACGCCGGACAGGCTTGGGGTCAGCTCGCTGCACCTATACTGCGAACACACAGCAAGGACAGGCCAGTGCGCAGCTGGCTCTTGGCACTCATTTACACCCAAGCCTTTCAAGCAGTCATGGGCAGGTAACTGCATTTGTACAGTTTAGCTGGCTGCTAATAAATCAGACTGAGACAACATAACACTACTTTAATAGGTACATATTTACCTCGAAATGCTGACTCTAAGTTCTTTCAGAGTTTCCAAGTCTGTATTTATGCATACCCTAGGTAACCTAAAAGCAATCAGAGAGAGGATTTTAGAAGACACAACTCATTTTTTTAACAACAACAACAAAAAAACAATGTTAAGAAATTGACTTCACAAATTAGCTACTTAATAATCTTTTTATATTTAACATCAGAATAAAATCCTTCATAAAATTATCTACTAAAAGACAAGGATACAGTCCATGACTGAAAGAACTACCTGTTAAAATTAGCATTTCACTCTAATACAACTGTGAAAACGAAGCAAGTCCAGTCAGACAGGAGGGAAAGCGCTTGGCAGAGCACGCCAGATTTCCCCCCCCTGACCTGCCTGTAAGCCTGCTGACCACCACACTCTTCAGCACCGCGTGCTTCTCGCCTCCCAGCTTGTCTGTCTGTCTCTTAAGGCTACCTCATCCTTCACCAGATTTTATTTTTCCAAGACAGGGCTTCTCTGTGTAACCCTGGCTGTTCTGTAACTCACTATGTGCACTGGGCTGGTGTCTGCCTCTGAGTGTTAGAATTAAAGGCGTGCACTACTGTAACCCGGCTATTCACTAGATTTTCATCACATTTTATATGCCACCCAGTAAGATGCAGAGACCATGCCCGCCAGCATGAGCTGTAGGAACACGTACCATGAACAAAGCTGTGTGAAGCAAACTTCTGAGAGCTTGTGAGAAAACTCCATGTAAACAAGATAAGTCTTATAATCTCTGTTACTCCATAACACAGGTTGTTCTTAGAATGTGTTTTCATGCCCCTCTTAGGTGTAGCAAATAGGAGTGAGTTCACTTTAGAGTGTTTAAAACAACTGGCTATTGTTATTTGTTTACATGCCTCTATGGGGAAAAAAGCCATGTCTTTGCCACGTGTGGCTTGTCCTTGTGACTGAGCACCTTACTCATATGACTGATCCTTCTTAACCCTTAGAGTATGAACTGTCTGATGCTCTGAATAAGGCTGGCTATTGCATGAGACATGGTCTACCTCATTTATCAGCTTCACCCTCCCAGGTACTACTGCCTCTAGAGCAGTAAACAGCACTAGTCTGTTTCATGCCTGCCTGTTTCTAGCAATGCTCTAACCAAAAGTCAAGTCAACCAGTATAGGATTATCTAGTTATCTAGTTACACTACTAGGCAATCTTTATACAGGTAGAAAGTCCATCTGACAAGTATAGAATAGTGACTTATGTTGGTAATAAACATTAATAAGTCTTTATCTAATTTTAATTGATACTACAAATCTACAAAACTCTGTCTTGTAGGTCTCTTTAAGATTGTCAGGGTGGGTGTAGATATGTAAACCACACCCCACTTCTCAGGGCGGGCCTGGGATGAAGTCTTTCTGCAGGGAGGAATGTCTGCGGACAGGCAGAAGCTTCTCGGTTACGCCCTGCGGGACAGGACGCCAGGAAGCTCATGAGCATGGACAACTCCTCTGGGCCTGCTTTACTGTGGCCATGTCTCTTTTCCTATTGTCTTGGTCTGAGATGTTAGGGATGTTGCTTCATGAACATGAAGAAGGGCTTGGGACTTTGACCCTTCGTGATTGATGGCTACAAATCTCTCTGGGAGTTTGAGGTGACTTGACAAGCTGCAAATGATACTAGGTTGTAATATAAACAAGAAGCTCCCATTAGCACCCAACTACAGAAGTAAGGCTGTATCCTTTGGGGTGCAAAGAGAGACAGCCCTTGCAGTCCAAAGCTTGCAGCAACTATGACTTCCTGGTATGACCTTTCAAAGCACATTAAAAGAATCCCAGAGACTCTGCCACTACTAACTTTACAGAAGTCCTTCCTACTCATCCTACTCCTGAGCTACTCAGGTGCAACTTCCGTAAAGCCCCAGTAAGCAAGAGGGGAGACTCAGTATGAACGAACGGTACAGCATTAACAGGCAGTCAAACTTGTTAGCACTGAAAAGTTCCCAATGACAGAAGTGCTATGGGAGATCGGAACACAGACAGCAAGCAAATCTAGACAACCTAACACCAGCCAGGGCGTCCAAGTGACCACTTGAGATGATCACTTGGCACAGGGTGCAAACAATTACAGGTTTTGTAAACTGATCTGTTGAAATCAGAAGAAACCCCTTCTCCTTTGTTTTTTTGTTTTTTTTTTCCAGAATTCCCTTCTCCTTCTGCAGCGTGTAGAAAGTCGAGCCTCCAGTGCACTAACTACAGAAGGTTTCCTTCAGAGTCCAAGCACTATCTCTGAACTATTACAAGGAAGGAAACAATTAGCTTCCAGGAGGAGATAGGCCTAATATGTCATCTGATTCCTATTTATGAACCTGTCCTGTAATCATCAAGCCAGAACACTAGAAAGTTTACTTTGAGGACAGAAATGGAATGGACTACAAACCACTATGAAAACTAAAGAAAAAGAAAAAGCTTTCAACATAAAGCTGACAACTGCTGAGAAAAGCCCAACGTCTGTGGCCAGCAACGGGCAGCTGGGATCCCTGCTGACTGCAGGACCCAGAACAGATAATCATCTGTGTGGTATGCCAGACATAAGATGTATGGCAAGAGGCCAGAGTCTCGTTAATGGTAGCACGGATCAGTGTATACATTCTTTTCTTCCTTTCTATTGGTCACAGAGGTCCTGTTTTGTAGTACGGGCTTTCAGCTCCAACACAAGTTTCTCCACAAAAGAATCTGTAGTTTCCCAACTGCCCTGTTATAAACGGTTTGCTCCATCCAGTCACCACTGTCCCTGGCCTGCTCACATTCAGAGCTATCTTAGCTTATCTGCTCATATCAATTCTTAGAACCTCCTTGCTTCTACTTTCTGGGTTTGGATTCATAGACACTATTTAAGTGTGTAAAGATCATATCCCTGTTGTCTTCAGAATGGTCCTCGATGCATATCAGCCTAGTTTAATGTTATTCAAAACTGAAATTGTTTCCTTTTTCTTCTACTTCTATGCCGAGAATGTCTGTGCTGGAAGACTTAAGTTATATTTCTCCAACATGGCTTTAAAATGTTTTAAACACAGCCCAATCCTCAAGCAACACTGATGCCAAATAGCAAATTCCATTTCTTGGAACTTAAGTACTCAAGAAACTCTAAAACATGTTCCTCAACTGCACAGAGAGAAGAAGTTTAAAAATAAAGATGGAACAAAGTAGGCCAACACTTGCTACATTAAAAAGGAACCCCCCCCCAAAAAAAAGGAACCCACACATCCAATGGTCGGCATTGGTTAAAACTCCTCCGAAATCCCTTCCTCTCTAAATTCGTCAAGACAATGTCTCAGCTGGCCTTGAGGAGCCTCTTCAGAGCAGGCAGTCTGAATGTGAGTGACTTGGAAAGCAGTCTTTCTTTTCTTTATATCTTTATCGTGTAAGGGACACATCAGGTAGGCCAAGGCGTACACATATCAAGCATCCACTACCCTCTAAAACCGTTTCCTGGCCCTCAAAAACAGGAACCTGTATTAGGAGGAAATGAGATCTTCTTTAAGATGTATTTATTTTACCATATGAGTACACTGTAGCTGTCTTCAGACACACCAGAAGAGGACATTGAATCCCATTACAGATGGTTGTGAGCTACCACATGGTTTCTAGGAATTGAACTCAGGACCTCTGGAAGAGCAGTCAGTCTTAACCACTAAGGCATCTCTCCAGAATGAAAATGAAATCTTAAACTTAGTAAAGCAGACACAGAAACTATACTTCTTAAATGTTAAAGAATTCTTAAAGAAAAATCTAAAATACAATTTAAGATTCAACACAGAAAAAACAAACATGTGTGATATAAAGCACACAAGAGTTTACATAGTATTTTTAGCCAGATTAACCTAAAACACACACACACAACACACAAATTCATAAAGGAGAACAAAACACACATAACTACCTTTAAACATGCCACTGTTGCCCAGTGACTATTTTGAGGTCAAGGCATTAAAGATCAACAGATTCAGGACAAGGCCTCCACCTTCTCCTTTCTACCAAAACCTAAAGTATAAATCCCTTCAGCCTGCTCCAGAGGGAAGAGATTCCGCCCTACACCAGCAGGCAGAAATGGCCACATAACTGGTCCGAATGAACAGACTTTACTAAGTAGCTCCTTCTCCATACCTCTAGCGACCTACTACCGTCTCCCAGCCCTAAAAGCCCACGTCTCCTTTCCTGCTATTTCTCACTCCGGCTCACTTTGCTATCACTGTAATAAACATCCATGTACATGAAATGAAAACAAAGGAGGAAAAACTTAAGTAATAAATAAACACCTCAGCGGGGCTGGAGAGATGGTTCCTAGGTAAGAACACTTGCTGAGTCTGCATGAGGACCTGAGCTCTGGTCCTCAGCAACCATGTAAAGGCTGGGTTTGGGGCTGGCGAGATGGCTCAGCGGGTAAGAGCACTGACAGCTCTTCCGAAGGTCCTGAGTTCAAATCCCAGCAACCACATGGTGGTTCACAACCATCTGTAATGAGATCTGACGCCCTCTTCTGGTGTGTCTGAAGACAGCTACAGTGTATTTACATATAATAAATAAATAAATCTTTAAAAAAAAAAAAGGCTAGGTTTGGCTGAGCCTGTAGCCTCCAGGCTAAAAGAGGCAGAGACAGACATCTCACTAGTCCTCACTGGTCAGCCAGCAGGTCAAGAAAAGGTGTGTCCCAAGCTCCTGGTTCATAAAGGGACAAAGCAGAGAGCGACCAAGTAAGAGACTGGACATCATCTTTTCGCTTCTGCACTTGCACACCCATGCACACACACACATACACACACAGAAATAATGTCCACCAAATGGTAAGTTTTGAAAATTTAAACCATAAAAAAAATAGGGCATACCCCCAAATAACCACAGTATTTAAGATAATTATACATAAAGGACCTACCAACTATGTTATAGTAAGACTAAGCTCAAGCTAAAAACCGAAAGATTAAAGAGGAAAGAATGGAATGAAGAGTGCTGGGATCCAAACACCACTCCTTTGATTGCTAAAAAGAACAAGAGAGATGTTGTCTTTCACTTGTTGTAGCTGTCATTAAAAACCCTGGAGCCTTATCTAGTCTAAGTGTTACCATAAAAACCCCAGAGCAGCTGCTATCCCTAATAGCCCACCCCATAGCTACATGTCTACGCACAAGAGTGGATGAGGAAATAGTTTAGCAAACTAGGGTTTGGTTTCAAGAGGCAACTTAGTACAGCCATTGAGAAGGGTAGTAGATTATAACAGACAAAAATGTGTATGTCGTGACATCAAACAAAAAAAGCAATCTTTATTTAGATTATTATTAATATCTGCTTGGGTGTTAGTTAAAACCTAAAGAAAGAAAAGGGATTGAGAGGGGGACTATCTTTTCTTTTACACTTGTCTACATTTCAAACTCTTCTACAAGCCGGGCGGTGGTGGTGCACGCCTTTAATCCCAGCACTTGGGAGGCAGAGGCAGGCGGATTTCTGAGTTCGAGGCCAGCCTGGTCTACAAAGTGAGTTCCAGGACAGCCAGGGCTATACAGAGAAACCCTGTCTCGAAAAACCAAAAAAAAAAAAAAAAAAAAAACAAATCAAACTCTTCTACAGCTTGAGCATGTATTATTTCAGATATGGAGAATGACTTTCAAGTCAGGAATGATGGGTAACAATATAATAGTTAAAGATCTGCAGGATCTATTTCCAAAAGACTTTATACAATTTGAATTATTCAAACAGAATAAATCTTCATCTTTGGCACTCCAAGGCCAGAAGACCTGCCAGAGCTCTAGAGGTGTCAATCTGTACAGCAGATAGTGTGACATCATTCAAATGCAGCCACTCCAGGCTCTCATGGACCTGCTAACCACTCAAATTCTATGTCAATAAAAGGTGATCTGTGTCCATCCCGGAAGTCAGTGGGACACTGACATGTATCTCATGAATTTTCCCTACCCAAAGTACAAGGCCTGAATCCAGCCATCAACAAACAAAACTTGATATTCACTTTGCAAGACAAGTAATTTGTATTCTTCAAGAGTGAGTATTAGAAAAAAGCTGACAATCTTTCAGAAAAAGAGGAGGGAGAATCAGGACAGCTAAGTGAGATCCTGAAAGGAATCTACACAACACCTTATTTTTCTAGTGAAATAAGAAGTGGTGTTTTAGAAGAAATTATTAGCATAAGCTAAGTAAATGTATACCCTAGAAACCACAGGTCCAAGTCTGAATTCTTCATGGGATATAGTCAATGCGGGTAAGCATCTTATGAGTGCATAAGATGGCACCAAGGCCACCACATGTGTCTACGTAAGTGTACAGATTTCTCTTTATATTTATATAATTTATACTTTCTTATGTTTATACATTTATAATATAGTCTTTAAAAAAATAGTATGTCTACAATACACCAGTTGAAAGTTTTATTATAAACACCCCTAAGAACCAGTTTAGTAAAGCTTCCAGGCACCCAGCTAGAGAAGAAGCTAGAAGCTAAGTCTATCTTAATAAAAAATTCTCCTGCAGATGCAAAGTGGTGGGAAATGGCTCCCATAGACTCTAGGGAGTGGCAGGCACTCTTAGGAGGTGTGTTGTTGGAGGAAGCGTGTCACCGTGGAGGGCAGCTCTGAAGTCTCATATATCTCAAGCTACACCCAGTGTGATACATAGTCCCCTGCTGCCTGTGGGTCAAGATATAGAACTCTCAGCTCCTTCTCCAGTACCATGTCTAACTGCATAGTGACATGTTTCCTGCCATGATGATAATAGACTAAACCTCTGAACTGTAAGCTAGCCTCAATTAAATGTTGCCCTTTATAAGCACTGCGTTGGTCAAGGTGTCTGTTCACAGCAACAGAAACCCTAAGATATTTGCTATGTTCGCTTTTGTTTTATCTTATTATATTTTATTATTATCCCTTAGAAACCTATTTGTTTTCTAATGAGAGATAGAAAAGGAGTGGATCTAGATGGGAGGAGGGGTGGGGAGGAGCTGGGAATAGAGGGAGGGAAAACCGTAATCAGAATAAATTATGTGAGACCAAAATAAAACCAAGCAAACAGAACAGCTATTTGTAATAAAAGTGGAAGAAAGAAAATATGCACAAACGGATGCATCACTTGTCGCTCCCTGTCTCCCTCCAGCCCTCCACGCCCCACTCCTTCTCACACTGACAGACTCTTTTTCTTTCAATATTATTGTTACTTATATATGCAAATAAATACATAAATACCAAAAAAGACAACTCATCTATGAAAACGTGCACAAGCCCTCTTTTTTGAACCATCTTCCATTATAAAACTGGATATGGGGCAGTGGTGGCGCACGCCTTTAATCCCAGTACTTGGGAGGCAGAGGCAGGCGGATTTCTGAGTTCAAGGCCGGCCTGGTCTACATTAGTTCCAGGATAGCCAGGGCTACACAGAGAAACCCTGTCTTGAAAAAACAGAAAACAGAAAACAAAAAAACAAACAAACAAACAAAAAACCACCACCAACAACAAAACAACTGGATATGTATTTCACTATTAGTAACATGGAAAGTCATGACATATCTAGTTACAAGAACACAGCAAAATATTCTCTAAAGCACATATCTGAAGAAAAACATCTAAATTTTATCTAAAATAAGCAATAGGCCAGAACCAGGCAGCAAACTGTTTTCCTTCCAACTTCAAGGAGCCAAAAGCTTACAAAGGAGGACACAGAAACCCAGAGGCCAGCAGCTGCCCAGTGCATCTCAGTGATGAGCTAGAAGAGTTGGTCCTCCACCCAACATTAGCTCCCAAAGTGTTATGAAAAGTAATAGTTGAGCTTTAAGTGGATGAAGCATACAGTATCTCTAAGATGCCACAGGCAGTGAAGGCTATGAGCAAGATGTGGGAAAGGAAGGCAGTCACAGGTCTGTCTCTCCATGGTCACCTTACCCTGTCTTAAGCCTTACTGTTATCAAGCAGAAGACAGAAATTCCGACTTCAAAGCATCTCCAAGTGTCAGATAAGTCCACGGTCTTCCTTTTTAACTGGTAGGTGCACACTCCTTTAATTCCCATAACTTAGAAGTCAAAAGCAGGGAGATCTCTGCAAGTTCAAGGCCAGCCTGGTCTACATCATCATGGCTGCATAGTGAAACGCTGTCTCAAAATAAATGAAAGGCAGATAGCTACAGAGTTAGCTCTTAAGCAAACAACCATCTTCTATCATCTCAAAGGTCAGCCTCCACTCATGCTGGACCTGAAGCCAGAGCCCTATGTATACCAGGCAAATGCTCCACCCCTGAGCTTTAGCCTCAGCCCAAAGATCGCAGTTTTAAACTAGCGTTCTCTTCTCATTATTTGGATTAAAGGTATCTTTTAAAAATTCGGAACTGATTGTCCTGTTTTATAACCCCCAAGAGAATTTTTTCAAATGTTTTTAAAATCTTTATCACATATACTAATTTGTCACTTAAAAAATAAGTGGAGATTAGTCACCTCAACAATGACATCTCTACAATACCAATAAAGCTCTAGCACTGCAGACACTCTCTCTCCAGGATTCCAGATGTGCTCTCAGTCTTCAATGCCTTCATACACAGTTATGCATAGATCATAAGCAGAGAATTAGCCAAAGGCGTGACCTGTCCATTATTAGAGGGGCTAAGGTCTTTTCCAAAGCCTTAAGATGCTACCAGTCCCCACAAGTTAATTTCTAAAACTGTCAAAATTATTTATAAAGATAAACTAATTTTCTTAGCAAAACTAAGTGCCCTCTACACAGAGCTGTGTGTGGCAGTGAAGCGTGTGCAGTGCTTGATCCTTGATTCTATGACCCTGAGCACAGCTACAAACACTTCATGTCACTATGTGGCTTCCGCTTCTTGCTTCACTCAGAAGCAAGACTCAGCAGTCAGCAGCCCCACGCCTAAAGGCTATGGGTCATCTCAGTCACTGACTGGTAGCATATAACTGATTCTCAGATCAGGAGTACCAATTAATCAGCCATTTTAGAGAAATGGGAAAGTCACTGTGGACCTGCAATTCAACAAAGCTTTCTCACATGGCCAAAGTTTCCCATTTTTCTAGCTACACCTCAAGCATACACTCTTCTCTCCGTGTTCTTTTATTTATCAGGTCCATACTACCACACAAGCACTCACCCAGTGCACACTCCTAAAGGCCAACAAAATTATCACTGTTTGCAAAGTCCTGACTGCCTCTACTCCTCAACCAACTGTCATCTGCCCTCAGTTAAGGCCTTCACACTACAAGTGACACTTCAACTCCAGTGGCAATGACATCACCTGAACCACACAAGCCTGGCTTACTCTTACTCCCTGATTCCACCTCATGCTTTTGACAGGGTTTCTTTAGAGCGGAATGGGAGGCACGGTCATCATGTGGAAGGGTCAACACTGACTCCAATCATGACCACCATCATGGTGTTGAAGAATCCAAACAACCCCTGTTGATGAAAGAGAAGATCTGTTTCTCCTGGCTAACGGTTACACCTCCCTCATTAATCGATGCAACCATAATTACCTTGAGTTCCTCTTGCATTTTGGCAAATTAAAACAAAGCAAACAAGTGAACGCACCTAAGGTGCTCAAAGCTGTGAATTACCCTTGTGGAAGCTCTTCACCTAGTCCTCCATCCATGGACGGTCTTAAGCCTACACTGTTAATCTCAGATCTTAAAAGCACCTTCTTATTAGTGTAAGAACGGTCTACATCCCTTCTCAAAGAACACAGAATTATTATACAAATGCTTATCTATGAGAACAACTTTTTAAAAACCAAAGTCTCTTTAAAAGAAATATCGAAGCCGGGCGGTGGTGGCGCACGCCTTTAATCCCAGCACTTGGGAGGCAGAGGCAGGCGGATTTCTGAGTTCGAGGCCAGCCTGGTCTACAAAGTGAGTTCCAGGACAGCCAGGGCTACACAGAGAAACCCTGTCTCAAAAAACCAAAAAAAAAAAAAAAAAAAAAAAGAAAGAAATATCGATAAGCATCAAAGAATCAGGAAACAGTGCTAAAAAGACCAAGCAGCACAGACTAGAGGTGGAACACTACCAAAGTAATGTTGCCTCCAAGAGTACAGCCTACTCTGAAGATATTCCAAGGAACCTGTAAGCAGAAGCCAACACAACACAACACACACATACACACACACACACACAAACACACACCCGCTGGCATTCAGGATGAGCTAAACTCTTGAGCGCTCAAACAGCAAAGCCTAAGGTAAACAAAATAATCACCCAGCTTCAACTTTCTATTTGCACAAAGTACACAGAAACCTTCGCAGCCCCCTCCTCTGCCTCCATTAGGACATAATGAGCCTGCTGATCCACTGAACAAATTCAGTGATAAGAATCCCTGTTTGCCATACTGTGATAAGAACCGAGATTCTACAAATCAGTAACTCCTGGACTTGGAGAAGATTCTAGTCTTCTACTGACACAGAAGAACTATTTGTAGAAGATTAAGAATCAGGAAGGAACCTGAGCCTAGTGTTCTGATGAACAAGCAACCTGACCACTTTGAGGTATATGCCAAAAGAAGGGACAACAGCGGGGCCTCAAAGGGTCCCATGCGTATCTATTCTCACAGCAACTAGTCAAAAGTCAAAAGATGGAAGCTGCTATCCACAGATGGCTGGGAAATCAGAACAAGGCATACGCAGGTGCCCCTCCATCTCTGGTGGCCCTAGACACCCACTTCTGAGTTGGAAACACAGAACTGAGGAGCGCTTGTCAACTTTCTGGCTGAACAACGAAGCAGGATGTGAGGCATCCCAGGCTACACCTCATGATCACATGGCTGACTGGGATAGGAAAGTAAAAGAAGGGCCTACTATAACTGTACTTTTCCCACATCTTAAGGCGAGAAGCTGTCTTTACAAGAGTTTCAGCCTTTCAAAGGGAGGAGACAGATGCACTCGGCATGAAGCCAGAGGTGTATGCTAAGTGTCAGCGCACCAGCCCCAAAGGACAGATCCTTTCTGTCCATACTTACAAGAGGTTCCTAGCACGGCCAAACTCAACGACAAGGAAAACGAGGGGGTCACTTGGGAATGAAGGGCGGAACGTGGCTCAGTGCTGAGTGGTGAAAGTGTCCCAGTGAGGGAGAAGTCTGGAGAAGGGCAGTGGTGAGACCTGCAAACCTGAAAGCAGCTGCACTGTACTTCATGGCCGAAGCGTCAATCCTGAGTATGTTGGCACATGTTAAAACAACTGTACACATTGAGACAAACAGAAGTCACCTGACTCTCTCAGTGGGACAGCGCTTCTCCACTCACGCCACTGTACTGACTGAGGACGGATCCCACGCTGGGCTGTCTGCCTAAATCCACTTGGACAGCACACCCTGAGAAGCAGGTATGCAGGCTCCGAGACCAAAGCATGATCCAGTCAAGGCTCAGGCAGCCTCACACGCTGAAGAAATCATCAGAGTCGCACTTCCCTCGTGTGTACAACCAGGAAGGAGGATACTGCATGAACACACTGAGAATTCATTCAGTGAGACTCTGAGAAAAGAGCCTGACACGTCTTGGTACAGACTGATGAGACTTAGCAAGTGTCCTCCTTCCCTGCCACGGCTAAGCTGTGTAGGCTGCAGAGAGGCAATCCTTAGAGAGCACACCCACCTTCTCAAATGACATCCCCATCTCACCGCATCAGACTGGTCAAAGAGTCAGATGTGGCAATGCTGTGTGACACAATGCTACACACGTTACCCTCCCTAGAAAGCAGAGCTACACCTAGACACACTCATACATACCACCATGAAACCACTCTCTGATCAGAACCAAGAGAGTCAGGCCTGGTGGTGCATGCCTGTAATTCCGGTATCCCAGAGGCTGAGAGAGAAACTTCCTAAAAGTTTCTTTCAAGAAAGACAGATATGAACTACACCAAAAATACCTTCTAAAACCAAAACAAGAAAGTTCAACAACAGACAAACAGCCTAGCTATACAACTCCTGCCCAGAAACACTGCTATAATGCAGTGCTCAGTGTGGAACAGGAAGACAACTACATTATTAATGCAGTTGCAAGGTCTTTTATCACCCAGTTAAAGCCAACCGAGTGATCTTTTGGAGCCACGTGTAAATTCACAAACTTAGGCTACTACAAAAGCAACCCTTGGTGCTGACAGTTCTATAAAATACACACCAGTCATGATATTGTGCACTGTTTATATTACACACTGCATGTTTCACAGGTAGCCTGAAAAGTGAAACAGATTATTCCAGAACTCAGTCCCCAAAGGTATCAAAAAGATATTTCCAAAAACATCCAAACTACTGTTTGCTACAAGCGTCACCCAGTATTCACCTTTTGGTAAAATTTCGGGTCCTCGGTTACTATGAAAATTTTTGCCTAGAAAACTTAATGTTTATACCAATGAATTTCCAACTCAGCGATCCTACTTTACAACAGGTTTGAAAAACATATCCCAAGTTGCTTAACTCTTGAATTGCATCCTTTCCTACTGACTTACAGTGAGGTTCCTCAGAAAACTAACAATCAAAGATTCAGAAACTCAGGAGCAAACTCCCAAGTAAGTCTTTCACCCGATGACGTCTTTCAACACTTGATCATCATAATACTTAGGGCATCATATATCGGTAACTAACCCTTTAATCACAAGTCTACTCATAAAAGCAAGGACTATTACAGATCATAGACTCCCAGTCATCCATTTGGACAAGTCTTCAGGACATTGGCTCTGTCCTGCAGGCAAAGTCGCAAATGCCTAGCTCATCTCTGCTAGGCAATCCACACCAATTTGGTGTGCTGGCTTGAGCTGCACACAGATTTGGCCGAACGAAAGCCCCTTAAGCAAAGACCCTTCTTCGAAAGGTCCAGACGACCTAAAAGGGGAGGGGCACAAAACATGACCTGGGCCACACACCCCCTAAGGCCAGCCTTGGTCACCTGCCAATAAACACATAACAGTCCTTCCCAGGGCTCCAGCCCGCACCTCGCTGAGGCCTTGTCCCCCTCCAGATCCTCGGAGGCATCCAGGGGTCCCGCGCCATTTGGCAGGCCCCGGTCGCTCCCGGGACGCCGGCCCGCGTGGATACCTCCTGTCTTCTCCCGGGCTTCGAACGCGGAACGGGACCTGTCAAAGGCCGCTCCTCCTAAGGCGGGGGTGCAGAGAGGCCCGCGTGGACCGTCCTCTGCCCGGGCTCGGCGTCGCGGCCTGCTCCCGGCGCCCGCGCGGGCCTCGCGCAAGAGGCGGGCCGGGCATCGCCGTCCCCCGGGCCCGGACACAAAGCGGCCCAGCGGGAAGCCCGCCTCACCTGCAGCACTGGGCGCCGCGGGCCTTCCAGAACCATCGGACCCCGCTTCGGCGCGCGCGTCACAGCCCAGGCCTCCCGGTGCCGCCCGGCGCCGCCGCCGCCGCCGCCATTTCCTGCCGCTCGCCGTCGCCTCGTTCCGGCTGTCAGGTTACTCCATTCACCTGGGCCCGGAGCCGCCCGCGCCGCACCGCGCCGCGCCCCGACCCCTCCCGCCCGCTCCTGCGGAGACTGCGCAGCGCCCTGCTCGCCTGCAGCCCGCGCTCGGCCCGCGGCGACGGCGCACAGCGGCTTGGAGAATCCCACCGGCGTCGCGCCGCCGCTCCGCGCCCCCTCGCTCGTTCGCCCCGCGGCCGCATGAAAGCCGTCCTGTGATTGGACGGAGCGCGGAGGTGAAAGGTTAACCCCGGCCCCCCAGCCACTCAGAAGCCGGGAGACAGCAGACTCGGGCCGAGGTGGCGTCGGAGGCCCAATGCGAAGACCGAGCTCTGCAACGCAGTCAGCCAGCCTGCCGGCCAGCCGGAACCCTGAACGCGCCGCTGGGGCTACGCAGTCCCGGCTTGGTCTAGACGGCTCCCGGCTCCTTTCCCTTCTTGATGATGGCACCCATCGCCCCCATCCGCAAGCCCCGCTGCACCGCTCTTTTGGTCCAAAGAACTGAGCCCTGTGGGCAGCCCTCAAAACCAACTTGAACAACCAGAAAATGCCCGCGGCATGCAAACTTGGATTTATAAGGCTGAGCTTTCTGCTGCGTCTTCTTGCTGAGATCAGAGGAGTAAAGAGACCGACTTAAAGAAAACCATCTTAGTGTAGGACCCTCCCCCACCTCCGTGTGGCATCTTGGAAAAAGACTCCGGAATAGACTGGTACTCCAGGTGAGGGATGGACGGTTCTAGCCCGGGACTTCTCTCAGCCACTGGAAGCACATACCTGTCCGTCTGAACTATGTCCAACAGTCCCACGTAGTGGTTGTTACCTCTCCAAGTTAAGGCTAATCTTTAATAAGTGCAAGTGATTTGTTTATTTGAATAAATACTAGTGTCATTTGTTTCTATTTTTTTATTACTGTTATTTCGAAAGCAGATCTCACTATGTAGACCAGGCTGTCCTCAAACTCAGAGATCCGCCTGCCTCTGCCTCTCAATTTTGGGTTTAAACGTGTGTGCCACGCCGGGCGTGGTGAGGCACGCCTTTAATCCCAACACTTGGGAGGTAGAGACAGGCGGATTTCTGGGTTCGAGGCCAGCCTGGTCTACAGAGTGAGTTCCAGGATAGCCAGGGCTACACAGAGAAACCCTGTCTCGAAAAAGAAAAAAAAAAAAGATATTTTTTAAAGACCAACTTCTTGTCCATTAGCAGATGTTTCTGATTTCTTTACCTTTAACTTGGAGGCAATATGGTCCATTTGTCTTGTTTTGTTTTGTTTTGTTTTGTTTTGTTTTGTTTTGTTTTTCGACACAATGTTTCTCTGTATAGCCCTGGCTGTCCTAGAACTTGCTCTGTACACCAAGTTGGCCTAGAACTCATAAAGATCCAACTGCCTCTGCCTCCCAAACACTGGGATTAAAGGCATGCACCACATCTTCGGCTGTCTTTCAAAAAAAAAAAAAATAGATTTGGACTATCCCAGCATGAGGAGGAGGAGGTTACCATAGCAAAATCACAGATCAAGGCCAGCCTGAGCTACATGCCAAAGCCCTGGCACATACATATATGATATATATAATGTATTTGTATCATTTATATGATGTATGTATTATATATGATATCTATCATATATATGTATCATGCTAGATATTATGTATAATGTATATGTATCATACAATGTATAATTAATATGTAATATATAATGTATATGCTATATCTGATATGTACCATATCATACATATATGTGATATATATGCACGTATATATGATATATACCCATATCCACAAAAGCTCACGTTTACATATGCAGTTGGACAATGTCCAGCTCTCAAGAACATTAACTTACAGAAACACAGCTGCAGATGAGACTCTTCCCACATGATCCACTCAACCCACACTAGTTGCCTCTGGAAAGACCCTCCCTCACCAACCAATAACACATCAAAATGCACCAATTTCTTCCCCACAATTTTGTCTTCTAGGCCTAATATATATTTATCCCTACCTGCCTTTCAACAGGAATCAACATTTGGGATAATTCTTTCAGAAATATGAATTCAGGACGACTGGTCATTGAACTCGGAGTCCAGTGCATGCTCACAAGTGCTTTCTATATATTTTGCTCAGTCTGGGGGGGGGGTTAGAGTTGACTCAATAATCTTTGATTTTTCAGAATTCTGGATTTTTCCACTTGAGATGTATCATTCAGGATTATGATAAGCAGCAATGAAAGATAAACATTCAAAATTTAAAACAAGAAAGTCTCTCCTACACCTGTTCTTGTGCCCCAACAGCAAACCATTGTTTCTTGTTCATTCTTCACACTTGCCTTCACAAGCAAGCCAAGATACTTATTCTCTATCTTCATTTATAAAAGCCACCAAGATACTTATTCTCTATCTTCTTCATTTAAAAAAGCCACAGGCAGCATGAGGTATACATTTACTGTATCTTGCTTTTAATACAATACACACACATACAGAACAGATGTTTACAGCATGTGGAGGAGCCCCCAGTCTTGCCAAGAGTCACCAGCTCTCTGTGCAGGCTGAGACTCTTTGGTAAATCAGCGTTGGTACACTAAGAATTGATCCAATGTATAGGGTGGGGCATGACCCCCAATCATCCCCCACCCCCACCCCCGACACTTACACAATTGTCCATGTTCCAGCCCTCTTGAACTCTCTGGGTTCGGAACGTCTCCATCCCAGTGGTCTATCTGTCCATGCTCCACTTGCTGGTTTGTTTTCGATCTGGGGATCTAAACTCGTAGAAGAACTAGAGTCCTCATTTTGTTTGAAATCTCAGAGCTGATGTTTCAAGCCACTTTAAGCAGTGGCACAATGCACCGTGCAGTGCATTTTCTGTGAGCTAACTTTGATTTTTCCATCAGATATTCAGGACTCCACACTGATCCAAAAATAATAACTGAGGAGGAGAGAAAGCTCTTCCTTACCACAGAATAAGTTTACAAGGAGTTGTGTCAGAGCAATGATCTATTTGGCAATTATACTGACTAAATCTGATGGATAAACATTGAACGAGGAATGAGAGATCTTAACTCAGATTCAAAGCATCTCTCTACGAATTCTTTGAAAAGTGATAACTTTACAAGAGAGTGATCCAGCAGATGCTATCTCGCCCAGATGAAGTCAGCTGTCATGGGAGGAGATAACAGACACATCCCACTAGAGTCACAGCCTCGGTCTTGTCAAGTTTTCTAAGTTTCAAGTTGGAAGTGTAGCTATGGTAGGGTTTCATAAGGAAATGTTCCTTCAGGCTGGAGAGATGGCTCAGCAGTTAAGAGCACTGACTGCTCTTCCAGAGGTCCTAAGTTCAAATCCATTCCTGGTCAATGGCATAGCTTCAGGATGTCTTGATGGCAGCAGTTCCACTATAGGGTAGAGGCCCTCACCAGCAAGGAGGAACAGAGGCTGGCCCACTGCTGCCGACTCCAGGGGAAGATCACCACCACTTATCTGTCCTTCCAGGAAATACCATCACAGACCTGCCCAGAGGTTAGATAATTTAAGAACCAAGTGACAGGATTAACCATCACAATACCTAATAGGCCAAAAAAAAAAGCCTTTGTACAAAAACCAACTGAATGTATCATAGACAAAATATAAAAGCATTTCTAACTAAGATGGTAAGGCAAAATAGTTACAGACTTGGATTAGATACCTCACAATTTAAAACTTCCATTATCTGTAACAAGACACTGTTAAGAAAATCAAAAGAAAAGCCACACATTTGAAAAGGGTGTTCTCCAAATGCCTATCTAAAAATGACTAGTGTTACCTCACTCAGGATGATGCCCTCCAGGTCCATTCATTTGGCTAGGAATTTCATAAATTCATTCTTTTTAATAGCTGAGTAGTACTCCATTGTGTAAATGTACCACATTTTCTGTATCCATTCCTCTGTTGAGGGGCATCTGGGTTCTTTCCAGCTTCTGGCTATTATAAATAAGGCTGCTATGAACATAGTGAAGCATGTGTCCTTCTTACCGGTTGGGACATCTTCTGGATATATGCCCAGGAGAGGTATTGCTGGATCCTCCGGTAGTACTATGTCCAATTTTCTAAGGAACTGCCAGATAACACAATCACAAAGGAACTCACACAATATGTACTCACTGATAAGTGGATATTAGCCCAAAACTTAGGATACCCAAGATATAAGATACAGTTTGCTAAACAAATGAAACTCAAGAAGAATGAAGACTGAAGTGTGGACACTATGCCCCTCCTTAGAATTGGGAACAGAACACCCATGGAAGGAGTTACAGAGACAAAGTTTGGAGCTGTGACGAAAGGATGGACCATCTAGAGACTGCCGTATCCAGGGATCCACCCCATAATCAGCTTCCAAACACTGACACCACTGCATACACTAGCAAGATTTTGCTGAAAGGACCCAGATATAGCTGTCTCTTGTGAGACTATGCCGGGGCCTGGCAAACACAGAAGTGGATTCTCACAGTCAGCTAGTGGATGGATCACAGGGCCCCCAATGGAGGAGCTGGAGAAAGTACCCAAGGAGCTGAAGGGATCCGCAACCCTATGGGTGGAACAACATTATGAACTAACCAGTACCCCGGAGCTCTTGACTCTAGCTGCATATGCATCAAAAGATGGCCTAGTCGGCCATCACTGGAAAGAGAGGCCCATTGGACATGCAAACTTTATATGCCCCAGTACAGGGGAACGCCAGGGCCAAAAAAATGGGAATGGGTGGGTAGGGAAGTGGGGGGGGAGGGTATGGAGGACTTTTGGGATAGCATTGGAAATGTAATTGAGGAAAAGATAATAAAAATATTTTTAAAAAATTAAAAAAAAATAAAAATGACTAGTCTCTGTAAATTATATTTTTATGATTTTAAAAGCTTAGCAATAAACAACCCAGGTACAGAATGTGAGCAGATGAACAGTAAATGAATGTAGGCAGCGAATAAACATGAAGTTGCTCAAACAGCTGGAGAGGTGCCTCGGTGGGTAAAGCATTGACTGCTCGTGTAGAGGACCTGGGTTCGATTCCCAGCATTCACGTGGTGGCTGCAAGCCAAACATAACTACAGTTCCAGGGATTTGACAACTTTTTTTTTTTTGCCTCTGAGAAAACCAAGTACACACAGACATGCACACAGGCAAAACACTCAAACGCTTAAAAATATTAATAACTGTATTGAAACTGCTCAGTTGGCAGGAGGCTTTCAAAACCACAAAGCCCAGCAGGAGAAACTACAAATGCAGGCTTCCCAGTCTAAGTGGAGTCAAAGGGCTTGAAGAAAAAGGGTATTTCTGTTGTCATAGCAACAAAAACCCACTTTAGGAGGCATTTACTGGATCGGTATAATCTTGCTACCTTCCGAAGGGAAAGTGTGGATTTTGTTTTTGTCTTAAGGCAAGCAGGGTGATTATTAACTATACTGAATATGTTGGCTAAGTCATTTCTCCAAGTCCATTCCTCAATGCCTGTTTCATGGAAGCATTTTTCAGTTTGCTCTCAGTGGGGGCAGAAGGCAGGACAGACCTGTGCCCACCTTGCTGGGCCTCCTCATTTCTTTAGGAAATTGTAGTGGGAAAGGCTGTATGAGACTAAACCAATGGGAGCCTTCTCCTGGTCACAGCCCTAGACAGTAGGTTTACTCAGTCCTTGAAGAATCCCTTCTGCCAGAGAGAGACACTGGTCCCAAACACATAGAGATTTTTGTCTCACTGTTACACTGGAAAAAATGAACATATCACTTCAGTAGGATGGTGTCTTCCACCAACATCAGGGTACCAAACAGGACTGAGCCAAATCAGACTTCTCCCAATACCTCATATAGAGCAAGAGCCCTGAATACATTGTCCTGTGTGGCACTGGGAATGGGGCCTGCATGGCACTGAAGGACCAATATGTCAAGAGCTTTGTGGCTCTGTTATATAATCTGGTTTGAATGAAAATGGTTCCATAGGCTCTTATCCATTTGGGGGATTTTTTTTTCCTCCAGATGGACCCAGATCCAGCCCAGGCTCCCAGCTACACTCTCCTCAGAGGGTGACGGTTATCTCCTCACATGGATATCTGGAATCTTCCCACAGTCCCCAGGGACAGAGTAGACAGTTTAAGCACACCAACTATGTACAACACAGCACCAATAGTGTAAACACTATTTCCCCACACACGCACACACAGGTGCATGCACACCCCCACACACACCTCAAACTCTAGGGCTTTCTCTGGTCGCTGCAGATAGGCCATTCTTCAGTCGCGCAAGACAGATTGACCCATCACACGGATGCTGAAACTGCTGGCCTGTGGCTTCCTAGCCGTCTTCTTGCAGCCTCTTTTGCTATGCCATGGTAGGGAATTTACTGTCAGTCTAGGAAACCCAAGGCCACCAGGGACGTTTCCAGATCTGTTATGGCAGCAGCGGCTCAGTAAAGTCCAGGGAGGGTGGGGGCGGGGTTAACTCCAGGGGGAAAGGAGCTTTAATGTGGACAGACAGGGTGGTGCCATTTTACTCACACTTGAGTCCCTTTCACAGGGCTCATCTTCCTTCACACAGTGGGGCTGTGGCAAGGCTGGCAGAAACTGAGCTTGGGGAAGCTGAAGTCGTTCGGAGGCCTCTGAAATTCAGAGCAGATCTCTGAGCTGGGGACACTGGAAGTTGTGGTCTCCTTCTCTCCAAGAAAAGAACTTCAGATCTGTACCTGGTAGCCAGCTTTCTCCTCGGGGGTAGAGGCGAGGCCTTCCCAGGATTAGCCTCAAACCCCTTGGGTCTCATTGCTTTGAGACCACCTGAAGGGACTCCGGGAGCATGTCGAACATGCCAGGAAACTCCTGGAGCCTCAGTTTCCCTCCAGTTCTGCTCCTTCATCTCCACCCCTTGGTTTTTTCTAAGCTTTGTCTCTTGTGGGAGGACACAGTGCCCGCCATTTGTCAGGGTTATGCGCTGCACCGACTGGCACCTGGGAGAACACTCAGCACACACGGCAGGCACACCCTCATGTGTCAGTCCCCTCCCCAGACTCCTGGTGTGCTCCATCTGAGGGAAGGTAGACTTTCCTTCCATCTGACCTCTGTCTCCAAAACCCAACCAGAAGGCCTGTGGGCTGAGGGAGCCAGCTGCCATGGTTGGCCCAACCTCTGACCATTAGAACCTAGGCAAGAGCCACCCAAGATGCTTGCTGCTGTCACAAACTGTACTTCTTTTTATGGTTGAAGTATCCATTCCCCCAAGAGTTCACATACTGAAGGCATGGTCCCCAGACAAATAGTGGTCACACAGGTGGCTTATGGAACACAATGGGATCCTGCAGGCTCTGACTTACTTCATCAATAGATTAATCTACTGGTCGATTCATAATTGGTGATATTACTAGGAGGGGCCGAAATGTCAGGAGGCGGGGTCCCACTGGAGGAAGTAGGTCACTGGGGCTGTGCCCTTGAGGAATGTCTGTGCCCTGCCCCTCCCCCCAATCTCTCTGCCTCTTACCCTCTGTGAACTGAACTACTGTGCCCTATCACAAGGTCTCTCTCATGATATTCAGGCTTCAGGTCACAGCAAGGGAACCATCCAGCTAGAGACAGAACAGAGGCTGACTCTTCCGAGACTGGGAGTCAAAATAGATTCCCCCACCTTGTGGCAGTTTGAATAACAGCCCAGTAGGCTCATGTGTTTGAATGCTTGGTCTTTAGTTGGTGGAAATGTTTGGCAAGGATCATGAGGTTTGGCTCTGTTGGAGGAGGTGTGTCACTGGGAGCGGTAGGCTTTGAACTTTCAAGAGTCCACACCACTCCCACTGAGCTTTCCTTGCCCGGTGCCTGTGGATCAAGTCGGGATGTAAGTTCTCAGCTACTGCTTCAGCGCCTTGGCTACCTGAGGTCATGGTCCCAGCCGTGCCGGTCAGAAACTCACCTTCTGAACTGTAGGCACCAAATATACTTTTTCTTCTGAGAGTTGCCTTGATCATGGTGTAAAGCAGAAACTTCTAGTTTCTTTGGAAAGTTAGTTATGTCAAATGATGTTTTGCTGGGGCACACAGGAAAAAGGATGTCTTGCTAAAGCAGACATGGGAAAGGAATGTTTTCCTGAAGCAGGCACAGGTGAAAGGATGCTTTGATATAGCAGACACATGGAAGGACCTGTGATGAAAGGATATTAATACAACTCCTCAGGCAGTGGAAGACGAGCACTGAGCATGGTTTGGCTTGCTCTGTCTTGCTATCCTTCCCTAACGACATGCATGTATTGATTTGCCTTACATGGTTGAACTCACTAGTGGTAATGCTGCCATTGAGAGTAACTCAAAGAACTGCTTGTGAGGTTTCTGGGTTAGCTTACTGTTACTTGAGCCTAGCCTCAAGTCGATGGGCGAGCCTTGAGGTTTCTTCAGGACTGACCTACCGCTGCTGGTTCATGCCTAGTGTCTGCCTGCTGAGAGGACTGGACTGTAGCTGCCAGTTCGTGTGTGCTGTCTGCCAGCCTAGAGGACTGCTGTGAAGCTGCTGCCAAAGAAGATCGAGCTTGCTCCCAAAGAACTATTGCTGAACAGGTCCACTTCCCCATATCCTAATAACTTTTCTCTTCCACTACTTCTGCTGGGCGGTGGGCTAAGGGAGAGGTTGAACTTTTATTAAAAGTAGGTTGCAAAATATGTATGCCTACCATGGTGTCTTCACAGCAATAGAAAAGTGAGTAAGGCACACCTTCAAGTTGGTCTCACGGGTATTTGTAAAACAGGGAGAGGCTAATACATCAGTCTTCCAAACAAGCCACTCAGCCCTGGGACCAGCCAGAGGACAGTTGCTTTCCCGCTGGTAGCTGTGGTCACTGGCAAGATATGCTGTGTGGTCCTTCTTAGACGTTTGCAGTAGTGGCTCACGTGGGGACAGTGATGAGATGTCTAAATACACTGCCTCCATTTTGGACCACAAGGATAGGAACCACAGTAGAGAGACGACACAGCCACAAGAGATCCAAGACCAGTAGGAAGGAAGGGTCAGCTTCAGGATGACTCAAGCCTGAAGGCCTCTCCAGACAGAGGTGAAAAAGAGACTTTCCATATTGTTTCTCTTTTTCTTTTCAAAGGTTAATTTATTTTATTTTCTGTAAATGAGTACACTGTAGCTGTACAGATGTTGTGAGCCTTCATTAGGACCTCTGCTTGCTCTGGTCAACCCTACTCCCTCCAGTCGGCCCTGCTCGCTCAGGCCCAAAGATTTATTATTATAATCAAGTACACTGCAGGTGTCTTCAGACACACCAGAAGAGGGTGTCAGATCTCGTTACGGGTGGTTGTGAGCCACCATGTGTTTGCTGGGATTTGAACTCAGGACCTTCAGTAGAGCAGTCAGTGCTCTTACCCGCTGAGCCATCTCGCCAGCCCCCATTTCTCTTTTTCTATATGTATGTGTAGTGCATGTGCACATGTGTGTGCCTGCAATGTAGAGGCCAGAAGTTGACCCCAGGTGTCTTCCACTATCTCCATCTTATATTTTGAGGTAAGTCTCTCAGCTGAACCCAGAGCCCACCGATAGTCTACATTGGCTGGGTCATTGAGCTCCAGGGATATAGCTCTCTCTGTCCATGCCTGCAACCCACAGTGCATCTTGAGTGTGCAGAGACTAGCAGATGTGCAGCACATATTCTTCACACTGTCCGTCGGCTTCCCCACCCCACATCCCCCCCACTTGCCTCTGGCCGCCCTTTGCCTGAAGATGGAGCCTTATCACACAGGCTTGGACTCAGGCTCTGTGTTCTGGAAAACCAGGCTAATCTTGTTTTTGAGACAGATCTTTAACTTACTAAGTAGACCATGTTGGCCTTGAACTCATAGAGATCTGCCTGCCTCTGCCTTCTGAGCACTGAGAATAAAGGCATACACTACCATCCTGGCAAACCAAGCAACAGATCATAAAACTGGTTTAGAATGGGGGTGGGAGTTAGGCCAGGAAGTCTACCTCTGAGCCATAGGGCTTAGCACTGTGCCAGTCTCTTTGAGGATTCCAAATCTGAGGGTTTTACTAACGGGATTAAACAAAAATCTCTCTCTCTCTCACACACACACACACACACACACACACACACACACACACACTGAACCTGGACTGCACATAACATGGGCAGACTATCTTTCTGCCACTATCCCCCAAACAATATGCCAACTGTCTACATAAGCACAATGTCACAGCAAGGATCATGAGTAGTCCTGATGTGTTTTAAGTATAAGAGGAACATGTATGGTTTACATGAAGATATCATGTGTATGGTTTACATGCAAATGTCAAGGACTATCGTGTTTCCCAGAAGTTTGAGAACCAGCCTGATGCAGACACTCAGGGGTGACATAGCTGTTGTCATTCCTTCTTGGAACTTTGCTCAAAAAGACTCAAGACAGCCAGGTGTGATGACACACGCCTTTAATCCCAGCTCTTGGAAGGCAGAGGCAGGTGGATTTCTGAGTTTGAGGCCAGCCTGGTCTACAGAGTTAGTGCCAGGACAGCCAGGGCTACACAGAGAAACCCTGTCTCAAAACAAAACAAAACAAAATGAAAAAGTAAAACGTAAAAACAAAATTCTAGGCCTTTAGGCCCTGGCTTGGGAATGTGGCCTTTGGGACTCAATGCTCCAAGGTATGCTAATCATAAAACAGATAGACATTCCTCCACCCACCCGCTTCCTGGGTTCAAAGAGTGTTCATTCAAAGAAAGTCACCCTGACCATTGCCGGAACCTGCAATGCAAATGTGCTTTCCTTAGGGGCTCTTAGAAACTGTCTTGAGAAATAACCCTCACAATTACCAGGTATTCCTCGTGACTCTTGTGACTTTGCACTTCCTTGTGACTCTTAACTGGTATTTTTGGTGTTTTCCAACAATGCCCTCCCCACCTCCTTGAGTTGTGGTTTCTTCCTTTAAATACCCCCTTATCCAGCTACTCGGGGCGCCACGGTCCTCTACCCCTGCGTGGTGTATGACTGTGGGCCTGAGAGCACTCTTGAATAAAAATCCTCTTGCAGTTTGCAGCAAGACCGTTTCTTGTGGGTGGTTTTGGGGTGTCGCCTCTCCTGAGTTAGAACGTGGGGGAGTCCTCACGTTGTGGGTCTTTCAAAAACAAAAACAAACCAAAAAAAAATAAATAAATAAAACTCAAGACAAGTGAACATTGCCCAGGAAGAGCTTGTTCCCTGTGAAGGTAGATGGTAAAGTACTACTTTTAGGAAAGGGAGGAAAGTCATTTCTGGTTGGAGAGACACACGCACTTACACACACACACACACACGCACACACACACACACACACAAAGAAGTTAGCAAAGAGGTGATCAGTCCAAGAAATTTTTATTGAAAATTTTTCTTAAGAATACACGTGATTTTACAAGGTCATTCGTCATAGCACCAGGCCCAATGTCCCATGATAGAAAACAGTCAAGTAACAAATACTCCAGGGCGTTTCCTACAGGTATAAATTATGCAAATATCCATTTATATCTTCATTTACAATAATCAATAAATAAGAGCGCACATTCGTACAGCTTTTTTTTTTTTTTACAAAGCTCCCTTTGCTTTTATAAAGCTATAGCTATGCATAACTAAACAGACAAAATAAGCCTTGTACCACAAAATAACATTTTGCTTCTGTCCCCAACAGTTCTGCAACTTTCAGGCACAAGCCACGAGGTCCTCCATTGTGCCATTAAGAAGACATTAAGTCCCAGGCCCAAACTATATCCCAGGCCTAAAGACGATGAAACACCGGTCGGCCTTCCAGGGGCATTCTCTGAACACCGTCCTGTCTTCAGGCTTAACAACCTGTTCTAACAGTTCTTGGGAGGGAGTAACATTTTCCTATTTATCTTTGGCTCACGTTATCAGCACAAAAGTAATTAATACAGGCAGCATCTTAGGGTTCAGTTTCAAGGGCAGAAGGCAGGTGCACCCTTCACTGTAGACCCTACCTTCCTACCACACCCCAGGGATGCGCTACAAAGCTCTCTTAGCTAGGGCAAGAGGAAAAGTCTGGGAGGGGTGGAAAGATACAGGTAATTAGTTACCTATGGCTAACTGTTCCTATAGCTGAATTCTTGAATTTCAAAGAAAAACTTCCCCTGGGAATTTGTCTGGGGTGCAAGCCTAGAGACGTCCAGGTTCTACTCCAAACCCTGTAACAAACAGGCTACCCTGGGCTGACCAAACTCCTCCTCAAGGCACCTTTTGCAGACCGGACAAAGGTTTGACAATTTGGCAGTCCATTCATTTACACAAGTGCATTTATGCAAACAGGCCACTTATTGTGATAAAAACAAAGAGACACTCCCTCCCCCCTTAAGCCTGGGGCTTTAAAGCCCAGGGGGCTTTTGTGTGTGGCCCTCCACCCAGAGAGCTAAGTGCATTCTCTGAGGTGCTGAGCCAGGGTAGGGTTCTCAGGTCAGAGACTGTCTTAAACTTGGGAGCTCCCCAAATTTCCTTTAAATAAAACACGCTTCAACCCTCATGCGGCATTTAAGAACACAGGCATTTTATGGCTGTCCTTTCCACGCAGCCTTGGAATCTCAGCTCCTATTGACTTTTGAGGTCACTGAAACAAGGGTTTCCTTTCTTTCCTTCCTTCCTTTTTAAAAAATAACAATGCAAAATTCATGACTTTTAAACTTAAAAAAAAATGGATCCCCGTGATTATAACTTCATCCAAGGGAGTCGTGGTCTTCTACCCATTTTAATGATTTGAAAGGTTTCACAGACAACCTGGGTTTGGCACTCAGCATCCACAGGGTGGCTCAAAACCATCTGTAACTCCAGTTGGGGGGAGGGTGGTTTCCAGCACCCTATTCTAAAGTCCAAGGGCACTGCACACACAATACAAATATGTGCACTCAGGCAAAACATTTGCACATACTAAAAGCAAAGTCTTTTTTTACAGTTTATTTTTGTGGGTTGTTTTTCTTTTCCTTTGTTTTGGTTTTGGGTCTTGGTTTTTTGTTTTTGTTTTGTTTTGTTTTTTTAAGTTTTTCCAGACAGGGTTTCTCTGTGTAGTCTTGGCTGTCCTGGAACTCACTCTGTAGACCAGGCTGTCCTCGAACTCAAAAATCCGCCTGCCTCTGCCTCCTGAGTGCTGGGACTAAAGGCGTGCGCCACCACCGCCCAGCTGGTTTGTTTTGTTTTGAGATAGGATTTCACTTCTTAATCCTGGCTGGCAACCTTCCTGCCCTAGATTCCTCAGAGCTAGCATTATAGGTGTGCATCACCAGGGCTGGCTTTGAACACTTGTTTTCCACTGTGTACTTTTAAACCCATCCCTTTCTCTAGGTCTGTGTTTGAAAGAGAAAGCCTGAATTCTTTCTCTGAGAAACATAAGTTGGAGGTGGAGACTGGGGAGAGCAGCCGGGGACAGGACTCAGTATTGACTGAAGCTACCAAGGGGTGTGGGTTCAATTTTGGATGTGAGATTTTACTGCTACAAGCTAAAGGCCAACCATGGGCATCATGTGTTCCCCAGGGACTTAAGAGGTTATGACACAGGTTGGGTCAAAGCATAGAAACTTGGCAGGAAGACAGTGGGGTGGGGATAGGGTACCAGGGTAAGGAAGGGCTGGCTCCGAGAATCCCACCCACAACTCCCAAATGGACTGGTGCCCCAGAATCGGAGTCTCCTCGGGGTATTGCCTTGTTTTTCTAAGCAGTAAAGCTAATCACGAAAAGTCAGAGTTAGCTGGCTCTAGGCTGTGACCACCTTATCTTTCTGTCCAGTGTTTTTTTTTTTTTTTATCTTTCCTGAAGGAAACACTTTCCTGGACTGTTGGCAGGGCCAAGTGAGTTTACAAGTACACAATGGCTTAACACTTCCTCTTGTAAAAGTTGTTAGATTTAAGACTGGGCAGCTGACGCTAAGTCTGGTAGTGTCGGGCTAGAGAGAAGCTGGCAGAAGCCATGGTCAAGTGAACATCATCGGGGAAGGAGGCACAGTGCTCTGGGGTGATGGGTAAGGGAAACCTCCATAGCAATTTTCAGCCAATAAGAAAAAGACACCAACAGTCTCGACTCAACCTAGATCCCAGATGTGCTCATGAGAACAGCTGCCTCACCAGGACAAAAGGCTAGAAGACTTGGCCGCTACTCAGCTGCAGTCCCTGGATGCTGCATCTGCTTCATCAAGAGTCCAGACAGGAAAGCCAGTGGAGATTCCCAAGGGCAGTGTCTCCATGCAAGACGGAGAGGGAGGCCAGGCCTCAGACGACACTGAACCCTCTGGAGTTTGAGGAAAAGATGAACTCACACGAAGGAGCTGACATCACCAAGCCAATGACATCCACAGAAGGCAACAGTTCTCACCACGGAAGCCAGGTTCATTATGTTCTTCCAAGGAATCCTATCCACGCACTGGCTGACTTCTGGCGAGATGTGCACCAGAGGTGTTCAGAGGCCTCACTGAGAGTGGCTGGAGTTTTATACAAACCTTAGTTGGGAAGGAATAGCCATCCCAAAATCACTGGCAAGATAGGTACTGAGTGTTTCCTTTTTTTTTTTTTTTTTTTTTTTATACCATCTTACTGAATTGTCTGGACTGGTACTGCTGGTACTGCAGCTGAAGACTCATGGTCCTCCACACCTTCTCTAAAGATGGTGCTAGATAGACCTCTGGACCTTCACATGGTCCCCAATGCCACCAATCAGACTAGGACTTCGAGAGTCCTTGGCTTCTAGGTGCATGGCTTACAGCGCAGGTGGGCTGCTGGATCTGAGCTGAGCCCAGCTGTGGAGAAACACAGCCTGGGTCAGAGAGTCTGTTGAAGCACAGTCCTCCTCCAAAGTCACACCTGACCAGTAGCCCCCTGGTTCTGTCACCAACAGCAAGGGAAAGCCACAGCTTTTAGGAGGAAATTCTACCCAAACTCCAGACATCAGCTGGTAGAGAACCTTGTCTGCTGTCTGGCAAATGCTGGTGTGGACAAGCTGTTCCCTACATGAGAGTCAGGGCTGGGGTGTGGGTTCAGCAGGGCTAAAATCCATGGGACCACACAGACCACATCTGGCGAGGATTTGGGAGATCTACGTGTTCTGTGGGAGAAGCTGAAAACACTTGAAAGGAGGGAGAAAGGCGAACACCCTGAGCCGTGACCTGCGAACGCAGCGTTCTTGTGCCACCCGATGCTCCCGGGGCCCTTCATGTCTCAGAGCTTCAGCAGATTCATTCAAGACAGGTTCACAGTGAAGTCAGCAGGGTCACGAGCCACCTAACCCACCAGCCAGAAAACCCAAAGGCATTTATGGGTCAAGATGGCACACAGAGGCCAAGCATGGGGGTAACCTCATACTTGGGACGATGGGGAAAGAGGATCAAGAGTTCAAGGCCAGCCTGGACTAATTAGTAAGACCACACTCCCCCAACCCCCTTTTCCCCCGAAATGAAACTGAAAAGTAATAAAGCTAAACAGAGGATGGGGTACAGAGCATCTGTGCTTGCCTACTTCCCCTGTCGGAAGAAGTGCAAAGGAAGAGAAAGTTCCAGAGCCACGGACTGGAAAAGCTAAGCCAAAGGCCACAGGCACCACCCATTCAAAGCTGAAGAAGACCACTGAGAAAGAGGCATGGTCCTCCCCACCATGTGCCTGCAGGGGGCAGCAATGAGTAGCTGCCCAGCTTGGCACCCAAGATGAGCTTGTGGGTTGGGATGGTGACTGCAAGATGAGATACAGCACTGATTTTTGGGCCTCCTGCCCTCTCATTGCAGCCAGATGACTGTCTTGCCTCCTATTCATAGAGGACTAGCAGGGCACAGTCCGGGGACAGAAGCAAGGCAGGGGCAGCTTCAGGTGGTTACACAGTGATTCCTGAGACTGCCTGCTTCAAGGCCCGAACACAGAACTCAGGGGTATCTGGGTCCCATCCTATGGTTTGTGCTTGAAACTAAGGCACCTGGCCAAGGGAGCATGTGGGGGTTAGAACCCACGCTTTGTCTTACCTGAGGGCTGTGTCTGCTCAGAGATAGAGAAAACAGCTGTCCTCTGCCAACTAAACCAAATATGGATGGTGGGTGGCTTCTTCCCAGAGGGGGACCACTACTAGTATTGCACAAGTGTACTAAATGGGCTAACAGCCCTGTGTGTATCTTTTCCAGGCAGAGGAGTGGCAGAAAGCTCTGTAAGGAAATGGAATAAGCCCCAGAAGAAACATTTAACTACCGACATGGCGGCCTCTCAGAGCTAAGCCAACCCATTGGGCGACACTAGACAGAACCTTACCAGATGGTTGTCAGAACATCCTGCCAGCTCCTGGGTGTATCGCCCTGAAACATGAGTAGATGCAGGTATCTGTGCACAATGTGAGAGACAGCGACCCAGCTCAGCCGAGAAAAATGGACCTTAGAGGACCCAAAGGCACATCTGAGGGCAGACGATGCCCCCCCCCTCAACAGCTGCGTCAGCCACAAAGAAGATTCACACTCCTGAACCAAGAGCAGGAGGCTACACAACAAAACTCAAAGAACAAGGAAGAAGTCTTAGAAGCTAAAAATAAAACATTCTTGGAAAGAGAAGATGGAGCAAATCCCCTCAGAAGCAGATACAGACAGAGATGAGGGATTTAAGAGACGAAAACGTTAGAAGACAAGCCAGGGAGGCCCCATACTGAGGCAGCCAGGGGCTCAGAAAGAAATAAATTGCAAGAGAATTTAAGGAGTTTCCCATGAGGACCCAGCATAGGTGCCACAGCAAAGGACAGGACACCCTCAGGTCAGGCCACCAAGAGAAAGGAGACTGGGGATGTCAATCAGGGAAGGGAGAGTCCTTGTCTTGTACAAAGGCATGGGGCAGAAACGGCATCTTAAGTCTGCCACTGGAAAGCAGCAGCAAGGGCTACATTGCCACCTGCAGAGCTATGCCCAGCCACACAGTAGGGCAGGAGACAGACATGTTAAGTCATGAAAAAACAAAGCAAAGCAAAACAAAACAAAACTAAACTAAACTAAAGCTTTTTATTTCTCACATTCCATTTCTCAAAAAGTTGGTGAGAAACAGATGGGGGGGGGCACAGAAGGAAGAAGAAGAGAGGATGGAAGGAAGAAGATACCAACAAGCAAAGATGTCTACCACAGCTACTTCTTAGCTCAAAAGTACAGTCCCCACATGCCCAAGACACTAAGGAGGGATGCGTCGGTCATGTGATCTAAGTTCAAACCCTGTATGGTACTGGTGAGAGGGGAACTTCCATCTAAGGTATTAGCAAAAAAGAATTTATATATGTATATATATACATACATACATGCACATATATGTATATATACATGTATGTGTGTGTATATATATATATGTGTGTGTGTGTGTATATATATATATATATATATATATATATATATATATATATGATGTTACTAAAGACACAGAAGGGAATAGTAGGAGAAACAGCTGAAAGGGAGACAAAAGGGACTATGACCACAAATGAGCCTCAGGGGCAGCTGCCCTCGTTTCAAACCTACAGCACTTTCTTATTTAATAGATGCTAACTAAGCAAGGCTGGAGACATGACTCAGTAGTTAAGCGCACATGATGCTCTTGCACTGGACCCTGATTCAGTTCTTCATACCCACAGAGGGGATCTGATGCCTTCTTAGGGCCTCCATGGGTACCTGCATTCATGCACACACACACACGAGCATGCACACACATGTACATGAGTACACACACACACACACACACACGTACACACTCTTTAAAAATAAATGTTTTTAAAGATGTCGAGTGACCGACAGCTTGCCAGCAGCTTTCCATAACCGGTCTCTTCTACATGCCCCTACACTCAAGTGAGATTATTTTTCCCTTTCAACTAGCAACTTCCTGCCAGCTTGAGCCGAATGATGCTTGGGCATCTTGCCTGCAGTAGTTTTAAAGGCTGTTCTAAGCCACAGGAGGCGAGAGAAGAGGTATGCGCAGACTTCGGACCAAGGTCTAGACCCATAAAATAAACGATTCACATCTGGGCCAGCTCCTCTTTGGTACCTCATCTGGGCAAGGACCCTGCAGTGTGCGAGGTCATAAAACATCACACATAAAACCTTTATCATCTGTACTTTTGAACTTCCAATGGGACCAGGGAGCTCATTAAGTCGTTCACTTTCTTTGGAGCTTTGGGCCTTTAACCTGGAAGTGTTCCAAGCCCCCAATCTCTCTCCCCTTAGAAAGCCTCAATTCTTTTTCTGGGAGGGGGAGGCAGACGCCAATCAAAATGGCTGAGGAGCCAGGTTTTTAACTGTCCCGACTCAATGTGCTATGTAAATTGTCTGAGTCGTTGGCTTGCTTAAGGAGAATGACTCCTGGATGAAGAACAGCGTTCATGTCAGATGCAAGATGTGATGCCTCATTTCCATTGTCAATCTGACTGCATTTAGTATCCATGGAAACACACCTCTGGAAGTGACTCTGAGGGTCTTTCCAGAAAGAGGCAAGGCTTGCCCTGAATGTGGGCAGCACCATCCCCTGGACTGGGGGTCCCAACCTGAACTAACACACACTCTTTCCCCCCTTCCCCTCCCCCTTCCTCTGCCTCCCGATACAACATGACTAGCCGCCTCACATTCCTGCTGCCACGACGCCCCCTGTGTGATGGATCGCATCCTGGAGCTGTGAGCCCCCAGACCCTCTCCTTTCTTCTTAAGTTGTTTTCTCAGTTGCTTTGTCACAGCAACAAGAGTAGTAACCAACACATAAGCCTTTACAGCCGTCAAGAACATTCTAGACGGTGCCCAGGCTAAGCTTGGAGGTTACTAAAAGGTGTAAAAAGGATGGCTGTGTTTGAGTGAGGACATTTGTGTACCTGGCTGGACGTTTTCTATAAAGAAAAAGCAATAGTTCCAGACTCGGGGGCCAAGTGGCCTGGGGGCTAGTGACCAGTCTGTTGCTGGTAGACTGTGTGACCTTGGCCAGCTTGTTCTGCCTCTCTGAGTTCAGAGATGCTCTCTGAGGCCCACTCTGGACTAACGGTTTGTGGTTTTATAAGGGCTGCCTAGTGTGTGCTTTTTTGGGGGGAGGGGGTTTCAAGACAGGGATTCTCTGTGTAGCCCTGACTGTCCTGGAACTCACTTTGTAGACCAGGCTGGCCTCAGAAATCTCCCTGTCTCTGCCTCCTGAGTTCTGGGATTAAAGGCGTGCGCCACCACGCCCAGCTAGTGTGTGCTTTTTGAGAGGGATAGCAAGGGCAAGAAGAAGCTGGGGCTTTCCCAGACTTGAGCCTTCGCAAAGAGGACAGGGGACACTGGGGTAGGGGCTGAGGAAGACAGGAGGGTGAGGAAAGAAACCTTTCTCTTCCTGCAACCTGCCTGCCCCAGCCTCACCCTGGTCCTTTCCAGAAAGCCTTTGCAAGATCTCTGTTTGGCTGACCGCAAAGGATGCTGGTGCCAAGGTACGAATGCCTCCTGAGTCCAGAAACCTGCAGAAACCCTCCCAGCGCCACCATTTGTGGGAGCTTATTCTGGCTGGGCCACTTCCAGCCCCCTGGGGCACCTTATGCAGCCCCTCAAGGAAGACAAGTTCCATACAGAAGACTCAGCAGAGGAAGGGAGAGTCAGGGCTACCCCAGTCAGCCAGAGCCTTGCTTTGCATGCAAATCTAGACTGGCTTTCATCTGATAGGAGGTCCTACTGATGGGCAGGTTTGAAAACTAGAGCCGTACCTCAATTTAATCAATAAAAAGGCGAATTAAAAACGCAACCCTCCAAGAACACCAAGGCGAAAGACGAATGGGCTGTAGTTCACAACAAACCTGGCAGAAACACCCTCTTCTTTGGAATCTGCCAATGCCCGGGTGTAATTTCCAGTGAATGGGCAGGTATGTGCTGTTTAAGTCCCAGCAATGGATGACCAGGCTGGGGCAGGTTATCGCTCAAACACTCACACTTGGAGGCAAACAGGGTACCCGTTCTTCTTACCATGGACTCCGCTCTTTCTCGGAGTTGGGCAGGCCCTCCCCTGAGATAAAAGTAACTCAAGCTCCTCCAGGACCTTAAAAACCTGCATGCGCACATGTTAAGACCCAGGTTTGGGGTACACATTAGCAAGGACTCGTATCTTACCAAACAAGGCACATAAGGAAGAAATGCGTCCACAGATCCAGCCTCAAACCTGAGCTGGGAGCACACAGTCTGGGAAGAAAGCATGCTCTTGGGGGGGGGGGGGGGACTTAGAGAATCAGAGGACATGTGAGCAAAGACTGAACAGGACAGCAGCAGAGGTGGGGTGGGGCCTGCGCTCCCTCTGCCGTCTTCCATCTCTGCACAGGTGGCTCAACCCCGAACAGACAGTAAGAGGCGGTAGAAAGACTCCGCCCTGGCCAGGGTCCTGTCTTTTTATTCTCCAGACACGCGTTTCAGAGCCGGCTGACATCAAGCTGTGGGAAGAGCAGTAAGCAGTAAACCAGGAGCCAGAGGAAGAGAATGAAATATATCACATCGGGCTGCTGTACAAACTGCGTCAGAGAGTCGTTGGGCGGGCTCTGGTTCCCCAGGGGCACAGCTTCTCCAGAGGAGTTGGTGCCAGTCCTGCAGAAGGAAAGAAAGGGACAGGATGGTTATTGGTGGGGTCCGGGTGATTGGAAGACCATCCTGAGCCTCAACCCCACAACCCATCCGCAGATAAACTCCCATGATACATCAGGGAGGTCCCCATTTGTTTGTGTGTCTGTGTTCCAGGAGAGGGAGACAGGCCTTGGAGCACCCAGACAGACCCCAGCCAGCTCCATCACCACTCCCTAACAGAAGGAGCCATGCCAGCCATTTCACAAATGACCACAGTGACAGTCATTGGGCAGCAGTTGTCAAAGGCCACACAATTACTTCATGATAGAGCTGAGCCAGGTCTCCTGGGACAGCCCAGGAGGAGGTAGGACTGCCAGCTCTCACCTACCTATGCCTCAGTTACTAAAGGGACTTTGGCTGATAATTTCAAAGCAGCTACCGGGGACAAACAAGTCAAGTCACCCCAAGTTTTGCCTTGACAGGTTGCCTTCAGAAGAACTGCCAGCTTTGATTTGGGTCAGTTACCTTTCTTTTAGGTGGTGGGAGGGAGTGTTTAATGAGTGAGCCAGGTTGCTTTGGCCTGGCAGGTAATGAACAGGGTGCTAACTGGAGGGAATAGGTGGTGGCAAAAACCAACCATCCCAAGGAAAGGTAGGAAGGGGTGGGTGGGGGACTGATACACAGAAGCCTGAAGTATGAGCTGCTCAGGGCCATTTTCATGTCATAGCCCACGGGGGGGGGGGGGGTATGGGTGGGCTGTGGCATCCGCAATGGAGTGATTTATGGCTGAATACCAGACACGAGGTGCAACTTCCCTAGCTTGCATAGAAAAAATATAAACTCTGTTGTTGGAGGTAAGGAACACTCCTGAACATGTCAAGTTCTCCTTGCCAATGCCCTACCTGATCAAAGCTAAAGGCATTTTCTCCCTAGCTGCGAACTCCCTTTGGCGGAAAACTGAAATTATAGCATTTCCATTTTAGGCTTGGGAAGGAAGCAGGGGATCCTGCTTGTATTTGTTTTTAGGACACATAAGAGTGGGAATCTAAGGCTCCTGCTCCCGGGGCATTAGGTAGAGACGAGCGAGCCTGATCATACAACCCTTCCAAAACTGAGCGAATCCGCAGGGGGGGGCAATAGGATCAAGTACTTCTGTGCCTTTAACAGGGCAGGGCTTAGTCAGAACTCGAGAGATTCCTGTCGGGGGCTCTAAGGTACAGGACTCTGCACCAGTTTACTACTGTAACTTGAGAACTATCAACTAGACAATTTAGTTCTCCACCAGTAACGAATACTTTCATAGACAGCCTGGCATGTTTGTACTCGCGCTTCATGTCTGCTCTGATGCCGTAGAACTGTAAAATCAGCTCAGTGAGCTTCTGAGAATTGTACCTGCAGCGGGACAGAAGGGACAGAGAGTCAGGCCCTACTACGGGAGGGGATGCATACAGCTCTACCTCTGACAACCACCTTCTGCCCCAGACGCATAGTGAGCTGTGCGCTGCCTCTCTGCCCGGATTCAGGGATCGCTAACTTTTCCCTCATCCATTTACATTCACTTTACTTCATTTGGAAGAGCTATTTTCTGGTATTTTCCCAAATTATTAACAGCATGGTCAATAAGCCATAGCCGAAAAATAATGGCCCCCGTGAGTTAGGATATATACATATATACATGAACACACATAAATATGCATTAAAATAAACATATATTTATTTAATAGCATATTAAAATATATAGAAATATATTTATAATATATTTATATTTTATAATATTTATAAACAAAACTATAAATACATAAAATAAATAATATACAAATATATGAAATCTATTTATATATATATATATATATATATATATATATATTTAAATTCCACAAACGTATGGAATGGAGCCACCAACCTGTTTAACACTCTGTTTCTCCTGTCATCCAGATCGGCTGCGTTCCTCAATTGAACATAGCTAAAATGGTCCTACAGTGAAATTTATAAACAAAACCCCGCAACCCAATTAGTAAAGATGAAATCTCTGAAACAGAAAACAAGGTGATTTTAAGCTTACAAAGCTGACCACGCCACGCTTTTCTCGATACTGCAGACATCTAGTTTCAAAAATCAAATTGCTAAACAGTAGATACCTCTGCCTCCTCCCCTAACCTCCCCACCCAAGGGTGACCGGGAAGAGACCCACCCACCACCTAGCCTGGATCTGGAGGGAGGGCCTCTGCAGTTCTCAGCACTTGCAGATGTCACAGGGGAACCCTCGAGTGGCTGGGTACGATTGCTCTGCCTTTGATCTTTCCAGATGTGGGCGCAGGGTTAGGGCGGTGTCTTGGATTTGTTTTTCTTTTTTGTTTGTTTGTTGGTTTCACAAAGAGGCCTTTGGGCTTTGGAATCAATGCTTTATTTACATCCTTTCTTGCTCCAACTGGACATCCAACTGGACTGTGCTTAACAAGATTTCAAGTGTGTCTGTCTTCTATCCCCAAGTTAAGGTTGGTGCAGGTCAGTAATCTCAACGCTCAGGGCCGGGAAGGGGAGGAAGGAAGGGAAGGTACCGATTAGCAGGGGCCATAGGGAAGAAGAAATTCACATACTAACCAATTCCAAAGACCTATTAGTGTGTCGCCGAATGTAAATGCTGGAGTCACTGTGACTATTCCTGAAAAGCAAAAACACGTTGTGAATGGACACCACCCAGGGCACAAATCACACAGTCACCCAAGTCACCTTGGCCTGGTGCCTTCCACAGACACTGAACCCTCATCTATACCAAAATACAAATCAGAGTTTTTAACAGAAAGCAGGTCACATATTTCTAAACTTCCAAGGGTTTGGGTCAGGATTGGAGCCTTTATATCCAAGCATCCTGGTTTAGGATTCACCTGCAGTCCCCTGCGCTTTAAGGACAGGGCTGCGCCCAAGGCCTGGAGGCTGGCCTTCCTCTCTGGTGTTTCTTGCTATGCCATTCTGCCAATCTAGCCCTAGGGGATACCACCATTTTTCCTTTCTTACATAAGGAGGCTGATTTTATGCCCAAATCCTTTGAGTCTAACATGGAATGCCCTTCTGTCTTTTGCGTAGAGCTGACACCCCCAAAGTGGAGGCAGAAGAATCCTGGGCCATCAACTGTGGCTCCTGGCTGGGAGCTGCCAATGTTATGCGGAAACTGAAGTTGTCTTCTCCTGGAGAATGGGTCACCCCACTTGCTTCAGAAGGCCTTGGGGCCTGGATTGCTGCCTAGCAGAACTAGGTATTTGGTGGGTGCCATGTACCTTGACACTGTGCCATCTCAAGTTCCTCTAAGCAAGCTTACTCCATGGCCCCCAGGAGCCTGGCACTTGGCCTAAGTACATATTCTCAGAAAGGTCCTGTAAGGCAACATCAGTATCTCTCAATCTAGGTTTCGCTACGTTACATCCTTACATCGCAAACACTGCACAGGAATGAAGCAAAATGTAACCTCCGAGTCCAAAGGGATCCTGGGGCCTCAGCAGCGTCCAGAGTGACTTGGTCCCCCACGGTGCAGAGCTAGGAGCTCTGGAGCCCTGTTCTTGCCCTTATGTGTAAGTAATACTTCCAAACTCAAAAGCCCATTCCTGGTAAGGAAATAATTTCTCTGTTCCCATGGCTGCAGCAGGCTTCCTCATAGATGGGTTTGTGTTACATTGTATCAATATGCGCTTTCTAATGGGTGTGAACCCTGACCCCCGGGGAAGCACAGTCAACCATGAGTTCATCTACCCAAAGAACGGAGTGCCTCTCTCCAAGGCAGAGCCTGGCTAAGCGATGGAATCAACTCCATGCTTGCCCAGGCCTGGGCTATGGAGCCAGTTCAAAGTCAGCCTAGGCAACTTAGTGAGACACACCCTCAAAAGCAAAAGCTAAATGGGAGCTGGAAAGTAGCTCCGGCTGGTCACCTAGCTCACCTCCTAGCATGCATGAGGCTGTGGTTCAATCCCCAGAACTACCAAAAATCTTAAAGGAAAGGAATGACTGTTCTGTGAAGAAAAACAAACAAACAAAATCATGCTATGGTACAAGAATACAGCAAAAATAACCCCTGGGAGTGCTGGAGAGATGGCTAAGTGGTTCACTGCTTTTCCAGAGATCCTGAATTCAATTCCCAGCAACCACATGGTGGCTAACAACCATCTGTAATGGGATGCAATGCCCTCTTCTGGTGCGTGTCTGAAGAGAGTGACAGTGTACTTGTATATATTAAATAAATAAATCTTTTTTTTAAAAAAAAAAAGGAGGGGGGATCCAAAACACCTGCTTGGAGGAGATGTAATGGAGTCTTCCCTCCTTTTCCATCCCTCCCCTCCCACCCCCAACCAGCCCTCTCTACCAGAGGCTGAGCTGGAGTGATGGAGAGGACAGAGTTGAATGTAGTGGGGCAGCTCTTCAGTTTGAAGGAGCATAAAGCAAAGTATAAACCCCACGGAGGACAGAAGGCCAAGGCCAGAGGCATACGTGGGTCCTGTGGGTTCCTAGGCCTCTCTGCCTAGGCCAGTAGACAGCTACATAGGAAGACCAACTTAATCATGATCATCTAGGAGACAGGTACCCAGAGAAGGGTCCTATCCATTGCTACTCAAGCCAGGTGTCAACCTCTTGGAAGCTCGTGGAAGCTTGGTTTACCCGGGGCCAGCAGGCTCCAGGACCCCCTCACATAATGAACTCACCTCAGTGCTGCCTGCTTATACCGGGGCTGCAGAGTTCTATTGTGCTAACTAGGTCTACCCACACTACAGCATCTTTAGCCGCACTGTGCCTGAGCAAGACAAGGACGCAGGAGCTGGGAGGTAACCGGGACCTGTTCTGTGATTGGTGTTCAGACTCTGTGTAGGGAATGGCCAACCACACCTCATGCCCATGGGCACGGACACTTCCTTGTCTGTTCTCAGCTGAACTCCATGGCTTGGGCTTTGCTTGCCTCTCCCTCCACAGATGCACTATATACAAGGTGCTCACTCGGAGCCCCACTCTCCGTTTCTAAAGTGAAAGGACCTTAGTATCATACCTGGAAGGGACCTTGTGCTCGCTGGAGTTTTCTTCAAGGTCGTCTGAGGAGCGGACCGTCCCAGGGGCTATAAATAATGAGCTTTCTACGTGGTCCACATGTTTCCGTTTTTCCTTCTTTTTACTGCTAGTTGAGGCTTCCGTTAACTTTTCTTCTAATGGCTTTGTGGGCAGTTCCGGGTTTGGGGGTTCTTGGGACTAGAATACAAAATAGTCAAAATACAGGTCATCACTGTCTAGGCTCTCCTCCAATCTGGCCAGTGCCCCTTCCAATTCTGCTTATCTTATACATCCCTTCCAGCCTGGATGGCCCAGGGAAAAAGCCCGCTCCACTTCCCCTCCTTGTGCAGAAATCAAGGGCTGTGAATGGATGGAGGAAAGGCAGCGAGTTTTGGAGTCAGAAGCTCTGGTACATAATCCTGCCTGAGTCACCTTCTTGACCTTGAGCCACAGACTGTCCGCCCTTGAGTCTGGATTTCCCAGCTGTCAAATGGGTACATCCGCCATCACCCTCTTCCCTGTGCGGCACAGGGTTCCTTAGAAGGAGGCCCCTTACAATGGTTTCATTACACTCAGCCACCTCAACAAAGGAACAAATCCCGAGAGCCAGGTGGTCAATGGCTCTGGAGCAGGACACACACAGGCAAATGCAGTCTATGAGAAGACATTGACATTGTGCCTTTGCTAGAAGGGACCACAGGGCCACATCTCTAGTATTTACTAGAAAGGGAAATAGCTAGCTGCAGTAACAGAGCACCCGATAGCCATCAGCAACGCCCCCACTGAAATCTCAAGTGTGGGACCAGCAGGGAGAACCTGTTCAGCTGGGCAGGGCCAGTCAAGGGATTTGGAGGCCAGGCCAGCTACTCAGAACAAAGCTCCAAGCAGGAACTGAAAGTGCTCTTAGCCACAGGAGACCATTGTTCCTCAGGGCTGAGCAAAAGACCTTTACCTCAAGGGGAAATGAGGAGAGGATTTGTATTGTACTTTATTTTTTTTTAGTGGTCAGAACAATACAAACTTGAATTTTCTAGTCTTCGTAGCCTTTCCTTTCCTTTTTGAACGGAGGAGCAGGTTCTCCACACCAACAGGCTTTGCAGGGGGTACACATGGGGACCAAGTACAAAGTGCGGTTGGGAGCAGCAGACAAACAAGGCCATGGGGGTCAGAGCCACAATGCAAGTTGTGCTGTGAGACCCCGACTTAGAGCGTTTCTCCCTGGAAGGTAAAGCCCCTGGATGTTCCCCAAGCTTGTTTTCCCTGATCTTTAAAAATACAGCTAGAAAGAAGCTCTTTGTTCTCTATAGCCAGCAAAAGACCTTTTTGTTTCTATACTGTACAACCAGAGATGCCTGTCTTCCTGTGCCAAGGACATGGAGATAGACTCCTGAGAGGAGGCTGCAGCTCACTCACCCCCCTCATCAGAAAGGAGCTGTAGCCAACTCTCCTCCCAACTCCTCCCAACTCCTCCCAACTCTACTCCCAACTCCTCCCAACTCCTTCCAACTCCTCCCAACTCTCCTCCCAACTCCTCCCAATCCCTCAGCTAGCTGTTAAAAGCCCCCTACTGTCACTCCTGGGGTCGAACTCCCCTGCCCTGCACGGTGGCAGAGGGACTTCATCCACAGCTAGCTGATAATAAAACCTCTTGCAGTTTGCATCAGGTGTGGACACTGGGGTGCTGGCCAGCTCATCCCGGGACTTGAGCGGTGGCCCAGCTTCGGGGATCTTACAGTGCCACTATTACTCCCCCTGGAGTAACATAGGGAGGCTGTGCATAGAGCTGGAGAAGGAAACTTGATCTGTCCCTATCCCTGCTGGCCACCAGTAAGGCTTGAGATAGGATGAGATTCCAAATCTAACTGACCCCATGATTCCATCCTAGGGCTGCCCCACCACCCCTAGCTATCCACCTAACACTCTCCACAAAGCAGGTGCCCTACCTGATTTTGGCAGTTCCTGGCAATGCAGGGTCAGGCACGGAGCATGTGGCTCTGTTAATAAAGGGCTTGCCGGGCATGAAAGAAGCTCTGGGTTCGAACCCCAGCCCTACCTAAGTTTGACATAGTAGCACTTAGAATCAGACATTGAAGGCCATTCTTGGTTCTTTAGCGAGCTTGAGGCTAGCCTGGGCTGCATGAGAGCCCGTCACAACCAATCCAATAAGGGAATGAAGGGTCAGACTTGTGTCTCCATAGGCTGCCTGCCCAAGGACAGGAGCCTGAACACTCTCAGTCACCTACTCCCCCCACCTAGCTTTTTGTTCCCTGGGAATCTGGAGAATCATTCCAGTTTTCCTCTATATATTCAGCTAAAACACTAGATCTGATCTTGGTGACCTCTATGCCCACTGCTGCTGGCTTCTGCCAGTTTCCCACAGGAGGCACCACAGGGGGGAACTGGCAGCCCACATGAGGCCTGAAGTGTGTGTGTGTATGTGTGTGTGTGTGTGTGTGTGTGTGTGTGTGTGTGTGTGTGTGTGTGTATGTAATGGCTCTCAGCAACAGGGCAAGGAGTCAGGTGTGTCTCTGGCACCTCTGGAACCATCCCAGCTCTCTTCTCCATGCATGTGGCCTACAACTGTTGAACACATTGCTCCCTGCCCTGTCCCGAATAGCCAGCCACTCATGGCTGAAGACTGAGAACTCTCCCCATTGTCCCGGACTGGCAAACAGAACGGCAGCAAGCGCTGATGAAGGCAGAGTACTGTCTCAATACTAAGCATTGCTGAGGGCTCCCCAAACTCCCTTGTCAGCAACCCACTGAGTATAGAAGCTTTCTTAGCCTTTCCAGTTCCACTCAGGAGCCCACCCATGTCTCTCCCCCTTTATCTTCTCGTTTTACTCCCAAAGCAATAAGCACTTGACCCCTGCATTTGGAAGACCCTGCCAGGTACCACACTGGTATCTAGGGCCCAAGGATGAATACACTGATGCCCACTTACTACTCTTGGTATGGAAAATCAAACCCCACGGATATGGGAAAGAACTGCCAGAGTGGGGTCGGCCCCACTAAGACTGTAAGGTCGCTGCTAGGGCAGGAGCCAGGAGGAGGTGACCTCGACACAGAGCTTTGAAGGGTGAATGACCACTTGCCAAATTCTGGGTGGGGAAGGACCACCCAAGAGCATGGGTATCTAGAAACCAAGAGAAGCCGCCTTTGCTGGAGAGAGGCCATGAGGGATGGACAGCCAGGTGGGAGAGAAAAGATCAGAGGCCATGCTAAGGAGGCAGGAGGAGTAAGGGGAAATGAGGTGAGACGTAGGCTTTAGGGTCACCCCTCTGTGAGCTGCTCAGGACTGAACTGGGAGGGAGGAGAGGTGTCACTAATGTCCAGGAAGAGATGAAAAACAGCGACAGAGCCTGATCAGGAATAAGCTGGCTCCATTCCTAGTCGGATTCTGGCACTCGGGAACGCCTACCACTGGATAGCTGCCCCACACCCTCTGGCCTCTCTGGGTTTGAGGAAATCTCCCTCTGCAGAACCCTTTGCAGGGCCATCTCCACGTCCGATGCCACACTCTCTGTGTCCACTGTACGGGAAGTTGGCGCACCTCCCTTTTCCTACATTTGCTGATGTTGGTCACAATCCTTCTTCCAAAGGGGTTGAACCTTCCTAATACCGTTCTTTACGTGGTGGTGACCCCTGCCCCCAACCATAACATTATCTCGTTGTTACTTTATAACTGTGATTTTGCTACTGCTACGAATAGTAATGTAGATATCGGACATGTGACCCGAAGGGGTTCGCAACCCACATTGCTGAGTTGATAGGCACATGACCTCCTGGAGCTGAGCCCAGGACCCCCTTCTCTCACCTGTCTCTATACCAGCAGGGCTTCGATGCCCTCTCCAGGATTCCCAGGGCTGCAAGGTAGTCCTTTGTTGAAAGATCTTGCCTGTTCCCCAGGACATCAGGACAGGACTCTGTGTACCTGCCCCTCTTATACCGGCCTTGAGACACTGGCTAGACACAGTGGCAACACTTTGATTGACAAGTGTGTGCTCAGCTGCTTGAGCCTAGAATGAGTGTTCTCTTTCTGTCTACACAATCCATAGCAAATCACAGGAACTGAAGAACAGGGGTTCTAAGAATCAAGCTGGAGTCCAGTGCAAATTTGCCCTGGTCCCCAGGTGGCCACAGGAGATGACCTGGTAGTTCACGATTAATGGCTACTTTTAAATGATCATTCCTTACCTTGCTGGCCCCTCACACACAATAACATTTGCCCTCTGAGTGGGGCCTGGGCTGTCAGCGGGGTGCCTGGGTGCAAAATTTTAGGAGGGATTCCCTTCTGGTATCAACCCAATACTTGCTAGAGCCTCCTATAAGGACATTCAATTCTACACCTAAGGGGAAGGCTTACGGAGGGAGAAGCCCTGAGTTCCCAAACCAAGAGTACCTGCTGGCTTTCCACAGGGCCATTCTCTTTGGTTTCCTTTGGCTGGTGGTCCTCATGAGAGGGTGGAGAACCAGGTCCCAAGGCTGACGTGGGTCCCTCAGAGCTCCCATCGACATGGGACACATGGTCACTGACACTGGGGTAGCTGTTGTCAACAGGCAAGGAGAAACTGCAGCTGCTTTGAGAGCTGTGGGCCTCCTCCTCGTCCTCGTCAGCCTCCTCCTCCCTGGAGTCCTGCAGATAGCTCTCCTCTGGATGCTCTGGGTCCATATCCTCACTTTTCAAATCCTCCCCGCCTTCCGCGTAAGCCTCCAGCACAGCGGCCAGGGGCACTTCGTAGTGAGGGTAGTAGAACAGGTCGTGGGGGATGACAGAGATCTTCGAGAGCGGAGGCGAAGGTTTGAAATCCAAACCTTCTTCGCTGTGACTCCTGAGGGTTTCCAGGCTGACGCTGGTGCTGGGAGGGGTGGATGGTATTTCTTCACCGACTGCAGAGAGGACACTTTCTGCTTCTCCTTCTTCCTCGCTGTGATGACGAGTGGACTTTCTCTTGGCCTTTTCATACACTTCAGGCTTTTTGTCTGCAGGGGTTTCCGGGGGCAAAGTGTGGCCTTGGTCCTCTTGTTCGGGATCCTTGGGAGGAGGCTTGAGCTTCTTGGGCTCCAATCTGGACTCGGAAGACTCTGTTTCTGCATGGGGAGACTTTGATTTCCTTTTCCCTGGTTTCTCAGCGTGATTCTCAGAACCCTCTTCCTCCCCACGGGTCTTCTCGTGGGACGAAGGATCCTCACCAAAAGCCTGGCTGGTGGAGGCGAAATCCACTAGGTCCCTGTTAAACTTTGAAGCTTTTAGTGGGATGCATTCAAAGTAGTCTTCTTTGTCCATAGGCTCAACGGTCATCAGCTGGACCTTGAGCTCAGTGGAGTTGGCCAGGATAGTATGATCTTCAGGGGATGGTGGAGGAGGGCCTTTCTCACCTTGGCTGGATGGGCTCTCTACAGTGCCATTACAGAAGGAGGAGTCCTGAGAAGGCTGAGCATCCTGGGGCACAGCATCCAGACCATCGACCGCGCTTTCGGGGGCCTTGTCTGAGGCGGCTTCCAGCACTAGCCTGGCTTCCTGTTCTGACTTCTTTTCCTTGGACACCTCAGCCAGTGAGACATGGCCGTCCTGCTTTGACAGCTCCTTGGTTGCCTTGGGGCTCCCCTCGAAGCGGAAGTCAGAGCTATAGAAAGGGTCCTTACTACACGAGGCATCCTTGTGCAAGTCTGCCTCGAAGTGGACGGTTTTCTTGACAGGCAAAGAGTTGGACCTCCTGCCATCCTTTCTGGTTGATAAAATGGACGACTCTGGAGTTGGCTCTGCGATGGATCCAGTCTTCCCCGTGCTCCCCTGGAGGACTTGGTCAATAATCTCATGCATAAACTCTGTGGAGCTGTCTGACAGTTTGTGGCTGGGAGCACTATCCAGACAGAAGCCAGCTGGACTCTCAAGCTGGTCACAGACGAAGACCTTGTCAGGCGGCGGGTAGCTGGTTTCATGGTTGACAGTGTAGGCCCGCTCTCCGTTCTCGCTGAGGAGGAGGACTCTGCTCTCCTGCTCGGAGGGGCTTTCTTTGATGCGGACAAAGGTGGACTCGATGGGGGCTTCTTTGTCCAGATTCACAAAATCTTCCTGCAGAGAAACACAAGACAACATTAAACCACAGGTTCTCCCTTCAAATACAACAACTTCCATCCTCTTCTTCAAACACAAACACAAAAAGCCACTTTAACAAGAGTTTTCATGGTGATGTCAACAGCCACAAGAATTCTGTCCTGCTGAAATGCAGAAGTGCCAGATAAATAAAAATATGAAATATGCTTTTTTCCAAGGAGATAACAACGTACTGAATGGCGTATTCAGTGTACTCCAATGAACAGTCACTAAGCTGCTCCACCCTGCTAGTGGAGAGGCTAGCCTGCCTGAGGTAAGGAAGTGGAGAGGCTAGCCTGCCTGAGGTAAGGAAGTGGAGAGGCTAGCCTGCCTGAGGTAAGGAAGTGGAGAGGCTAGCCTGCCTGAGGGAAGGAAGTGGAGAGGCTAGCCTGCCTGAGGGAAGGAAGTGGAGAGGCTAGCCTGCCTGAGGGAAGGAAGTGGAGAGGCTAGCCTGCCTGAGGGAAGGAAGTGGAGAGGCTAGCCTGCCTGAGGTAAGGAAGTGGAGAGGCTAGCCTGCCTGAGGTAAGGAAGGTCCAGCCACATTTTTACTGACAATGTGTCTCACCGTGAAAGCCTGAAGCTAGAAGGGTCATGATCAAGCTACATGACCAACTCTCATCAGAGCCTTGCGATTCTACTCAGGGCCATCTTCAGTGCGAGAGCCAAGGCAGGGCTGAGAGGCAGAGAGCAAGGCAATGGGGCTGTAGGGGGCGGGCCTCCATCAGTACTGACAGAGGGGACTGACCTCATCCTTAGCATGTGACGCCATTCGCTGTCAGCCTGTGATGCAGAAATGAACTAGCACCGAGGTGCCTCTAGGTTCCTGAATTGGATTATGTATAGGTGTGCGCGTGTATATGTGTGTATGTGTGTGTGTGTGTGTGTGTTCAGTGAAACCACAACAACTTCCATCCATACCTAAAACCTATCTTCAAGTGGCACAGATTGTATTACCAGAGTGAGGAGGCTGAGGAAAGGGGACTGCTGAATGTTCAAGGCCAGTTGGGACTATAACACGAGATCTTGTCTCAAAAATGCAAAAAACAAACAAATAAAATCCAAAAATCAAACAACAGAACACACACACACACAGCACACGGCACACGGACATACACAGACACACCACACAGACACAGATAGACAAGGACACACAGACACACGTACAGATGGACATGGACACACATACACACATATACACAGACACACACAGAGACACTCATACCATGCTGGCCACAAATGGTCAGTATCTTTTATAATTTTGAGCATCCTTTAAGATTTGGTGACTTAGCCAGGCAGTGGTGGCATATGACTTTAATCCTAGCACTTGGGAGTCAGAGGCAGGCAGATTTCTGAGTTCGAGGCCAGCCTGGTCTAATAAATAAATAAATAAATAAATAAATAAATAAATAAATAGGTGACTTGCTGGACTATGCCTCTGGGTACCTAAAGAGTGATACTCAAGTGACAGGTGAACACATTGTTGTCTTAACAAATTGGTCTGGGAAGAGGTTTGTGTGTGAGATGTGACTGGCTTTCTGTTCCACCTTGATGTATTATGTCACAGGTGGTTTAAGAAATGGAAATAGGACAAGCAAGCAACTTGAGGTTACTTTGTTGCCATCAGCCACATAGACTGACACAGCCCCAGCCAGAGCCCCAGCTGTTGTGACTGTGCCTTGAGTACCCAGGAAAAATGTCCAGTTTGTGAACTGAAGGGAAGGGGAACAACGTACAGGCTCCAACTCTGGAAAGCGTTCTAGAAACTGGGCCACGTAAGTCACAATGGACTGCTCATCCGGCATGTCAACCATGATGTCTGTGGAGAGAGACAAAGGCATTAGCAAAGACACACACTTTCTCCTTAGGACCAGGCGGCGTTGATGAGGAAGGGACACACACATCAGCAAAGTTTTCCTTTTTTCTTTTCCCCTGGAAGAAATTTAGACTCTGAGAGGGAGGAATGCCCTTGGTTAAAGCTGGCTGCCAGACAGAGAAGCCGGGACGGGGAAGCCTGCGACCCCCATGCTCAGGGTTGTGCCCCTCATTCCTTGGATCCCTTCACTGTAATCCGCTTGCTTCTGGTTCCATGAGCACATCTGATGACCATGAAATTGGGGGGGGGGTCCCAAATTAGACACCCCAGAGTGGAAAGCAACAATGACAGAATAGAGTTACACATCTTAATGTGTAGCTGCTTGTACGTAGCTTCTGAGAACCTGACCCCAGTTGGTTCTGATTGGTAATAAAAATGCCAATAACCAATAGCTGGGCAGGGCAGGGCAGACAGAGGTGGGACTTGACTTGGGACCAGGAGGGAAGGAAGAAGGAGAACCGATCCACATGTTGGAAGAGTGTGGAGGAGAGGAGAGACACCATGCCTAAGAATGGTGCAGGGCAGAGAGGCATGGCCGGCATGTGAAGGACCCGAGAGAGCACAGCCCAGCTGGGCAGCCCTCTGGGCCCAGAGCAGCCAGGATAGAACACAGAATAAGTAAGTAATAACTTAGGATTAACTGTGTAGAGCTTAGGCAGTGGCCCAGCTACAGAGCTATTTAAGGCGTATTAAAATATAAAGGCTGTGTGTGTGTGTGTTTCACTCAGAATGAGGCAGGTAACGAACCCACCACCGGGATTTATTAATAGATAATTAATACTACATTGATGCACTCCTCTAACTTTGTCATTCTGCAGGTGGGAGCTGGCCTTTGAGGGAGAGTCAAAGGCATGCTGGGTAAGAAAGATGTTTATGATCATGTTGTGTGCAAAAAACTACCCTTCCTTCTATTCCTCCCTCTTTTGGCTCTCTCTCCCTCCTTCTCTCTTCCCTCTGCTTCTCCTTCCTTCCATCTACAGGGCTTTGCCACAGAGCTTCATCTCCAACCCCTGAAGTGATAGTTTCTGACGTAACCTCAATGGCCAGGTAAATTTAGGATGCCTACAGGTGGACTGTTCTGTATCCAATATAAATAAATATAACCAGAAGATTATAGAAATATACTAGCCAAACATTGGTATTATCTACAAGTGAAAAAGAGACAAAATTATACATATACCAAGTGATGTCAATGATGTAGAAATTAGATGCACAAAGACAACTATAGCATAGGAAAAAGAATTTTTTTTTCTTCACTAGAATTTTATTTTAATTTTCTTAGTTTCCTACCTGGAAGAGCAGACAGTATATTTATATTAACAGTTAAAAGGACAGAGACGGAGAGTCAGCGTACCTTCCGGCTCCAGGAGCCTCGGGATATGCAGGGAATCATGTGCAATGCTGAAGGCCTTTTCCAGATTGTCCCGGGTGGAATCTTCCAGAGCCTGCTTCATGTCTACGAGGCTGGGGTCAATAGCTTTGATGACAGCCAGGAAAGCCAGGCCACTCCTCCAGCTGCCCGCAAAGTCTTGGACCGCCACACCATACCTGATGAAAAGAGGTGGAGACAGCAACAACCCAGGTTAGTAAAGGAACCCAAGGAGGGGACCTGACAGGGCTGGGTGCTGTTCACCCTCCCTGCTGTTCAAAGACCTTGACCACCATGAGTGCTACCCTAAGAATTTACCCTGCTCCAAATGGAGCAGGACATATATGTTATCCAAAAATGCAAGCCAGACCCTCGGTTCCCAAGTCCCTAAATACATAAAGAAAAGATTTTTACAGTGCACACGTCATCAATGACAATGGAAAGGGGACACACAGGATGCTCTCTGTTGGAGACAGAGCCAGGAAGATCCAAGTTTCTGTCTCAGCTGCTCCTCTATGCTTCTGGCTTGGGCCAGGCACATGCCCTTTCTGAGCCTCCAACACTACAGTTATAAAACAGGGTGGATGCAGGATAACCTTGTGGGGTACTGTTATGGGGAAGGGCGAGGTTTCCACAGGGATGGTCATGTCTAAAGGTGAACCTAGTGTGTGCAGCAGGAGTACAGGAGCCATGGGATGACTGTCAGTTACCCGCATCATCAATACACATAAAATCATAACTTTTTCTCATGTGTATGTGTGTGTTGTAGGCATGTACACATGTATGTTTGCATGTTGGGTGTGGATGCACACATATGTAGCAGCTGGAGACCCATATCAGGAAACTTCCTTAATTACTCTCATTGTGTTCAGCAAGGCACGGTCTCTTGCTTGAACCCATAGCACACTCACATGCTGCTCTGGCTAACTAGCTTGCCCTGGGAATCCCACTATGGCTATACAGCCTTCTGAGCTCTTGTATTACAGATGGGCCACTAAGCCTGTGGGTGCTGGAAATAAAAACTTTGGTCTTCATGCTTACCCAGGGTTGTAGTTAGGGTTTTACTGCTGTGAACAGACACCATGGCCAAGTCAAGTCTTATGAGGACAACATTTAATCGGGGCTGGCTTACAGGTTCAGAGGTTCAGTAGATTATCAAGGTGGGAGCATGGCAGCATCCAGGCAGGCCTAAGGAGCTAAGAGTTCTACATCTTCATCTGAAGGCTGCTAGGAGAATACTGGCTTCCAGGAAGCTAGGATGAAGATCTTAAAGCCCACGCCCACAATGACACACCTACTCCAATAGAGCCACACTTCTAAATAGTGCCACTCCCTGGGCCAACCATATTCAAAGCACTGTATCCCACTCCCTGGCCCCCATAGGCTTGTTCAAACATATGAGTCTAAGGGGGCCATGCCTAAACATGGCATAATGAAAAATACATTTGACTAAATTGGACTCAACTTCAAAAGTCCTCATAGTCTCTATCACTCTCAACAATGTTAAAAGTCCAAAGCTCAAAGTCTCTTCTGAAATTCATCCAATCACTTAACTGTAATCCCCCCAAAAAGATAGGAAACCAGCTGGGCAGATTCCAAATTCTGCATCTCCATGTCTGATGTCAAAGCAATCTTCAGATCTCCAAGTCCCTTTTCATCTTTGTTGACTGCAACGAACTTCTTTCTCCTGGGCTGCTACCACTCCCTGCTAGCAGCTTTTCTCAGCAGATAACTCATGGCTCTGGCATCTCGAATATCTTGGGGTCTCCAAGGCAACTTCAATGTTATAGCTTCTTGTTTCAATGTCTGGGATACACACATGATCTTCTGAGCTCCTCCAAGGGGTTGGCGTCACTTCTGCAGCTCTGCCGTCTGTAGCACTCTAGGCTCTGGTTGACTCCACTCCACTGCTGCTGTTATCCTTGGTGGTCATCCCATGGTACTGGCATCTCCAATACACTGGAGTCTTCCACTGTAACTAGACTTCACCAATAGCCTTTCACAGGCTCTCTTCACGATACCAAGCCTCAACTCCTTTGCATCCCTTCAGTCCTGGGCCTTCAACTGCAACTGAGGCTGCACCTTCACCAATGGCCTTCCATGGCCTCTCACAGTGCCAAGCCTCAGCTGTTCTTCATGACCCTTCATGCCTTCAAAACCAGTACCACTGGGGTGACTCTTTCACATTACCAAGTCCAGCTGCAGCCCGAGGTACAACCTTGACTATCTCTGGAACACAACTTCTTTGTGCTCTCAGAAAACACATCCCAGAAGATTTCACCTCAGTGATGCTGGTCTTTTTTTGATTGCTGCTAATTTCTCAGCTCCAGCTAACCAGCACCAATTGTCCTAGTAGTCTACTTCTCTTCTCCACTCTAAAGCCAGAGCCAAATGGTCAAAGCTGCTGAGTTCTGCTGCTTGCTGGGGCTAGAACATGGCCCCCTCGTTCTATTACTATCACCAGCTTTCGTTGTTTTTTTGTTTTTTGTTTTGTTTTGGTTTGGTTTTTCAAGACAAGGTTTCTCTGTATAGCCCTGGCTGTCCTGAAACTCACTTTGTAGACCAGGCTGTCCTTGAACTCAGAAATCCGCCTGCCTCTGCCTCCCGAGTGCTGGGATTAAAGGTGTGTGCCACCACATCCAGTTTATCACCAGCTTTCTATTTTCCAATTTCTTCATTGTCTAAGATTAGCTGTCCTGGAACTTGCTCTGTAGACTGACTTTGAACTCAGAGATCTGCATACGTGTCTCCTAAACGCTGGGATTGAAGGTGTGGCCCACTATGCATGGCTTTACATTTTACTTTATTTGGAACTTGCTCTGTACCAGGCTGGCCTTGAATTCAGAGATTTGCTTGCCTTTGCCTCCTGGGATTAAAAGCTTATACTCCCATGCCTGGACCTAAATTTAGTTGGGTGGGATCTTGCCCCAACATCACCCCTTCCTTAATTCAATTTAATATCCTTGAACACAGGATTTGGCTCCATCTCACTTCCCGGTGCCCCTTTAATGCTTGAACCATATATTTTCTATTTTTCCTTTCTAAGCTTGCTGCGCTTCTTCCAAGTGCTCTTCATGAGACTTAATCAGAGACCAAAGTCTCTGGCTGGGCTTTTTTGAGACTTCCTTTGTCACTGTAATTAATATAAATCTCTACCTTAGCCTCAGGTAGACTACTACACCCAGCATGTATCTTATCCACTGAGCCATCTCCCTGGCCCTAACACCATAACTTTCACAGTGAGGGACATGCCTGGAGGTGTTGGCTCTCTATGTAAAGTCCTTTCATTTCTTATCATGCTCACAGAATTAATAAAATCTAACACCTTTTTAATGTAGAAATAACTTCAGTCTTCCACAGGTTACAAACCCTAAAGGCGGAGCTCCTGTAAGCCTTGGCTCCTGTGACCTACTCAGAGTACATTTTCAAAGCCAGGGACCCAGCAGTCATCAAGACAATGCTTAGTAAGGCTGTGAACCAAGCCAAAGTCACCTGCAGCTGTCACATGCACTTGTCCAAGAGTCACATGGGCATGCCATGAGGGGAGCACAAGATGCTCTCAATCCCCCAGCCGCCATCCCTCTGCCTCATGCACAGGGCTCCTGACAGTGAACTCTCCGACTTGATTTATTCTTAAACCTTTCCTGGTTTTTCACAGTCATCTATTCTAATCACTCACATTTAACTTCCTCCATTAACCCCCCACCCCCAGGTCTAGCCTCTGTTGCATCTCCTCTTCCCGGAAGAAATGTATTAAGTAGCCTTTTAGGTGAGGTGCGAGCTTCTCTCCACGATTGTGTCACAACTGTCTTGGAAGGCAATGAACGGTGTCACTATTAAATAGGAGGCTCAGACAGGCAAGTGAGACACCAGCAACTACCCCCCTAGGCTGTACACAGAGGAGGTGGAGTATCCCCAAGTAGGTGTGGCTTCCTCTACACTAGCCTGACACCTCTGACCAAGGCCCAGGGCAGTAAAAAGCCTGGCAGAAAAGGCTGGGATTACCATCTAGAGCCTGGCATTCTCATCCTTGCATTTGAAGCTTTCTCTCTCACTCTTCATCCAATATTTTTGTTTGGCTCAAAAACAGCAAGGATTCACATTTTTTTTAAAAGATCATTAAATGTTCTTATTTTTAAGAAATACAACATTAGTTGTAAAAGAGCACATTTTTTTCCTGTGAAGTATGAAGAAAATTTTAATGAATTGCTTTATATTAAAATAAAGAGATCAGTGTTCAAAAAAAAAAAAAAAAAGCCTGGCAGAAGATTTCTATAACTGAACTTAGGAAATGGTAAGAGGGGCTGGTGAGATGGCTCAGTGGGTAAGAGCACCCGACTGCTCTTCCAAAGGTCCAGAGTTCAAATCCCAGCAACCACATGGTGGCTCACAACCACCCGAAATGAGATCTGACACCCTCTTCTGGTGTGTCTGAAGACAGCTACAGTGTACTTACATATAATAAATAAATAAATCTTTAAAAAAAAAAAAGGAAATGGTAAGAGTGCTTGCCCCATAAATCTGAGGACCAGAATTTGAACCCCCAGCACCCTCACAAAAAGCCAGGCATGGCTGCCCGTGTGTGAAAGCCTATCATTGGGGAGCAGAGACCGGAGGATGCCAGAAGCTTGCTGGCCTGCCTAACTGAAATGGCAAGCTGTTGATTCAGTGAGAGACTTTGTCTTGGAAGAATAAGAGAGAGAGCAATAAAGGAAGATACCTGATGCTTGCTCTCCCCTCCTCAAGGTACAAGCATGGGCATGCGCCACACAGTCACAGGCACACACCACACACAAACTGGAAAAGCACATCACATTCATATTCTCACGGTTTGTGTGAAGCACAGGTCCCATGGACACTGGCCCCTTAGCAGATGGAACTTGATCTACCTTGGCCACCCAGGTCCAAGTGTACTACTCCCGGGGCCTGGAGACAGCCTTGTAGGGTGTGGTACGCCTATGGTGGACGCCAGTGCACCTAAAGCTGGGCTTGATTTAGGGGAGGGGGAGACTATAGCTTACTTCCTGGTTTTCCTCTGCACCCATGACAGCAGGGTCTTGATGGCCTTCCTCTGGTCTTTCACTGCCACTGCCACACTCCTCTCGGTGGTGGGGGTGGGTGGGTAGGAAGAGTCGGAGTCGGTGCCCCCAGAGCCCGGTGACAAGCTGGAAGATGGAGAACTCCTGCTGAGGTTGCCCGTGAGCTCCTTTATCTAGAGAGAAGAGGGCATATCAGGCCCAGTGACCCACAGTGACTCCTGGCCAGTGGCTCCCTCTCATCTGCCACAGACCCTGGTTGGAGAGTCCAGCTTACATAGACTTGGTTCTCAGGATACGAGAAGCTTTTTCTGAGGCTCCTGTAGCTCTCATCAGCCTAGGCACACGGCACACATATTCTTCCTGACCAGACGATCTGTTCTGTTCCACTAAAAACCTGGATGCATCCCACTCCTGTCAGGCTTCCCAGGCTCATTCTGGGCCTGCTGGCTGATTGACTGTCTCTTTCCTCTAGCATTGAACTATTACCATAGGGTACACGTGAGAAATGCAGAAGCCCAGGCCTGTCATTTTAACACTGTGCCCATGTAATTCGTATGCATAATAAATACGAGAAGCACACTCCTACCCACCCTTCCAAACCCTGCTCAGGTCGCTCCCTTGGTTATGGTTTTCCTCATTTGGCTCATCCATTTATGGTAAAGTTGTCCCCGCTTAGAGCTCTTACAAAGACCTGCTCAAACCCCAATTGTGACATTCACCCTGAAGTAATATGGAATCTATGCGTCTTTGTGATTCCCCCAAGAAGAGAGAGCTCCGTCTCTCTAACATCTGAGATTACTGAAAAAACAAAAACAAAAACAAAAACAAAACAAAACAAAAAAAAACCCCACCAAACTCAACAGACATCTGCCGAAGGAGCAAAGGGACCTCTGTGGTCTATATATATATATATTTTTTTTTTTTGGTTTTTCGAGACAGGGTTTCTCTGTGTAGCTCTGGCTGTCCTGGAACTCACTTTGTAGACCAGGCTGGCCTTGAACTCAGAAATCCACTTGCCTCTGCCTCCCAAGTGCTGGGATTAAAGGCGTGCACCACCACGCCCGGCTTCTCTGTGGTCTATTTAAGGCATTCAACACCTTTCCTGATGTTCCCAGCATCCCTCAAGAAGCCAGGCTACGGAGGGACCGAGTCCTGTGTAAACTTGGCACAGTGGGTGAAGCCCTCACACACGGCACATCTTGTGACCACTCCTGCATTCACAGAGGTGGAAACTGAGGCTCAAGTTCTCGGCTGATGCAGAAAGGGACCCACAGCTCCCAACAGCGCCCGTGCCTCTGGCCAACACCAGCGCCAAAGCCCCTACAAATCTTCCCCTAGCGGATCACCTTTGTAACTAAACAATGAGCCTCAGTCTTCATTTCCTGGTCCCCATCAGAAAACAGAGGAATATGAATCACAGAAACTAAGTCTCGTGGTGTCCCTTGATGTGGGCGTGCTGTCCCGTGGTTAGAACGCTCCAGATGATGTTCAAGTGTCACAGAGAGCGGCAGGCTTACCTGGAAGAAGAGAATGATGTTCCATATCAGCCCGAGAACCAGTGAGGGGTTGCCGTCCGCTATTTCCGCTGCATCGATGCTAACCAGCTTGACCTGGAAAGAAGCGGTTGATGAGCACAAAGCTCGGCTCCCAAAAGTCTGACCTACCACCTTCGCCGCCCTCTGAAGCCTGATGCTGCTGACTGCCTGGTGCTATTTGTCTTTGCCAAAGGCCACCTCTTGGGGACACCTACTGGGGAAAACTGTATCTGACCAAAACATATGTAGTGCTTACCATGTGCGGACACCACCCTAAAGTCTTCCCAGTACTTATGACTACTGGCTCAGTTTACCCCAACCACAGGTCTATCGTGTAGGCACCACTCTTACCACTTCGTGTTAGGAGAGCATCCAGAAAGCTCTTGATAGCTAAAGCCTGCATTAAAAAAAATACAGGTACACAACTCTAATGTGCCCCAAGCCATAAGCCTGCAGTTTCCACCATTCCGTTCCATAAAAGGAGGGCAAGAACCCCAGGAAGACTGTCTGCACACCGCATGAACGCCATCAAACCTCCTGAGTTAGGGTACCCTTGACTGACTCAGAGCACAGCCACATGCATCAGAAAAACAAAGAGTGAACCCATCACAGCCAGGGATTCCGCATCTACACAAACTGTCCTACAGAGCAGCTGTGTAACACGTTAAACAGAAACCACCGCTCAGACAATACTCTTTCACCTGTGTCTGACCATGCAAAGATGTTCCCGTGAACCCTAAAACTACTTAAGAGCCCCTGGATCTGCAGCATCCTAGGACCTAGTTGGGGAGCTATGTTCCCCAACACGCACAATCTGCATTTCATGTCTCTGTGTTTGGAAGACAGAGGCTGATGTCAGATGTCTCCCTCTATCAGGCTCCACCTTATTTTTAAATTTTCATTTATTTATTTACTTATTTATTTTATGTATCTTTGTGACAGGATCTCACTATGTTGTCTTGGCTGACCTAGAACTTGCTATGTAAACCAGGCTGTCATTGAACTCAGAGCTCTGTCTGCCTCTGCCTCCCAAGTACTAGGACTTAAAGGTGTGCCCGAGCAAGTTCGGCTTCTACCCTGCTTTTTTTGTTTGTTTGTTTGTTTTTGTTTTGAGACAGGGTTTCTCACTAGACCTGAAAAATCACTGATTTGGCTACACTGACTGGCCAATAAGCTCTGGGTATCCTTTTGTCTCTGTTCCCACCTTGCCTGGAACGGGGGCGCTGGGATTACAGCACCTGTGTTTTTTATGCAGGTTCTAGTTAGCTATCTAGTGTCAAAACTCAGGTCCTCTTAAGCAGTAAGTGCTTGACACCCTGCGAAACCCATTCTGCACTTTAACGCACACACAGTGTCCTGTGCAGGCTCAGGATGGAGGGTCAGCGCTTACAGCCATCATTGAGTTCGCAGTCCAGTGGTCAGCCTCCTTCCAACCTCTCTGGAAGGGCCCTAGAATGGAGAGGGTGAGCAGGGCTGCACAAGCTGTCGGCCTCTGTCTCATTTCCTCTCCTCGTTCAGCAACACTTCATGTACACAGCTGTCTCCAGGGATGTAATGGGGATGAATGAGCTCGCCAGAGCAACCTTTAAAACCCACACTGCAAACTTTATCCCGGGACACTGGGGGGGGGGGGGGGACTTAAGAGAGGTTGTCTGTCATACAGCCGTTTCTCGCTCCACTCTCCCTTTCTGTCATGAGCCTTTAAACTGCCTTGGCTCGCATCTCTGATCTTATCGGTTTATTGGGGGCTCTGACAACATCAGTTAGGCCTGGGGTAGCCTGATTGAGGCTGACTGCCCAGCTCCCTGGTTGACGGGCCATTCACAGCCGCTGCCAAGAAGGTAATTGAGACAACACCGGCTCATCGCCGGCAGACTGGAGGCCAGGAAGGAAGTTGTCAATACTAAGAGGGATACAAGCCATCAAACTCAGAGCCAATCTTCCGTCCAGGCTCCCCCGGCAGCGCTCGCAGCACATAACCAATCACTTGTGGAAACTCTTCTGTTTTCCTACCAGCCAGGTCTTCCTGGAAGCATCCTCTGGTTTGCAGTTTATAGAACATTCTAGCCCAGAGAATTACAAGTACTTAAGGGATTCTGTCATCCTCATCGTCAGAGTATAGTCCTCCCTGGAGGACGGAGTCTTCTACTCTCCTTGGTGATAGATGATAAAATCACCATGCTTCAGATCTTTAGGGATGGTGCTTCCCCTCCCCGCCTCTAACTCAGTTTGTTCTGCCACACTGAATACAAATGAGCCTGCTGGGTTGTGGACCATCTCTTCTCTGAGCTGAGCTGATAGGTTTAGAAGAGTGACTTGGAAACCTTCATGACAATGGCTTCCCCGACAGAGCACTGACCACTGCGGGTGGGTTCCCAGGTTAGTCTCTCCGATGCTCTCCATGTCCCCATTTCAAAGGTGACAAAGCCAAAGCTCAGCCTAAGTGACTTCCTGAGGTCCCAGAGTTGGTCCCACAGTTGAAGAGAGAGAAGAGTGCACACTGGCTGGTCCCAGGACCCCAGAACAACAGCTTTGGTTGGTGTCTGTACCTACTTTCCAGCTCTGGGCACCGCCACCCAGGCACCAGCAGAGCCACTGAGGCCTGTGCTAGAAATCCAGGCAGTGGCACAAAGAGGGATAAATAAGGCTCCTTAAGTCATATTGTGGATTCTCAAAATGGGCCACAACTTGTCCCTGGGAACTTGCCTTGTCTCCTCTCCCCTGAATGAACCCCCCTCCCCCCGACCACATTACACTTGTCCTACCTGTCTGGGAAATGGACCCAAATGAGACACTGAGCTCCCAGGCGCCCAGGCTGGGATGTTTCTGTGAAGAATAACTAATTGAAAGGAAGGTGGGCTCAGTGGTCTGTGGTGCTGTACGGTCGCTAGAGCAGACAGCCTGGAAAAGGCTCACATGTGGAGGCCAGAAGGCCAGGCCTCGGCCATGCTTTTCCCATGGCACCGTATGTTCAGATTAGTCCACGGCAGGAGCGCCTCGCATGTAGACTCGGCAGGCCATACATTCTCCTGTGTGAGTCAGAGGCTCCTCTTCATGCCCTGGAGCGCCAGGCAGCTGCTGCTTGCAAGAGCATTGTTCTTTCCTCTGGATCCCAACCATCTTACATAACTGATTCTCCCCTATGCTAGGCACAGCCCAAATCCACAAAGACACTGGGATGCAAGCCTACCACCTGCCTGGGTAACTGACCAGAGTCACCCACATGGCATTCACTGTGGGAGATGATCAAGGCCAACCAGAAGGAGCAACCTAGGCAGCTGCTTGAAGCCACGCCTCCTGTCCCAAGTAAGGCATTCGGGGGAGACAAAGCTTTCTGAGAATTATGCTAATGATGGAACACAGGTGGGTGGTGCCACCAGTCAAGCCAGTGAAGGGCAGAAACAGGGCACACAGCCCTTGGCAGGGGTGTGCACACCGCCTCCTCAGTAGCGCTCTGAGGAAGGTTCTGTCTCTGTTCCTTCTATTTAGAGAGGTATATGGTTTCCCCACAGTCCCTCTAGAAGTGAGTGGGGAAGCCAGGATTGGAAACCCAGGCCTAGTCATACAAAGGCAAGCTTGATCCTTGCTCAAGCAGAGGCTCACAGTGTTCCTGAGCCCACAGAGTGAATCTGGGTAGTGCTTGTATTTTAAACTCCACTGTATTTAAAAGCTTCACTGAGCTGTGGTTGACAGGCTGTTGAAGCCTCCCATTTTGAGCATTCAGTTCCGTGGGTTTGGTGTATCTGCAGACATGTGTAAAGACCACTGGAGCGGGTTGTAGAGCATATTCACCATTTCTACGAGCAGCCCTGGACCTACTAGCTGTCATCTGGCGTCCCTCTGCCTCCCCTTCGGTCTAACTTTCTCTAAAGCCATTTCTCCATCACAGACATTTCACACAGATGGTATCATGTAAGAAGCACCCTTTACATCTGTCTGTCTGCCTGTTATTCAGTATACTGACATCTGTCTGCCTGTTATTCAGTATACTGTGTTTGAGGTCCCACGCCTTAACACACACCAGCACCAACTTATTTTCCACAACCAAGTAATTTTCCCCAAGAGTGCTGACCCATCTGTCAGCTGGTAAATTCCTGGTCTTGTTTGCACCTTTGGACTCTGATATCCAATATGCACTGGGGTGTTCAGTGGTCACCATCACTTAAACCTCTTGCATCCAGGTCTTTCTCTGCTGTGTGGCAATTGGGAGACACATCCCACTTCCTCTGTGGTGGTTAACGTGCTCCCCAAGCTCTTGCTCAGCCTCAGGGTTGACATTCACATCCACTCAGCTTGGGATAACATTGCAGTGGTGAGTGCCTGCCTGCCCCAGCCTGGGTGAGAGCAGCCAGAAGCATCAGGGCAGGAAAGTGGAGGCATGCCTGCTCCCACCCTTCAGCAGGTTCTGAGATATTCCAGGATCCTGGGCTCCATCCTTGACTCTCCAGGTCCCTTCATGAGCTACTGGAGGTCCTCACCCAGTACTCCTTCCGCTGAGATAACACACACATCTGCTTGTCTTACACACACGACCTCAAAGGGTCTGCACTCTAGGGTAATGGTTTAGTCTGCAGATAGGCGGGACAAGTGAACACTGTTTTCACACAGACTGTCCTGAAACAAACCTAGCAAAAGGGGAGGGGGGCGCTTTAGGGATGCCACCTGTGGGCCTCCCCTTCCCACCTGTGAAGGATCAGAAAGAGTTCCAAATGCAGATCCAGAACTCTCTATGACAGAGCCAGGTCCTTGCCTCTGTCACACTGAGCGCCCTGTCCTTAAGTTCCAAGAGAGAGATACATTGTAGCGATCAGTCCCAAGCCCTGTCCTTAAGTTCCGAGAGAGAGAGAGAGAGAGAGAGAGAGAGAGAGAGAGAGAGAGAGAGAGAGAGAGAGAGAGAGAGATACATTGTAGCGATCAGTCACAAACACAAACCTTGCTAACCAACAGCTGCTGACCTTCTCCCAGACTGCCTAGGCGCAAATAGGGTGTGCAGGGCGTAGGAGCCATATTTTAAAATGTAGCTTCTCTGAGTGACTTCCCTTCACCCTAAGCTTGGAAGAACTTGGCTATTCCCCCATCAAGCCTTTCCACACTTCCCGAGAGATGAGCACCAAACTTCAACTGGCACTCTTTTGTTCCAAGGCAAGCTTGGCTTGACCAGACAGACTTCAAACACTTACATTGCTATCTTCCAGAAACTTGAGTGCTTTCGCTATGTTGTTCAACCGAAAAATACGATGTGATGAGGATTTGTATTCATGCAGCTGAAAAACAAAACATGCAGCTAAGCCAGTGCCCATGCAGTAGTGCCCGAGGATCACAGGGGGCGCCTTTTCTTTATCACTTGCTTTTTGAAGGTTAGGTATGGTATTGAAAAGAATCACCAACCAAAGAGCATGCAGGGGCTGGACCTATGCCTCCTACACATTTGTAGTATATGTGCAGCTTGGTCTTCATGTGGGTCCCCAAACAACTGGAGCAGGGGCTGCCTCTGACTCTGTTGCCTGCCATTGGATCCCCTTCCCCTTAGCTGGACTGCCTGGTCGGGCCTCAATGGGAGAGAGGATGTGCTTAGTCCTACTGCAGACTTGATGTCCCAGGGCAGGCTGGTACTCACAGGAGGTTGGGGGGAGGAGGCAATGGGGAGGAGTCGTGAGGAAGGTTCTGGGAGAAGAGAAGGGAGGGGGATCTGTGACCAGGGTGTAAAGTGAATGAATGAATGAATGAATGAATGAATGAAAAAGAAAAGACCCATAATGAAGGCATCCAGATGTCACTATGCTCCTAGGATCCTGAGACTTGGTTCGCTGGAGCTGGTAAATGGGGAATCTTGACATGGGACCAATGGGCCTAGTTTTCTCTCTAACCAGCTCCTGGCTTGTTAACCTTTGCCCACCCCGCCCCCCAGAACCTGCATGGTCTCATAGTGCAAGTGACTATTTGCTTAGAGAATCTAGCTTGCTGTCCACATCCCCACTCAGCTCAGCCCCCAACAGCAGCGGATGTGGCTGGGTTTTCAGATGAGGCTTGGGGTGAGAACACACAAAAGCCAGTTGCAGGCTGGACCTCAATTCCCAACCAACCATGTGGGTTCTGCACAGAGTACCGCATCTGCACACAGTGAGCACATCTCCTCCCACGCAGGCCAATTCTACCGGGAAAGACCTGCTGCGCTCTGCTCATGCGCAGTGGAGGAGGGCCATTCTTTGCTGAGCTGCAGGGTCAAAGGCTATGGACTCTGTTGCCACACGCCCTGGCTTCAAAGTGGAAGCCTGTCTACAGAGAACATAGAACCGGGATACAGTTTCTTACAAAGCCTTGGGAGGTAAGTGTGCATCTTGCTCACTGAGACCTGCTGGGAATGCCTCCTCCAGCTTTGCTCATCTCTCTCCTTTGAGTGACCTCATGAGCATCTTCTACTTTGTGGGAGGAAAGCCCAGGTGAGGAGGGTGAATGGGTGTGGCAGGTCTCAGCCACAGCGATCTGAGAAGTCGTGGGTGGTTTTGTTTGTTTGCTTTGCTTTTCCAGAGAGTGTTTCTCTGTGTAGCCCTGGAACTTGCTCCTTAGATCTGCACAGACTACCACAGTCATCTCCTCCCACACAGGCCAATTCCACCAGGAAAGACCTGCTGCTGCCTGGCCTCTGAGGCTGGCCTCGAACTCAGAGATCCATCTGCCTCTGCCTCCTGAGTGTTGGGATTAAAGGCTTATGCCATCAGGCAGGGTGGGAAGTAGAGCTTTTAAAGAGACATCCAGAGCAGACGGCCATCTGTCACTTGAGCACAGGCATTCAGGAATCACCAAGGCCAAATCAAGCACTCGACTCCAGAGTCTGTTTCTCAGTGTAAACATCTGGCATTTAAATAAAATATGTTTTATTTTTGTGTGTGCATACAGATGCCAGCAGAAGTGGAGGCCCAATGAGTGCTTTGGACCCACTGGGGCTGGAATTACAGGTGGTTGGGAGCTACTTGATGTGGATTCGGTGAATCAAACTCTGCAAGAGCCACAATCACTCTCAACCGCTGAGCCATTTCTCCAGCCCCTATGACTGGCATCTTAGACTGGATCAATTTGCCATCTGGGGCAGGGGGCATCTGACAATGCCTGGGGACATTTGTGGTTGCTATACCAATGGGTGCTCCCAGCATTGAGAGTTTACCTGCTCTCATCCGACAGCTACAGGGAGGCTTTCCCTAATTCTTAGTTGTCACTCTGGTTAGCACAATGCTTTGTCGGCTAACCTGAATGGTCCAGGTTCAGGTCTTAGCCATCACAGGCTCACTGAAATCACTGGACATTCATTTACTAATTTACCTACTAAAATACGTTTGCTAAAAAACAAACAAACAAAACAAAAAACCAAAAAAAAAAAAAAAAACCAAAACCAAAAACAAAAAACCCAACAAGCTGAAACAGATATAGGCCAGCAAGATGGCTCAGTAACTATAAGTGCTTGTCACACAACCTGATAACCTGAGCTTGATCCCAGGAACCCAAAATGGAAAGAGAGAACTAACTTCCTCAGGCTATCCTCTGACCTCTCTATGTATACCCTATTACATGTGTATTACACCCCAAATACAATGCACAATAATGAAATAATAGTTTTAAAAAAAAGATATCACTCAGTTACTGTCGTTCATATTATTCATTTTCTTTAAGAGTCACATATTATTTTATGGGCATGAGTTCATGTGTACCATGTGCATGTAGTACCCACAAAGGCCAAAAGAGGGCACCAGAAGAGAGGGCATCAGATCCCTTGGAACTGGAGTTATGAATGGTTGTGAGCTGCCATGTGGTGTTGAGAACTGAACCTGGGTCCTCTGCAAGAGCAGCCAGTGTTCTTAACCGCTGAACCATCTCTCAGACCTGATGTCACAATTTTCGATTTCTTTATGTGTATGTGCCTGCCACATGTGTGCAGGAACCCTCAGAGGGCAGACAAAGTACTGGATCCTCCGAAGCTCCAGTTATTGTGAGCCATAGGGTGCTGGGCACAGATCTCAAGTCCTCTGGGAGAGTAGGGAGTGCTCTTAGCTGCTGATCCCTCTCTGCCGTCCCCACCTTATGTGAAAAAGCAATGCCATCCTTCAGCATGTCCTGATACTTATCGAGTTCCCCTGTCTGGATGTGTGGGTACATTTATATACCATGTCACGGTTGCATCTGGGATGCTCCCCCAAGACCCACACATTAAAGGCTCAGGGTGCTGTTGGCCTATGCACATCAGGCTATGGGGCACCTGGCTGCTGATGGAACCTTTAGGAGATGGGGCCTGGTGGGAGGATGTTAGGTCTTTGGAGTTGTGTCCTTGAGGATAATACTGGGGTCCTTGGCCCCTTTCTCTTTGCTGCCATGAGACGAGAAGTTTCCCTGTTACACATTCCTGTGACGCACAGTCTTTTCTCAGGCCCAAAGCTACAGGACCAAGTGGCCACAGACACCTCTGGAGCCATGAGCCCGAAGTCGAAGTCCCTTCTTCCTTAAAGTTTTTTTTTTACGGGTGGTGTTTAGTCCCAGCTACAGAAATCTGATGCCTGAATGGCAATGGGACCTTAGCAGTGCTTCCTTTTGTAATGCCCCCAACCCTGCTGTAAACGACATACCAGATTTCGCCCAGAGAGGACTTCTAACAGAGCCATTAGGATTTTGCCATCTTGAATATCAACAAACAGGTCCGTAACTTCTAGAGGTGGGTCACACTGTGGGACAGGAGGAAAAGGAGAAGCCCATTAATGAACTGGGTGAGTTACACAGTTCCTGCTCAAGACTGAACTCTGCAGGCAAAGGGTCATCCGAGGTGGCAGCAATCCATCGCCCTGGAAGGGCCCTCTGGCCGGCTGGTGTCTGGCGGCTGGGGAGGAGAGCTATACAAGAGACTCAGCAACAAGGGGATGATTGATTGGTTTTGGTAGCCCACCTAACATGAGATCTCAGACTCCAAGACTAGATCACATTCAGGTTTCTGTTTAAGAGGAAAAAGAAATGACATGCCATTATAGGCTTCTAAAGCATGAAAAACTCTGAGTCCGGGGTGATGGCCCAGTTGATAAAAGTGATGCCGCACACGCATGAGGACCCGGGTTCAATCCCTCGGTGCCCACATAAAAAGCTGGGCATGGTGGTACATGCTAATTATCCCAACGGAGGGCGGTGGAGGCCAGAGGATCCCCAAAGCCTGCTGGCCAACCAGCCTTGCTGTATCAGTAAGTCCCCGTCTCAAGAAACTCTGTGTCAAAAAACAAGGTGGGTTGCTCCTGAGAAACAACCCTGGAGGCTGACCTCTGGTCTTTACTTTTAGACATCTTCTACACACACACACACACACACACCCCACACACACCCCACCCTCCCACACCCCCCTCCCACAAACACCACATCACACACACACCACACACACACACACACACCACATCACACACACACACACACCACACACACACACAAACACACACACACCACACACACACACCCCACACACACCACATCACACATACACCACACACACACACACACACACACCCCACCCCCCCCACCCTCCCACACCCCCCTCCCACAAACACCACATCACACACACACACACACCACACACACACACACAAACACACACACACCACACACACCCCCCCCACACACACCACATCACACATACACCACACACACACACACCCCACCCCCCCCCACCCTCCCACACCCCCCTCCCACAAACACCACATCACACACACACACACACCACACACACACACACACCACATCATACACACACACACCACACACACACACACAAACACACACACACCACACACACACACCCCACACACACCACATCACACATACACCACACACACACACACACACACACACCCCACACACACACAAACACACACACACCACATCACACACACACCACACACACACACACAGGTCAGCGTACCCATCAATAAACCATATTCGAAGTCTGTTAGGCTCACGGGAAATGATCCAGTGCAAGCCCTCACTTCAGATTTGGGGAAACTGAGGCTCAAAGAGGTTGGGTGACCATCGCACAGCTATTTGGTAAACTCCTGTTTCCTACACCTGACCTTCAACGGTTGGACTGAGAATCAATCACACAACAGGGACCAGAGGCCTGCATTCAGAGCTCCTGCGGCCTTGATCTGAATTCCCCCTTACCTTTGTCCAGGTTTGAGGAGTGACTGGGTGCTTCCTATACCCCAGGAACAACGGAAAACAGGATGCAGAGGCAGCTGTCCCCAGCACACTCTCAGTGGTGAAGAAAATCTCAACCCGACATTAGCTTAGTCAGTCTTCTACTCTGGGAAAGCCCCTTTCTTCCCTGGCCCCTTGGTGGGCCTGTGTTCCACTGTTTATTAAGGAAGGTGGCATTTCCTCACCCTTTATACGAGTCCCAGTCCCCTGCTCCATTAGTCAAAATACAGGATGGGGCTACCTACAGGTGTACAAAACAGGGCATTGCCTCAAGGGCGCCAGGGAGTTTGAGCCAAAAGGCAAGATATTTTCTTTGCAAACCCTGCAGCTTCAGGAACATTCCAGGCCTGGCAGACTGCTTCCTTTTAAGAGACCCCAGCACCCCTGATGAATGGGCTAACAAAATTTCCAGTTACCCGCCTGACAGAAGTGGAGTCTGACTTGGGATTTAAACCCAAAGGCTAATTTCCATCGGCTGTTTCTGGAAGGGCCTCTGCAGCGGCATCAAACACGACCTTGGCTAGAGTCCACAGCTGGATGGCAGGGGGTAAGAACCCACTCCAGCCCAAACACTCCCTGGACAAACATTCCCCAGGCTTCAGGAGTCTGCTATGGCCGGAACCACAGCACCCCCCCCCCACCTCCCAAAGGGCTTTCTGCATGATTGAACTCCTTCTGTAAATTAAGGGATATTTTTTTCCAGAAGCCAGAGACTCAGTAAATATTCCTGACAGCCTTCAAATTATCGTTAAGCCCAATTCACCAAGGACTTCCTAGGTTTCCTTGACTTAAAGGTTGTTTTTTAAAGTCTCAGGGCTGGAAATGGGGCTGTTAATTTCTCTCTGCTAACAAGAGAGCTGCATCACTCTCAGATGCTGTCTGGTTTATCCTCAGAATGGGGGCTACCTGTTACGTACCTGCCTCCCCAAAAGAAGGGATAAGGGCAGGCCCGGGCGAGGAGACTGTCTGTGACGTGGCACATTCTCGTTCAAAGGGGCTCATACTGAGTGGTTGAAGAGTGAGGAACATTTGTTAAATGACTCTCTGCTCTTTTCAGTATTTATTTATTTTTACTATAAAAAGAAAGAAAGACCTTCCGGCTCTACCCCATCCCCTGCTAGGAATTCTCAGCCAGGCTGACATACATCGGGCATTAATTTTGGAGCTCTCCAAGCTCAGATTTGGAGACTGGTTTCCCCTTTTGTCATCTCCACCCCACCCCGGAATATTTTGCTTCGTGAGCCATGTACCCACGGTCGAAACAACTGGCAAAGGATTTATCGTGTTTCAAGTGTGAGTCCTTGTCACTTTCTACCTAGTCTCCAAGATGCTCTTGGGTGACGTGGCAGTGCCACGCCATCCCGTCTGAAAGAGGGACAGGAGCTCAGGAAGGATGGGAGCTCGGAACACAGTCAAAGGTTAAAGTGAGCCACTTCAGCCAGGAGCCCCACTTTCCTGCTTTCTGACTTAGAACAATTACATTCCCAGGGCTCACAGCTTCAGCCTCACGGTGCAAGGGAGCTCCTCACATTTCTGCTGGCCCCCCCCCCTTTACCTGCTCACCCCTTCTCTCCTCCTCAGCCCTGCCTTTTGTCTGGAGTTGCAGTCATCAGCTGTCTGGGAGCTAAGTGTGCTGGGGCCGAGCTTGCAGACAGGATCTTACTCAAAGTTGCATGGTCAAAGAATGTGAGAAATAAAGGGAGAGAGAGCTGGGACTGGAGAGATAGCTCAGCCATGTGGGTGCTGGGCTGTTCTACCAAAGGACTAGGATTCAATGCCCAGTACCCACATGTCAGCTCACACCCGCCTGTGACCACGAGTTTCAGGGCTTCTGATGCCCTCACACAGACAGGCATGCCGGTAAAACACCAATGCACACAAAGTAAAAAGAAATACGTATTAGAACAGGAAAGAGAAGAGCTGTAAGAGTTCGGAGGGCCTTGGGCACCCTGTCCTTATTTTTACATTCTACTTTGGGCTATGGGAAGATTCCAGGGAATCTTCTTGCAGGCATGAAGTAGGCTGACTGATGCAGGGAATGGCGCTTCAACAGCAATGTTAGAGTGGCTTTGCTAACCTTGCCTAAGTCAGTTCAAATGGCTACTAACAGCCCCAGAGCGGGCAGCTGGACAGTGTCTGAGTTGGAGGTGACTGAGGGTGCTTCTGTCTATGGAAACGCTGCAATGGTTCAAGGAAAGCCTTCTGTGGCTCACACGTGGGTTCCCCTCCAGAGCTATGCTGGTGACTGCAGAACAACTGGGTCTGCTCTCCGTGCTCCCCCATATGCTCTCCGTGCTCCCCACAACCCAGAAAGACTCAAAGGTTCAGAGCCATGGGGCACAAGGGCCTTCCCACAGAAGTATAGGGACCAGAGTTCCAACAACCAGAACTCAGATGCGGTAGTGTGCATTGGTAATTCCCAGTGTCCTCAAGGTGGGAAGCGACTCATAGGCAAATCCACAGAGGCTCCTGGGGTGGCTAGTCTGGTGTGTAGAGCAGTGAACAAGAAACCCCGTCTCTCAAGGGTGAAGGCGAGGGTGGACACTGAAGTTGTCCTCTGAGGGGCTCACTTCAGTGTGCTTACATACATGAACACTTACATACGTGAACACTTACATACATGAACATTTACATACATGAACACTTACATACATGAACACTTACATATGTGAACAGACATGTACACATATATACACAATATACACTACAGAAAGTCTCTCTCTCTCTCTCTCTCACACACACACACACACACACAGAAACAGAGAGGGAAAGACACAGAGAGAGAGTCACGTCTCCCTGCCACCATACAGAACCATCCATGTAGCCGCATGTGAATATAGGTAAATGTATCACTCACCAGCCCCAATACCCCCACTTGCCTTTTCGAGGTGTAGGTTTATCCATCGTGTGAAAGTCCTCTTCTGCACGTTTTCCCTCTCCACTGCAAACGAAGAAATGCCATTAACCAGGGCACGGGAGAAATACGGGCAAAATCCCACCCTCCCTCTTCCCAGGGAAATTCCATGTAGACAGAGGGCAGACTGAGCCCCGCAGGGTCCCCAACGTGAGAAAGCAGAACTCTCCTCAGAAGGGGCCACCAGGGGCTTGTGTGGCACCGGATCCCAGTGTTCCAGTCCAAGCATGGCTTCTAAGCACCTCATGAATACAGAATGGTCATGAGTGTCAAACTCCTGCCTGTAAGATGCTCTGTGGGAAGTACAAAGATCACACAAGGCATGGATCTCACAGCTGCCTACAACAGAGAGAGGTACAGGGCCATGGGGATGGTGAGATGGTTCTGTGGAGAAAGCCCTTGCCACACCAGTGTGATAAACAGAATTAGAATACCCAGAACCCAGAGAAAGCCAGACTCAGTAGAGTGCATCAGTAATCCAGCGTGCCTCCCGAGAGGCAGGACAGGAGGGATGGAGCCCACGGTTAGGAACTGGGAGGAGCTTTGGGACATGCTAGGTGTTGAAGAAATAATCTTCCGGTCACTTTCCAGCTCCTGTATTCAGGTCTTCCTCCTACCCCCACTTCTGCTCTGCAAGCTGAGAATGGCGGGCCCACTCCCAGGTTGACAGAGGGAACCTGGGGTCCTGCACATCATCGGCAACATCGTTGTTTTTCTTTACAGATGTTTTTGAGTGAGGATGTTGCTACATTACATTGTATGTCATTGTCTAAGACGGCTTCCAATTCAGGATCCTCCTGCCTCAGCCTCCAGAGCTCTGGGGTTGATTATATGGATGGGTCACCATGCCCAGCTTTGTAGCTCTTATTTTTAAAGCTAAGAATGGAAGATTCTGCAGGCACCCACTGCCTAGCCGTGGTGAGTGGACAGCCCTAAATCATGGATCCCTTCTTGCAGGGGACAGCACTCCCCACTGAGATTCTTATACGATGCGCTCATTGAGCAGGGTACCACCAGCTATCGGTTACGTTCTGGACTGGAATGTTCTGGGCTGGTTCTGTTCACATGTTTATAAAACTGTATGCTTGAAAACACCTCTGCTAAGGAGAAACCGTGCTAAGCATGAACAGAACAGGATGCAGAAGGCACCCAGGGGCCTTTCCAGTGGTAAAGAAGTCGTGCTGGGAATTCCCTGTGGTCCACCCCACATCAGCTATCACCATGGAAATGTCAAGTGTAGGTTAGATTCCAGCTTTCCCAGTGATAACCTGTAACCGCAACAATGACTTTGAAGAAATTCACTGAGCAGGGCCTGGAGAGATGGCTCAGTGGGTAAAATGTCCTCTGTAAGCTCTGTAAGCAAGAAGACCTGAGTTCAATTCCCTGGTGCCCATGTCAAAGCTAGGTGCGGCAGTGTATGTCTGCAACGCCAGCCTGGGGAATTGGAGAAAGGTGGGTCCTAGGGGCTCCCAGCCAGCCAGTCTAGATGGCACAGCAAGCCTCAAGTTCAGTGAGAGACCTTACTTCGAACAATAGGGTAGACAGCGATAGAGGAAGACAGGTGACCACCTCTGGCCTCCACATGTGCACACCTGAGTGGGTATATACCTATAAACACACACACACACACACACACACTTTACAGAAGAATAAACTGGGAGCTAAATACCCACATGCTTCCTTCCCCTCCCTCCTAAGTAAGCACTGTGGTCTTAGTTATTCCAGGCCCGTCAGAGACTAGATGGTGTTCCTCTGAGGGGCTGAAGCTCCAGTCTCTCTCTGTCTTGAGGCATGGTGGCCCATGGTGGCTACCACCTCCGTGTTCAGCCACCGTGCCTCTCAGGAAACTTCCCTGAGGTACTGAGCCAGACAACTTCTAAGTTGCTCCCAGACTACTAAGTTCTGGATTTCAGCACGGTAGAAGAACATGCTGTAGATGCCAACAACCATTTCATTCATTGTCCTTAGCAAGAAGAAAATGAGAGCCAATTTGTCTGCTGTCGGAGGAAAAAAGGGCTTTGCTTTTCTGTAATGACTACAGTGCCTTTCTGGCTCTTGGCCACACTATTAGGCAGATAGTGGCACCTATAAATCAGATTTTAATATTGTGCCTTTCGTGCTTTTTTTAATTGAAGAGCCAGCAGACAGTAATTACGCCTAAAACTGCTTTCCCCCTCTCATTTGTCTCCTTTCCTAAAGAAGGTCACTGACAAGCGGGCATGAGATTGAAAGATGTAATCCCAGCAGGCTGGGCTTCCTGGAGAGGGAAAGGAAACACTGGCCAAAATGTCAGGACAAGGGGACACTTGCTGAGATGGCTGAGTCCCAGGGACTCATGAAAGCTTGCAGTGTCCCATCTCAAGCACCATCTGAGAACTGCCCGTCTCTGGACATAGATCTACCATGTTCTCTTGGGTGGCAGGAGTTTTCCAGGGTAATTACTTATCCCCTGCTCAATAGACATTGTGACTTCTTTTAATCTGCCACCACTGGGAGGGACAGACCAATGAACAGCCAGCCGTGCACCAGCACCCAGCACACAGCCTTGGGCACAAGCCTGGGAGGCATTTCTCATCCTTGACAGCCCAAAGTGGGCTGCTGGGTCTTAGTGGTAGGCACATTTAAAATTTTAATAGCCACTTCCAAATTGCCCTCCCCAAAGGCTGTCCGAGTTTATACTTTCACCCCCACCTGTCTTTAAACAAGTTTATGGGGATTGTAAAGTATTTACACACACTCACACATACACACACACACACACACACACACACACTCAAACACCCAGGCTTGCTTCTCCAGCTGGCCTCAGAGAAAGAGCAAAATATAGCCCATGAGACGGAAAAGCATTTAGTAAGGAGGTTGAGAGGGAACTCACAGCTTCACTGAGTGTGGTAGTGTAAATGTGGGTGTGTGTATCTGTTGGTCTACACTGCCCTACTTATCCAACCAGCAATCCACAACCACACACCACACTCAACTCATCCAGCCATTCAACCAGCCACGTATCTCCTACCATGGACTTTACCATTCCTTCATCTGTCTATCCATATACCCATCTGTCCAATATGGCATCCACTTACCCATTCATCCATCTATCCATCCACCTACCCATCTACCCATCCATTCATCCATCCATCCATCCATCCATCCATCCATCCATCCATCCATCCACTCAGCCATCCACACATCCAGTTGATAAGTTGATATTTTTATACAAGGATTCCTAGACACTGGAGCAATGCCAGGCTCCGTGGGCAAAACCAGCAAGGAAGAATTAAGCATTCACGGAATCTGCGCTCCAAGAATTCACAGACAAGTAGGAAGGGGAAAACAAAGCTACCGAGAGGTACAAATGAAAGGGATAATGGGTTAAAAGTGCCCAGGATGACAGAGATAGGGACAGGGGACTTTGTATCTCACAGGGTACTCTTCTAGGGTCCTCCAGGAGAAGTGGGACACAGGGGACTCCTGGCGGCAAAGGTTGCAGATTCAAACCCTGCTGACTCAGAACCAACCCTGGGGTTGCTTTTGCTTCTGTCCCCACTAATGCCTGCGGGCAAACCTGAGCATAGATCCTCTTCTACAGGAGGGGTAGCAGGGGATGGTCAGACACAATCCCAGATATCAGACAAGTTCCAAACTGAAGTAGGTATGAAGAACATATTCTCAGTGCTTAAAACCAGGACGCATCACTCAATGCACAGAAGAGTCTGAGGGAACCTCTGCCCGCCCAGCACAACTGCTTCATGTCACCCTACAGCCTTCAGCAAGTTCACGCTCTACAGAATGAGGACAGCCCTGTTCCCACCCTGCCCCAGAAGCCTGCTATGGGAGTGCATGAGGTCACCCCGAGACCTTCCCGTCCCTGGCAGCTGCTGTCATCAGGCCGAGCTCCCTGGCCCCTGGCTTACACAGCACACCCTGAACTCCGGGATTTTGTCTAGTGTCTCGACACAGGACTGTTGCCCTTGCATGGCTGTCTCCATTTCAAAATGTGCCCCCCTTCCTGCAGGCATTCCTACTTCTGGCCTGCCAAGACTCCATAAACTTTATATAGTTTCCATAAATCCAACGGCCCCTTTTTTCCTCTCACGTTGTAAAGGTCTAGGAAACAGTTTCCCTGGCGAGGTCTGGCCAGCTCATGGAGTGGCTGAGGGGGCCCCGTGCGGGCAGCAATGAAGTAATAACAGCACTGTAAAATTGCCATCCCAGCTCTGCCTGGCCAGGGGGCGTGCAGGAAAACCAGGCAGGGTGGGGTGGGGTGGGGTGGGGTGGGGTGGAGGGAGAACACCAGGCCCAGGACCTCAAAGATTGGGCAAAGGAGGGGCAAGAGACAGGGGAGGCCCCACTGTCCAGCTCAAGGCTACAGGTCCAAATTCTCAGGTGCAATTCTGCCTCTGGCTTTGAAAAAAAGAAAAGAAGAAGAAGAAGAAGGAGAAGGACCATTTCCCTCTTCTTCAGGCCCCGAGGGGTAGGCAGGCTGAGGAGCTGGAAGCCTCAGAGAAAGGGACACATCCCGGGCGTTAAAGCAGATATCTTCAGATATAAGCCCAGTCTTCACCCCTAACCCAGGAAACATCTCTTCGCCATGGATGGAGATCATTACAGAAAACCACAACCAATCAAAATGCAGAGCTGTGGAGCTTAGTCCCGATGGTTCATCTCCAAAACACTCCTGCACCTAAGGCTCAGGGCTCACTGCGGAGGGATGAGGGGCCAGGAAGGCTGTGGGAGCCCGAGGATTGGGAGCATGGTGGAGTTCGCTGTTACACTGTGTCTCCTGGGAATGTGAGAAGCTGCGCCCATCATCAGCAGAACCAGGACAACAAAAGACAAGCTAACATGGATGTGAGCACAGGGGCAGGGAGATGAGAGGAGCCCAGAAGGCTTCAACCCTACACAAAGAACTACAGACACCCAAGGAAAGGCCAGGGGCAGGGGTGGGGGTGGGGGGTGGGGGGTAACGCAAGGGGCCAGAGGGGAGACACAGTCTTTCCCAGGGACAAACACAGCACTTGGTTGTCCAGTGCTAAGTGGTCAACCCTGAAAATGCACATGAGAGTAGGAAAAATTATTTTATGTATTTGGAAACATCTCTCTCTCTCTCTGTGTGTGTGTGTGTGTGTGTGTGTGTGTGTGTGTGTGCAACAACAATGAGGAAAAAGGCTATGAATTTGAAGAAAGCAAGTAGGGTATATGAGAGGGCTTAGAGGGAGGAAAGGGAAGGGAAAATGATGTAATTATACTAATCTCAAAAAATAAAAGAAATAATTAAAAACAAAGAGATTCGTTCAAACTTGTGGTCTTCTGTCTCTATGGTCATTTTTCTCCAAAATTTACTTCAAATACAGTATTCTCTCTATAATACTTCTGTTCTTCCCAGCCCAGGGGAGAAATCTAATGGCTTTTGGCACTTATTTAAAAAAAATTATATGATTGAAATTATACCATCATTATAAAGTTTTAAAAGTACAGGGAAAATTAAAATCTCCTTAAGCTTCATCATGCCCAGAGAAAACACACCCAGCAGCGTACGGTGTGCACACACAGAGAGCACATAAATCGCCACTCAAATAATTTCCATGTGATCCGGTGTGACTCAGTTTCTCAAAATATGGCCCATACTCACGGACAGATCCCCTAGAGTGACAGTTAAGATCCGCACTTTGAGCTCCATTCAAAACTTTTTTTTAAAAAGACATCTTAAAAAAAAAATCCGTAGTACATGTAAGTGCTTGTGTGGCTAGGAAGAGGGCATCAGATCCCCAGGAGCCGGAGCTGGCAACTGAGAGTCACCTGTCTTGGGTATCAGAAACCAAACTATGGTCCTCTGTGAGAGCAGCAAGCACTCATAACTGCTGAGCCATTTCTCTAGCCCAAGGCGCCTTTCTTTTGAGGCAGGGTTCTAACAGATCCCCAATTGACCTTGACCTCCTTATGTAGCCCAGGATAACCCTGAACTGAGGAAAGGGGCACTCACTCCCTCACTTGATATCCATGATGCTAGAGACGGGACCCAGGGCTCCATGCATGCTTGGCAAGGAGTCTGCCCACTGAGTTACATCCCCAAACCCTGTTCGAGACCTCCAGGGTTATGCTTTGAGGCAGGGGCATGGGAATCTGCACCTTACCTGCTCAGTGGTGAGAGACCCTGCATCTTGGAAAGAGAGATAGGCACAGGTGACTTCTTGTATCTTCCCGTGATACAGAGAATGCTAATAGGTTATGCTAGGCTGGTGGGGAAGTCCCAGATGTTTAGAGCCTGGTAAGTTTTACCATAGCCCCTAAGGTAATGCAGTTACCTAATGCAGCCTTCCTAATACAGTTCCTCCTGTCAATACAGTTCCTCATGTTGTGGCGTCCCCTAACCATAAAATGAGTTTCGTTACTACTTCATAACTATGATGTTGCTACTGTTACGAATCGTCATGCAAATATTTTTGGAGATGGAGTTTTGCCGAAGGGAACCACTGTCCTTCCGTCATCCCTGGCTCTTCAGGTTCCATAACCATAAACTCAGGCTTAATTATCATTTAAGCTAATTCAATGTGAATAGCCAGCAGAGAAAGAGAACCGGCTTGGAAGCACCAGGCAAGAGTCACTTTCTCTTTCACCCAGAGCTCTCCTGATGATAAACTCAGACGTCTTTATTGCTGAATTCCTGTGACTGGGAGGAGTCCAAGTCCCTGAGAGGTTCCTGGACTGGGATGGGGGTGAAGGCTATGGATCCAAATATTTGTAGGGAGACAAGCTTTGAGTCCAGAGGCACTGTTGGACAGAAGGGAGAAGAGAGAGGGCACGAGCTATAATGTCCTTGCTCCACTCCATGTCCTGAGCGACATAAATGGAGGTAGCTGAGGGAACTGAATGGGGCTGGCACAGGACAGAGTGCAGAAGGAAGACCTGTAGTACCACTTGAAAGACACGAACCAGCTTTTCCTGTCACAGAGGCTGCTACAGAGGTCCACTGGTGGGGCTGTGCAGCCTGCCCTGTCACTAGTATTGGGGAAAATTTTTTTGTTAAAGGTAGCTGGTGATAAAGGCCACAATTCCCGGATAGTAGCACTCTCATCTACAAGCCCATGTGGTCTATAAATGTGGCCAGGAACTACCCAGGTCACAAACAAGGACTGGGAGGCTCAGGCAGCCGATGTGTGGTGGCCACTCAGGGGAATTGCAGGCTTTGAACCTAGCCTACCTTGGCTCCAGGCTGATGCTCACCTCCGCTTCCACATTTCTGGACGTTCTGGTCCACACTCACAAAACCGACAGGGCATCCTCCCCAAGCTTGGTCTCAATGCCCCAGGCCTCCTCTCTGATGGTGTCCCTCAGCCATGCCCATGGCCAGGAACATCTGATAAGGTTTAGAATCCTTCAGGTGTGGCTCTCTCGGTCACTATGATCAACCAAGGTGACTATTTCCAGGAACACGTGTCAGGCAATGTCTGAGAGGTAATTTTGATTCTAACAACTGAGGGCCTGCTGCTGGTCTCTCGTGGCCAAGAGCTGCTCAGTATCCCATGATGCCCAGCCAACCTCTCCAACATAGGCTTGTTGGGTCTATAACGCCAGCAACACTGAGGGAGCTAGCCCTGGCTAGGGGTAGTGTTCTAAGGTGACTGCCCATCCAAGATCTGCTCCAGTGCAGTGCAGACGAGTTTCAGTGAGTGTGGGAAGACTCTGTCCCTTCCAAGTGACCTTGGATGAAGTCAGATCTGCCCCACGGCCTGTTTCCCAGTAGGTGCAATAGGGTCATAAAACTTACTTCAGGAAGTTGGAAGCATCAAATCCATTAGTGCTATTTCCTGACAACAACACCAAAGACTTTACCCCATCCTGACAATGAAACCCCTTGTTATGTAAGGGGGAGGGTGCAAGCAGGTAACAGACAGAAAGCAGGATAGGCCAATTAGGGCAAGACCTGAATGGGATCCCAGACTCCCAGACCTTAGTAAAGGACCGGGGACACCATAAGTGTTGCAAACACACAGTGTTGCTGCTGTGAGCCACCTTGGACAATTGGAGGCTGTTGTCTATAGAGACAATGTTTCCTTCCTAGGGCTGCGGGGAAACCATACTGCCTAAGAATGTCAGGTGCACCATAGACACTCAAGTAAATGGACTCATGGGTTCCCCCAGCTGGTAGCATCAGGCTAAGACAGGAGCAGCCCTTAGGGTTGGCCTTCATGAGCCTGCAGTTACTTTTATAAAATGAGTTGGCAGCCAGGGGAAGAGCGACGAGAGCTTGTGGGAGGGTGATTTGGGGGTCAAGACCTCTCTGCTACTCTTCATTGTCTGAAAGGTCAGGGAAGGCAGGGTGGTGGGATCCTGCTGTGCCTACTTCTGCACCCAGTCACTGTTTGCCACAAATCGCCTTATCCTGTGCAGAAAGCTGGCTCAGCACCAGGGAACGGAGATTTTTCCCTGTCAGAGACAATCACCAGGTTTTCTCTGATGCTCCCTGAACTAGAAATCTCTCACCTAAATGTACACGTAGTCCATTTTCTGTTTCTGCATTCTTGGATTCAAATCACATTTTTAAAAAATAGATATTTTAAAAATTCCATCCATCCTGACCATGAACAGGCTTCTTTTTCTTGTCTCCATAACAATACAGTAAAACGACTATTGCTATAGACCCCACATATAGGGTGCTAAGTTCTACAAGTCAGCTAGAGATGGTCAAAGAACATGAGGATGTGTTTGTTCTTGAGAACACTGGACCATCTTATACAAGGGACGTGAGCATCTAAGTACTTGGGTACCCAGAGGGCTTCTGGGACCCACCCCCTTAGATACCAATGCACAACTGCATCTGAGACCCTGAGATGCTCAGGCCCTCTTGTCTCTAGGACTATTCCTGGCTCACTCCAAACACACTTAGCCAATTCCTTGGCTCAGATTTGCATCCCTCTCTTGGGTCCCTTGCCTTGTTTCCTGGGGACCACAAGGACACACAATGGCAACTCCTGTCCACGGCAGCGTGTGAAGCAGCCCCGCGCAGTTCTACCTCCTTCCCCATGCTCTGCTTGCCGACTCCTCAAGAGCCCATACCCCTTGAAGAGGTCCATACCCGCTCCAGATGAGACCCAGCCTTGCTCGGTGGTTTCCCGCCTCTTCCCGTCATCTTTCAACACTTCCCAGAAACACAACCTCATTACAGGGCCCCATGCTGGTTCACTTGAGAAATAAAACTCAGAAACAAATTAAATGGCAATTTCTTTTTAAACAGGAGAGAGGCCAGGCTTTGGGAATACCAGGCCAATGTCCTTCGGTTCCGACTCTTGGGGACCACTTCCCCCAATGGCTCTGGCGGTATTAAAGTCAGGCCTCTGTGTGGTTACTCGCCAGTCACGATTTTGCATTTAATTTCCTTTGTTTTTTCCTCCATGAATATTTGCTTTGACCCAAGTCCTTTTTATCGAGACTGGTAATAAAATGTGAAACCCTCGTAGGGACCACAGGCCGAGCAGCACAGAAATACTACAGACAGGGGTGCAGGCAAGCCCCAACTGGCAGGCTCACGTACCCTCTCTCAGGATGCCCCGTTACTTTTTATCTTCCATCCCTCCTGCATGCTGGAGATGGTGTCCACAGGCAACAGAGCAGAGAATAACCCGCTCTGGTTGGTGCAAACCAGTGGTCTCTGTAATACACGCCCCCTCAGACTCAAATAAAACTGCCAAGCTCATTCTAACTGGGGACTTAGATCCCGTTCTCGCTCAGGTCCCAGAGGCCACCAATTAACATACCATGTCCTGCCCTGCCTCGCCCCTGTTTCTCAGCTGCTCCAAAACACATAACCCAGGGCTCCAAAGAGCTAGTCCCAATTACACACCAAATTAAATTTTAAGCTATATATATATAGGACCAGTGCCTGTAGCTCAAATAAAAAAAAACCCGTTCCAGTTTTCCCGGAGCATGATTCTGTCTAAGCTCAACATTAACCCTCAAACCACCTTGATTTATGGCCAGTGCCGCCAGCCAGCCATAAAACTATAAGCAGACAAATAGAGATTTTACATTTGGCCAGATGGGCAGGCCTGGGCGACAGGACCAGTGCAGGCAGACTGCCCCAAAGTGTCCAGCTATGACCCAGGAAGGCACGTATGGTACTGTACAATCATTTATAAAGTCACTCAACCATAAATGATAAGACGTGGATCCCATCCTCATAGGCTCTCTCTGCCAGGTTTAAAAAGAGAGACTGGCTGGGAGGATTGGCTCACTTCTGTGAGTCCAGACCCAGGATGCTGAGGCAGGAGAGTCACAAATGGAAGGCCACGGAGTGAGATGTTCTCTCAAAAGAGTGAATGAGGAGGAGGATGGGGAGGAGGAGGAGGAGGAAGAGGAGGAAGAGGGGGAAGAAGAGGGGGAGGAGAGGGGGAGGAGAGGGAGGAGGAGGAGGGGGAGGAGGAGGGGAGGAAGAGAAAGAGGGGGAGGAGGGGGGAGAAGAAGGAAGAAGAGGGGGAGGAGGAGGAGGAAGGGGAGGAGGGGCAGAGGAGATGGAGTGGGAAGGCATGGGATAGAAAGTCCAAGGAAGGAAAGAAGGAAGAGACAGAAGGCTATGGTTTGGTTTTATTTGTCCGCCCAGAATGCGTGTGTTGAAAGCTTGGTGCCAGCTGATGATCGAACTGAGGGGAGATGGGCCCTTTAGGAGGAAGCGGGGCCTGCTTGGAGGAAGCAGTCACTGAGGCCAGGTTCTTGAGGAGAAAACTGGAACCTCAACCCCATTCTTTCGTTTTGCTTTCTGGCCACCCCGGGGTGGGTGGTTTTTCTCCATCATAGGATCCTGCTGTGAAATCCTGCCTCCCCCAGGTCCAAAGCATCCTGACGGAGCCACACCACAGACCATGCCCTCTGACCTCCGACAGAGCCGGAGGAGCCTGGCTTCACTTTTCAGGTGATTTTCTCGGGTATGTTGCCACAGCAGCAGATTCCTTATTCACATACCATGAAGACTCATCTCTGGGCCTCTGACGCCATGATCCACCAAAGGACTACACTTTGGGAAACCACAAACTTAGGCACATTTTTTTTCAAGCCAACATTTCCATAAAAATGAGAGACTTCTAGATCAGTGCTTTCCAAACTATATCCTACAGATATAGAGTACTCACTAAAATGTTTTTTAGGAAGTTCAGGATATAGGAAGTATATTTATGACCAATATGTTTAAAGCCCTGATAAAGCTCACCCCCCCAAAAAAAATTATGGGGCAGAGAAAATGGCTTAGTGGTAAAGTGCTTCCCACCCACACACATGAGGACCTGAGTTCAAATCCCTAGCTCCTATGTAAAGCCAGTCACGATAAGATGTATCTGTGATTCTAGTGCTCCCACAAGGAGATGACAAGGCAGAGTAGAATTCCCAGAAGTCTATAGGCCAGCTAATCTGCCACAGGCAGAGAGAACAACAAAGGGAGACCCTGCCTCAAACAAGACACAGAGAAAGCCCGACACCTGAAGCTGTTCTCTAACCCTTCATACATGTACTATGGCATACATGCATGCCCTCATTCACACACACATACACATGTGTGTGATCAAGCACATACACACATATTCACATACACATAAACATAGTCATGTATATGTACACACACTTGTGTGCACACACATTTACATACAAGTGCACACATACATGCACATACACACAGTCACATATACATATACACATTCACACACATAGTTACCTATATGTACACATATGTATGTGTGTACACAGTCACATACAAATGTGCATACACATGCACACACATACACACAGAGTCACATACATGTACACACATACATGCACACACTCACATACACATAGACACATTCACACACATAGTTACATACATGTACACATATGCTCTCTCTCTCTCTCACACACACACACACACACACACTTCTGTAACTCCACTCAAACCAAGTTCATTTGAGGCCAGACTTTTCTGTATAAAACAGTGTCCTTACAGAATCTTGCTTTGGAAACCAGAGGGAGGACCACAGATGGGGGAGCTGCTTGCACCGGCTCCTTACAGAGTGCAAAGTGGATGGCTGATAGCTTATGTGGTGGCAATGACAAAGACTACTTTTCCCCGTGGGACACACCTCCACTTCCCAGCCTCCCACGCAGGTAGGTGGTGGGGTCACATGGCTGAGTTCTGGCCAACAGGATGGAGTCAGGCAGAAGGCATGCCATTTCTAGACACCACTACCCTGCCCTATAATGATTGAGAGAGAGAGTAGACCCACCACAGCAGTGGACTCTGGAACCCACTGAGAAGAAGAGAGTTACCATGTTACAGTTGTGTGAAGAAGGATGCTTACATCAAACTTTGGTGTGGGGAAGGCAGGAGCCATACCTGTGCCACCTCAGACAAGTTGGCAGTCTAGTTTGTCACCTTCTCTGGGAAGGGGACTGTGCCCAGGCTGCTTGAGCCCCTGTTCAGAGCAAGTGTGACAATATGGGCCCTTCCAGAAGGGCCTTTGTCACAGGGTTAGTGCAGTCCTAGAAGAAAGGCTATCCTTAGTTGTCACTCAAGAGCAGAGCTCCAAGGCCCAATGACGAGAATCAGCGTGACCTCTGCATTCCAATCACACTTAAAAAATGGAAATTGAACACACAACCCTGTGTTTGCACAAACATACACATACCCTTAATTTGCATTTTAAAGCCTATCTGCCTTTAATGAGATCCACAAGTTCCTCTCAAATCTCAGTGTTCTTGGCCAGCCATGAAGGTGACCCTGTCCACACAGGACTAAGGGAATCCCAGCAGGGCGTTAGGTGCTAAAACTGGAGAAGTGCCAGGCACATAGAGACACGTTTTGTATCTAGGATAGCAGGTCTGGAGAGGGAGGGGGCGGGAGGGGGGGAGACAGGGGAGGGGAGGGAGGGCTGTGCAGGCAGAACAGGTCCATTCCGAATACAAAGGTAAGGATGGCAAGCCGGCTATATTCACTTCAAAGAAAAGAACACAGGACTCCCTGTTTACAGTTTCTGCCTGCAACAGAAAGTGACAGTGTGACTGTAAACTGTGACAGGAAGGTGAGGAGCTTCACAGTCACCTCCAACTGGGACAACAAGAGCTCACATTAATTAGCACAAGACAGGGCTGCCTGACTAGAGGCAGCCTTGCCACAGAAGCCAATGTTCACAGGCCATAGTGCTTTCCTTCTGGAATGAGGTATTCTCAGGTTGCATTCCCTGGGCAGAGGCACACAGCTCACACCACATCTGGGCTGGTGGTGCGGGTAACAATCCCAGGTAGAGCCCTAGGAGGACAGGAGCTGGTGCTGGGGCCCGGCTCGGTAGCTGCTGCAACTCCTTCTCCCTCCTCCTCCTCCACTGCTACATTTTGATTTCTTGAGATAGTGTATATATATATAAAACCATATATATAAATATATATACCATATATAAACCATATAATAAATAAACCATATATATACACATATGTATATATATATATACATTATATGTGTGTATATACATTATATGTGTGTGTAATATATATATATGTGTGTGTGTGTGTGTGTGTGTGTGTGTGTGTGTGTATAAAACCAAAGCCAGCCTTGATTTCACTATGTAGCTCAGGCTGGCCTCAAACTCACCAGTCTTCCTGTCTTAACCTCCCAGGGTGTTAGAATGATAGGTGTGAGCCCCCACACATGACCCAAGGCAGCAGGCAGTTCTGCTAATCCTCAGAGTGAAGGGCCACTGCTGCTCCATCACTGGGAGTCTTTCAGCTGGCACAGAAGTCCTCTATGGTGCTATCCCAGGCGCTGAGCCACCATGAAGGGATTCTTCCTCACCCAGCCTCAGGGAGTGCTGGCACAATATTCTTCTGCAACAGTGGCCAGGTACAGCTTCTGTGCCCAGGCTCTGGAGTCATGCATAGGTCTCCAGTACATGGCTGTCCTCCTGGAGAAAGGACCCTGCCTCGAAGCAGCGTCCTACGTGGGGCAGCTTCCTACGCCAGAAGTCCATTGTGGGATCGCTGCTGTGTCCCTCATGGCTTCTTCCCTAGGAGATGGGTGTCATCATGGTGGGCGGGATAGATGGGGACAACCCTTCCTTGTCGTGATCCACAGGAAGAAGACAGTGGAACCGGTTTCAGAAGCTGTGGTCACTAGATCAAGATTAAGCCTGAGAGCATGCCTAGGGAATTCAGATGCAGCAGTAGTTTCAGTCTGGTTCTATCTGGCTGATCCCTGGGATAGAGGGCTGGTGTGGAGGCCACGTACCATCCTATGGACTACAGAGCAGAAGGACCGAGAAGATGCAAACAAGAGAAAGGAAGAGCGAAGGGTCCATGAGAAGCCTGCAAACAGATCCCTGCTCAGGCCTATTTGCCACTGCCCTGTCCCCCGCCCCCACCGTGCCACCAGCTCCCCCTTTTCCCTCCTCTCCCCCTTTGGATTCACAGGGACCCTGGTATGAGAATAATGGCAACTCTGTAGCTTAACCATGCCCTCCATTGTGGGGTTTTGGCAGATTACAATGAGAACCATTCTAGTCTTCAACCAGCAAACTTCATGTGGCAGGGATGGGAAGATCAAAGAGAGGAACCTGGAGACAGAGTCTGCAATGTGTGGTCCTTACTAGATCCCGACTCGTCACCCCAAAGTGAGCAACTGTAGTCTGAAAGCTTGCAACTAAAACAAATATCCAGGATATGTAATGTCCACATTAGGGGATTTGAATCAAGCAACAAACGTTAAAGAGCCCTTGACAGGAGTACTCTGGTCGCCACTTTGAAACCGTGCCAACCGAGGCAGGGAGAAATAAGGTCACCCATTTAGTGAGTGACAGAACCAGGTTCTGAACCCACTTGGGCCCCAAAGCTCACATCTCTAACCATTACGCAATACTTCCTGACTCACTGTCCCTCTCCAGCCCCATTGAATTCAAAACCATCCAAGTCCTTCCTAACTAGGTCGTCACACCCAGCCGAGAGCCACCTGTCACATTGATGGGCCCCTCTGTAAGGGATGTTGATTTCCAGTCCCTGTGTTATCTGCTATTCGAACTATTTCAGCCAATTCTGCAAGGCGAGGGTCTCAGATTCAAGGCTCAGACGCTGTCATAGGGGAGATGTTTTCCTAGGTTGAAGGGAGAGAGGCCTGGGGGAGGGACACTTGCCTTTTGTTGCAGGCTCGCCGGAGGACTTCATTTTGTGTGTATGCATCTATTTGATATAAATTTCAATTTGTATTTAAAAATTAATTGTTAAGCCAGGCCTGGTGGTGCAGACCTGTAGTCCCAGCTACTAGGAGGGCCTGCTTGAGCAATTTAGGAAGACCTAAACTCAAAATACGAAGCAAGAAGGAGGCTGGGGATGAAGCTTGGTAGCAGGCACACTTGTCTTGCAGACACGAAGCATCAAATAAATGAATAACTTATAGTTACTCTTCACTCACCCTTGTGCAAATAATTTGTTTGTTCCCAAGACCACCTTTGGAGAATTAGTCACATATACATCTGACAGGAAGAATTTTTCTGCTTGTAAAATTGTTAGATATCTACACTAGAAAATTTCAGAAAATCCAACAAAAGGGGGGATGTCACAGACCAACTTAACCCCCTCCATACTTCCCTTGGTCTGTTCCTTATTTTTACTACGCTGCCCTCATATATGCAATGAGGTCCTCCACCTCAGGTCTGCCTCTTACCCTTCCCGGGTAGTTTATCTCGCTGCCTCTTCATGACTGTGTTATGGTCACCCGGGAATTTTCTTTGACCCTGTAAGCACGGCGAATGACCTCAGCTCTTAATCAAGCATGTAATCCTGAAACACCCAGGCACATTCCAACCTAGCCCAGAAGCTGGCATGATCTCTTGTGAGCTGCAACCCCAGAGCGAAGCCTTCTGTCGTTCTCTCCAGGGAGAAACATAATCAGGTCTGAGCAGGGGGTGGGAAGAGGGTACCCAGGATGCTGGGGGGTTGATGGAGTAGGCTGTGGCTGTCCTAATACCCATGGCCATCTCCTTCCTGTTCCTAACAGAATTCCAACTTTGGGTCTGCAATCTTCTCGGTTGTTAAAGCATTTCCCAGCCTCTCTTGCGGAGCTGAACTCATGAGAAAGCTCAGCCACTAAGGTGACCGTGCAAATGAAGGCAAGGGACTTCTGGAATGTTCTTTACCGAGAAAGGCGAGAATACCATACATCTCCTCTAGCCTTGGCCTTCCTAGAGTGGAACTCAGAAGACAGAAAACCCAGCAGTGATTGCTAAGGATGACCAAGAAGAAAGCAGCTAGTTCCTCTGCAGTCCTACTAAGTGCCAGCACTGGCCCCAGGCTGCTCATCTGTGGACTCTGCTCTGAGAGCATCGCTCTCTGAAGAAGCCACTGTGTAACTTAACATCTGGACACCATCCTAACACAAGAGAAACTCCTGCCATTGTTACAAGTTTATCATTTGTGACTAAGGACAGAACTCAAATCAACCCTGTGTCCTTATAGCTGGGTATTTACACCAGTGTGCCTTGATGCTACTAATGGCCCGGTAATAAGCATTTTGATGCACATGTGCGCATGGGCCCTTACATTTCTCAAACTCTTTATCATTTGTGAAATTCTCAAACCTGCTCTCTTTAGGCGTTTTGTTTTGTTTTGTTTTGTTTTGTTTTTCTCACAAAGAAAGAAAGGAAGGAAGGAAGGCAAGATAAGATGATTCAGCAGTCCAGCCACAGGCAACAGGCTGTCAGGAATGTTGTCTCTCTTTTCAAGTCCTTACAGCAACTAGAATCTGCTCACAATGTCAGCAGCTTCAGCAAATACTGAGCTAAAAGCTGGATACGAACGATGACGAATCCTGGACAGCCCAAGGTTGGGGAGCCACCCAGGTTCTAAAATGCTACAGATCACCCTCTTGCATCAGATAGCTAGTCTCCAGCCTTGGAAGCAAAGAACGAAAGAAAGAAGGAAGGAAGGAGATCTCTCATACGCAGGACTCGTAAATCCTGGATATTGCCTGGGGCCTCAAGAAACAGGGGGCTAAGCCAGCAACTCTGGTCCATGATGCAGGGTTTGTATGGGAATAAGCAGGTGGGGAGAGTGGAATAGCAAGGACAGGCACCAGGAGAGGTGGCAGGGACCGAGAGACCTTGAAAAGGCATTAGAGGCTAGTCCTCAGAGACAGCACAGGAAATCTGTTCAAGGGACCCCGGGAAACCAAACGCCACCCCTGACCTCCAGATTCCTGAGTGTTCCTTGCTGTTTGCCACGTGGTGAGGTCTGTGCATTCGGTATGCACAGTGAGCTGATCTCCTGTCAGGAAAGGAGGCGAAGGCCACAGCCAATGTCATCTTGGTTTTCAGGGAATGATAATAAAACACTTCCGCCCTCATGCATTTGGAAAAGCTTTACAACTGCACTTGACGGCTATTTTGTGGATGGAATCCCATTATTCCAGTGGGAAATGACTCTTGTCTCAGAGCCAGTAAAATAGATAGAGTAAAACGGGACTTGACTTCTACTCAAGGAGGCTTTTCACTGTTTTAAAAAAAAAAAAACAGTGTGTGTATATGTGTATATGTATGTATACATGTGCGTGCATTGGTGTGCATGCATATGTGTTTGGGTGTATACATGTTTGAACACTGGTGCACATGAATATGTGTATGTGTGTATACCTGTGTGTGCATTGTTGGGCATGCATATGTGTATGTGTGTATTCATGTTTGAGCATTGGTGCACATGCATATGTGTATGCGTGTATATATGTGTATGCATTGGTGCATATGTGCATGTGTGCACACATGTGTATGCATTGGTGCACATGTGTATGTGCACATGTGTGGCAGCCAGGGTTCAACATCAGGTGTTGTACCTTGTTTTTGGGGCTTGGGTATTGTTGTTGTTGTTTAAAACAGGTCTCTCACTTTCTACCTGGGACTTGACAATATGGCCAGGCTGGCCAGTGAGGACTCGGGGATCCCATCTCTCTCTACCTCAATGCAGGGATGACAAACGCACACCACCATACCTGTCGGGTTTTTTTGTAAAATGTGGGTTCTTATGGCTTGAACTTGGGTTCTCACGTTGACAATATCAAGGCCTTTGCCCCCTGAGCCAGCAGCCCCTGCCCAGTCTCTGCACTCTTTAAAACACATTTGCTCCAAGCTTCTTCGGTTTGGAATAGCTTCATTTTCATAAACAGAACTCATCTCTGATAAAGAGGACCTGGAATGTAAACTTCAAATCCTCTAGAGCCTCGGGTATGGAACCCAGAACATGTGTTTAAGTTGTGTGTACTGTGAAGGCCTGTGTGGAACTCGTGTTTTCAGCACGCCATGTGCCTATGCATTTCTGAGAGGCGTGTTATGATCTCCACGTCACATAGGGAAGAACCTGAGACTGGGACCTGGAAGGGAACTTAGTGCCCAGGCCCACACAGGGAAAAACTCCATTCGAAAGGTCTTGAACAGGTTCCCAGTTGTTGGAGGGACTGGTGTCGCCCAGAGGATCTTGGGCTTTTCCTGGCTGATAGTCTCTCAGTCTCTCTCTCCTCTCTCTCTCTCTCTCTCTCTCTCTCTCTCTCTCTCTCTCTCTCTCTCTTAGTTTCATTAGGAGCAGCTGGGTGTCTTTTGAGACACATTCTTCTGTTTATTGTCAGATTGGGGGGGAGGTCCCAATCTCAGGGCCAAAGCTGTCCCCATGCTGGGAAGAGCTGTCTGCCCTTGGCCCCTGCAGAGGAGAAGGATTAGCAAGGCAAAGCCCAACTTGATTGAAAAATAACTTCCCTCCAGCCTGTTCTCTGGCCTCATTTCTCCTCCTTCAAGCCCTAGGCAACGATGGCCATGAGACCTAAGACCTGTGGACTCAGGGTGGTCCTTCCTTCTCGGAGGGACCGGAAATTACCAAAGGAACTCCAGGGGTGCTGAGTAGGCCATCTGACGTGGCAGCGGCCACTAATTAATGTTTTTTAAAGTTTAACAAGCAAATCAGGCAGGTGTGAGAAAGGGGTCAAAAGAGCGGGCATTCTGGAACTGGGTGGCCCAGCTGCCACCCCTGGCTGGCTCTGTGATGGTTGGCAGGTTGCTTCCCCTCGGGGTCCTGGCAGTGCTAATGATAGCCCCGGAGCATCAGGAAATAGTCAGAGGGACAGAGAATGAGAGCTGGTGCCTGCAAATGGCTCAGAATAGGCACACAGCTGAATATGGAGAGTGACTGGGCCTAGCCATTGCCTGTGTAGCCATCATCCAACCAAAGGCCATCCCTTCAACATATCTGGGTGGTGAAGAAGTGGGTATTTCTTGAAGAGAAGCTGGGCCTCCACCCTAGCTAATCTAAGTCACATCCAATGACAAGGTCTTGCTTTGGGTGGCTGATCACACGGGATGCTATAGGGCGACTGGCCATTCCAGAAAGATCAACTATATGAGCAAGGATGGAGGCTTTGTGTCATAGTCTTGGTGGGACTGGAGTGACAGTCAGTCAGTCTGTCAAGCAAGCCTTAGAGGCAATGCCCTGATAACCTCCAGTGACCCTCCCTGCTCCCTACTCTGTTGTCACGTGTCGATGGCAGAAGTACAGTATACCTGCCTCGTTAGGAAGAGACAAGGCAGACCTCTGTTGGGCTCCTTCCTGTGTCTGCTCCATGACATCGCTTTGGCTCGATGGAACTTTCTCCCTTCCCTGTGAGGAATCAGGGCAGTGAGATGGAACTTTCAGTCCTTCTAAAAGCATTTGTTAGCTGAGGCTGATGCCAGGAACCTCTCGGTCGGGTCACAAATGAGGGTGGTGTGTGGAGATTGCCCTGATCCAGGACAGTCTGGCTAACTCTAGTCCAATCCTGGACACAAACTTCCCCAGGTAGCACACCTACAGAAACCACAACCGCTAGGATGGGAGAGAAGAAAGGAGCTAAGGATGGGACTCTCCGCTGCCCTGAGTGACACGCTTTCCAGATGGGACCTCGTGGGTGCCTGGGTACCACATCTGAAAAATGAAAGCCACAATGCTCACCTCTTCAGGCTGGGACCTACCCAAGACTCACCACTAGGGAGCAAGAGTGCACACAATTTAACTCCATGGCCTGGGCACCCTGCACAATCCTTGTGACATCTACGGGTTGAGGTCAGCTTGGAGGTGACAACTCTCCCTACAGAAATGTCATGTCATGTATTTCACCCACCACCATGACAAGGATAGACAGGATGCTCACTGGCAGGTGGGAAACTGAGGGCAGTCTCACCTCACCTTGTCCTGTTACATCCAAGAATGATCTGACAGTTAATACAGCTACCCAGGCCCAGGCATGTGCAAGACCCAAAGCCACACTATGAGACAAGCCTGGGACTCTGCATGGTGACATCATACGGTAGACTCAGTCTCATAAGAGGGCCTGAAAACCCCCTTCCCAGCACCACCGTCAGCTAAGCCTTGGGCAGGAGCTTTTGAGCCCATCCAGGTGATGGGTGACTGTCACAACTGTCCTCTCCCTCTCAGTAAAACACATGGTCATGCTGGACAGATCTAGCACCGTGACTCACGGTCCCCTGAAGACTGAGCAGTGCCCAGCACACACTAGGTAGCTATCACAGTAGGCGGAGACATGTTCATCAGAAACAAGTTTGCCTCCAGTGTCACAGATGCATCATGGGTAACTTCAGCATAGCGCACATTAGGGACTGGTTAAAGCACATTTCTGTCTGTAAGAAGCCTTTAGAAGATCCAGCTAACTCCTGACTCTGTTCTGTTAGGATGAGGTTCAGACTCAGTTCCAGGTGCATTTCCTGTTCAGACCAATGGTGCTCCTGAAAGCCTGCTGCTCTGGCTTTAGGTATTTCTACACATTTCACCATTGCCCGTGAGCTTCGTTTCAGTGTTGATGCCTTTCCTCTTCCATTAGTTCTCACCATGTAAATTTAAATCGGCTAGTAATACATTAAAAATAAAACATTGGGTGTGTTGAGAAAGCTGCACTTGGGGCTGGCTGCAGCTGAGTGAGGATTAACACACACACACACACACACACACACACACACACACACGCTACCTCAAACACCCACCGGCCCCCTTGGTGTTCACACACGCGTGCATATCTTGAGATGAACAAATCTATATACCAAAGCTTCAGATGGAAGGAACTGTGTGGAAACAGGGTCTTGAACAAGGTGGTTAAAGGGTTAAAGACAGAAAAGCCTGCAGGTGGCTTGAAGCCAATGTGACTAGTGACCTAAGATGGGGCACATGGTCACAGACAGATGTCAGATCATACAGGACATCTATGTAGAGAGGAGGCGAGGACACAGCCGACTGGAAGAGAAAGAGAGGCCTCAGCAGACCCTGACACCACCTTTATCTCAGACTTGCAGCCTCCAGGGCTGAGAGCCTGCCGTGCCCATTCCTAGTGCAGAGGTCCCCTGGCTCTGTGCCACACCCTTCCAGGCGCAGAGCCAAAGCTCTTTTATGGCTGAGTGTCATGTTTATCTTAGTATTTATAGATTCCTTAACCACTTAGCAGGTGTAAAACTAGGTAGTTCTTTTTTTTTAATTAAAGAATTGTACCACTGTCGGAAGGGGCTGGTCCCACAGATCCAAAACTACAGGATCTCCATGACACGGGGCAGGCAGCAAGAGAGTATCTGAGAGGAGTCCCAGTGAGGTTCCAGAATCGATAGTGAAGCGGAAGCCAGAGGCCTCGCACCAGACCCAGGAGTCATTGCAATGAAGATTTGCAAGCGAAGAAGAGTGGACAAAGGGGTCTTCTGTGGGACACACTGTGCCACAACGAGATCTTTTTCTTTTGCTCCATTGGGGGCTTTGCAAGGGTGGAGGATGGGTATGAGGAGACGGGAGACAATTGGAGTGAAATTCACAAAGATCCACCAAAAAAAGTTAAAAGAGAAAAAAAAAAAAAAAAAAAAAAAAAACAGACTCACACCACTGAAGACATTTCTGAGTGTTCGTTCTGCCCCGGCCGTCCTTCCCCAACTCTCATTTCCTCTCTGTGGTGACTTTTAGAAACAAATGTCACAGCAGAAGTGGGGGTCCTTAAGTGTGTCACCAAGCCAATTCCTTGAATACTAGCTCTTTTAACCCTACAAGGCAAATGACCCTGGCATCTCTTTACACAAAAGTCTTACCTATTGACGCACAGCCCCAGGTGGGCAGAACAGAGGCTAGAGTGTATGTGTATGTGCCCATGTGTGCACATCTGTACACATGTGTATAGAAGCCAGAGGTCGGTGTCCTGTGTTATCTCCAGTCGCTTTCTACGTAAGGTACACTTCTGGGGTTCCCACTAACTTACCCACTTAGCTGGACTGGCTGGCCACTGAGCCCCAGGAAATGGGCACGGCATAGGGAATGTATGTCCCACAACCCATAAAGCCAGGATTACAGGAATGCAATGTTTGTTTTTAATTAACATGAGTTTTAGGGGATCAAACTCAGGTCTTTAAACACTTTCATGACTGAGTCATCTCCCTATATTGTGTGTGTGTGTGTGCCTGTGTTTATGTGTACCACCTGTGGGGGCCAGAAGAGGGCATAAAATCCCACAAAGCTAGAGTTAAGGAGGTTGGAAGCTGCCTGATATGGGTGCTGGGATTCAAGCTTGGCGCCTCTGCACGAGCAGAAAGTGCTCTCAGATACGGAGCCACCTCCCCAGAGCCTTCAGCAGTACTCTTAATCATTAGGATATACAGCCAATTCCTTGAATACTAGCATTCCTTGAATAATAGCTATACAGGGGGTTAGCAGGTACAGTCAGCGCACGGACCATGGGCCATGTGTGCTCCAGAACAGCTATGAATGTAGCCCAACACAAATTTATAAATGTGTTTAAAAGATTGAGGTTGGCTTTGCTATTGTTTGTTTTTTTTTGTTTTGTTTTTTTTGTTTTTTTTACAACTCAAACCACACAGCTTAAGTATGAACGTTGAAGATAGCAATGTCACTTGGAACATCAAAAAGTTTTGGGCATACCCTACTAAAGGAAATGATACCCCTTTATTTTTGCTCCCCAAGGCTAGCCTCCAACCAAGACCCCAAGAACCCATTTGGACCCAGTCAGGAAGAGCATCAGAAAGCTGCTCTCCACAGTAAACCTAGCTTTAGTCTCAGGAGCCCACAGCTGGCCCGGGCTTATGAAGGCTTCCTGGGGCCCAGGGATCCTGATCTGTTAGCAACAAAGACAGAGGAAGCAAAGGCACCAAGCCAGCTTTGGCAGCTCAACATAAAGACAGTGCTAAACACCATGCAGATTCACTCCCAGCACCTCTGCGAGGACTGTGGCACATGGTGTCCCTGTGGGGGAATGAGCCTGCTGGGACAGCTCTCCAGCTCCCGCCAGACCCAGCAGGGACTCCTTGTCTACCTTCTTCTCTCTAAGACCCACTCATCATAGAAGGATACAAGCATAGAAATGACCAGAAGGAACCCCAGGACTCCTGGCAGGAGGCTCCTCAATTACTCCCTTAAAAACCAAGCTGAGCAACATGGGCCGTGCTAGGCAGGGAAATCAACAGATGGGGAGGGGTGTCAGACACACGAGCCTCTGGTGCTTCCTGGGGATCAGTTGGGGCAGGGGTTTAACGCCTAGAGGGGTCCACAGGTCTTAAGGACAAAGAAGCCTCCCTAAAGACTGTGTCATCTCCAGAGAGCAGAAAGGGTGTCGCTCGGCACATTCTAAGTCCTACGTGTAGAGCTTGGTACCTTCTCCAACCTCCGTTAGCCCATATTCCTTGTAGGTGTGGAGAAGGAGGGACAGACACATCTGGGATGGGGCCATTCTGGTGAGAGAGCCTTGCATGCCACCCAGTGGATTCTTTGGACCACAAACAACACAGGGCTACTGCATAGATGCGATCAAGTTCACACCGAGATGAAGTTACTGTAGAATTTGGGGAGTCACAGAAAGCTAAAGCTAGAATAACCAGATGACCCATGCATGCTCCATCCATCCAAATCAAACATCGCCCAGGCGCCACTCAAAAGGGGGATCTTCAATACTGCTTGGTTCCTGCTCCCATTTGCTCCTGTATGAAGAACAGATTTGGGGCTGGTGATGTGGCTTAGCGGTAGAGCACTTGCCTAGCATTTACAAGGCCCTGTGTTCCATCCCAGGTACAGAAAACCACTACCACCACCACCACTACCACCACCACCATCACCACCACCACCACCACGAACAGACTTCAAGTGTTCTCTGAGAGGTGAAGGACACAGCCCGAGAAAGACAGTTTGTTCTTTGACACGGACCCAGCAGGTGCCATGGGAAACACTGTGTTCAGAGAATAATTATCTGCTCAAGTGTTCATAATATTTTAACAAGACCTCATTAATTCAAATTAGTCTTCTCTTTCAAATAGCTTGCAGAACTTAAAGGGGGGCAGTGAGGAGAGGAACTGGGCAGCTGGCCAAACTCTCCCATCAGCTCTGTCTCTCTATCTTTAACCGTGATGGCGTGGTCACAGTCCCTTCCTCGGGGGTCTCCTCTTTGCTCCCTGCCTGAGGACAAGGCTGCCCAAGCTACCCAGGCTGTGGTGTGCCTTATGGTATACTGTGGCCCCACATTCTAGGCCACATACTAGCTCTGAGGACACTTGACCCAGGAGGGGTCAATGTGCGTCTTCCCTGAAAGCCTGGATCCCAGGAGCCTCTGCCACAGCTGAAGCAATGATAGCTGAACCTGGGGGACAAATGCATACCCCAAATGAGGTTATTAGATCAAACACAGAGGGAGTCAAGTTCAGGCCCCATCTGTCCTTTCTCCCCAGTCAGCTGCCCCAGCCCTGACAGTACCTCCATGTTCCCTCTCTTGCTAGAAGTCTGTAAGTAGTTCCTTTGGACTCTGTGCTTCTGTGACTTGCTACCCAAACTCCTAGCACACAGCACAGTCTTCATTTCATTGATGAGAAAAAACAGGACTTGGGGCAGACTCATAGTCACAATGCTGGAAGGTCTAGTATTAACCCTTGAATCTCTGTCCCCCTATTCTCAGCTCCCTTTTTGGGGGGCATATGGAACGGATGACAGCAATCTAACACTGCTGGTTCTTCTAATGGGAGCGAGGACCATGGAACATTCTTGGGATTAGAAACACCATCTGCAGACCCGGGAAGCTTACTCCATTCCCTCCATCAAACCCCTTCTTCCCTGCCATACCATCTCTAGTAGGATCTGTGTGACAAGTTCCACAGACTGAGGCGATTGACCTCAAAAGGGGGAGGCCTCCAGAACCGGTAGTGGAACTGTTTGCCGGAGAAAAAAATATTGAGCTGTAGTTCTCATGGCAATCTATCTGTTTTGTTTTCTCTTATTCCTTTTCTTATTTACATGTTCCTAGTAACCTAGGCCAAGATCTTAAGTGAGAATAATGGGTAAGAAACCATCCCTAGAGATGGGGTCACTAACATCACTTTATCCCCGGGGAAACCAACACTTTACTTTCTAAATCATTTACAAAACTATTATGATAAAAAACTTTCCCAACAATAAAATTTCATACGGCTACACGTGTGTCATCGGAAGTGGGTTTTGGTAATGGTAAAGAAAGCCTTAATTAGAAAGAATTAAAATAGTTTAAACTGATACATTGAAGATTTATAAAAAAAAATCAGGCACTAGATGTTAAATAATAATTGACCATGGGGCTGGAGAGTTAAGAGCACTGACAGTTAAAGATTTATTTACCTGCTCCTGGAAATATGCCACTAACCTTGGACGACAGCCCCACACTAAATACATCCTTTTAGAATTGTTATATTTTGATGATTTATAATGATGTTACCTGTTCTGTTTGTGATTCACTGAATACATAGTTTCAGAGTTGTAAAGCTTGGATAATTTTTGTGCTTTACTGTGCCAAATGATTTTTGTTGGTATCTGTGATTGTTTCACTGGATACAGTTTCTAAGAGATGTAATGTTTGGTTTTTAATGTATAAAATCCCCTGCTTGAGAGCTGCAGAATACACTCAGATTCAAACTACCTCTGTGTTTGTTTCTGTTTGTCACCATCGCATCCTTGCCCACCTAGCTTCAAAGAACCTCATTCCAGGGACCCCCATGCCCGACTGGGCTGGTCCGTGGCACTTCCCAACCACTTCTAATGCAGCAGAGATAGGACCCTGAGCCTGCATCCGTGGGTGCTAGGGCCAGAGACGAGAGCCACAGGAGGGATCCTCAGAGGCCTGGAGAAGGAGATAGAGACAATGTTGCAGCTTCAGCCAGTGTGTGAGTGTGTGTGTGTGTGAGTGTGAGTGTGTGTGTGTGTGTGTGTGTGTGTGTGTGTGTGTGTGTGTGTGTGTGTGTGTAATGGAGTAATGCAGGATGTGGAAACTGGAACAAACTAGGCCAGCACACAGGGCTGGGAAAGGAAGCTGACCCCTTTGCTAAGGACATAGACAGGCCTCTTTTCAGCCTTAGCCAGAGGCAAAGTAGATGAGGTTTGTCTGAGACCTCCACAAGGCTAACAAGTCCTGCTGTGGCCAGCTCCTTCTACAAGTGTCTGAGGCCTGACCTCAAACACCAGGGCAGAGGAAGACATGTAGGCACAACCCTCTAGCGGCCAGAACAGGCATCTTACAAAGAGCCTCCCCCTTCTCGTTCACCTTTGAGCTCCTCTAAGGCTTTGAGACGCTTGGAGGAAACAGGTCAGGCCAGTGGTTCCCACAGAAAGGACTGGCTGGCTAGGAGCCAGGAAACTAGATCTTAATCTGCAGAGACTCCCCTGTTTGTGCCGGGCTGGGGCCCGGAAAGGAGTTGCCTTCTAAGCAGCCCACCTGACCCCTGAGCTGAGAGCTCCCAAGGACACAGACTGCTCACCCCGCCTTATTCCTGGGCGCTATTCTCCTCACCGAATGGAGAGCACTGGGCCCATTCCTGCTCCCAACCAAAAGCACCCTCTGTCACAGTGACATCAGCCCAGACATGCACCTGCCTTTACACACACCACTCCTCTCGCCCCACACATCCCACCCACTGCCAGGAAGGGGTCAGTCCTTACTCCCTAGCATCGGTGTCTCACAGTATCTTCCCTGCAACAGCTTCCTACTGTCCCAAGTCGTGTGGCACACAGCAGGTGTCTAGTGACACACCATTTATTCATTAGGCTCCGAGTCTATTTGGTCATGAGAAGGTAAAGAGCCAATCAATGAATCCGGCTTTTGTTGAAAGGCCATCACTGTCGACATGGTCTATTCCGAGCACAGACATTCTCTGAGCCCATTCCCAGCCTGAGGGAGCTCAGGCCATTGTCACGTATAAGAGAACCACCTGGCAAAGGGACTAATGTCTTGTAGACATGCATTAAGTCAGTGGTTAACAGAACATACAGTCAGGCAAAATGAGACCAGAAAGATCCTTGGAGGCAGCTGTGACCCTGGGAGACTTCCCAGAGGAGGTGGCTTTCAGTCAGGTATCGAGTGACTATGAGCCCCAGCTGATGCCCTTAGCTGAGCTGGCCTAGAGGAGCCACCACTGACCCTGGAGGGGATTGGAGCTGCTGTGAACTGCTGGGCACACATTTATGTGAAAGTACCCTATTTTACGTGTTGGCTTTAAAGATGCCTCTACTACACACGCGCACGTGCTGGCTCTAGGGTACTGAACTCACAATCACCAACAGTTGTACAGAGTGCCCGAGCCTACCCTGCCTAGTACACGCATGTCCTCACCGAAGCCTTCTTGCACATCTGCATTGTGCTTGGGACCAACTTACAGCAACTGCTTCAAGAAAACGCCCAGACCTGGGGAGCGTGAAGCAGAACCAACTGGACTCAGAGATGGCACTGCTGGTTGCTGGAAACAAGGGTGAAGCCATCAGCTGTGACCAGTGTTAGCTGGGACTGCGTCAGGAGTTTGCATTTTAATTTAAAAAACTAAGTGTGTCTTTTTATCTCTGAGAGGAGAGCGTGTGCCATGGCAAGCATGTGGAGGCCAGGGGACAGCTTGAGGGAGTCAGTTTCCACCTTCCTCCATGTAAGTCCCAGGCTGAACTCAGGCTGTCAGACTAGGGGGCCATGGCCTTGAAGGACTGAGCCATTTTTACAAGTCAGTCAGTCAGTCTGTCTGTCTGTCTGTCTCATTTTTCTCCCTCCCTTCTTTCCTCCCTCCTCACTCACTCCTCCCTCTTCCCCTCCCTCCCCCTCCATCCCTCCTTTCTCTCTCCTCCCTCTCTCCTCCCTCCCCTTCTGTCTTTCCTCTCTCTTCCCCCTCCATCCCCCTCTATCCCTCCTTTCCCTCTCTTCCCTCTTTCCTCCCTCTCTCCCCCTCCTCCCCTCCCTCCCCTTCTCCCTCTCTCCCCTCTCTTCCCTCTCCATCCCCCTTCTCTCTCTCTTCCTCTCTTTCTACTTCCCCCACTCTCCTCCCTCCCCTTCTCCTTTTTCTCTCCCTCCCTCCTTCCCTCCCTCCCCTCCTCCCTCCCCTTCTCTCTTCTCCCTCCCCCTCCACCCCTCCTTTCCCTCTCTTCCCTCTCTTCTCCCTCTCTCTCCCTCCTCCCCTCCTTCCCCTTCTCCCTTTCTCCCTCCCTCCCTTCCCCCTCCCTCCCTCCTCTCCCTCTCTTCTATTTTTCTCTCTCCCACCTGCATACCACCGGTGAGTTCACAAGTGCAGTCTTTTGGGAGAATAAGAATGGACTGTGGGGCTGGAGGGAATGGCCCAGTGGTTAGGAGCACCTCTGCTCCTCCTGAGGACCAGAGTTCGATTCCCAGGCCCCCAGATCAGATGGCTTACAACTGCCTGTAACCCCAGCTCCTGGAGGATCTGATACCTCAGACTTCTGTGAACACTCACACTTCTGTGCACCTACCTACACCACACACATAATAAAAATAATAAGAAGAATAAACATATTCTTTAAAGAGAACGGAATGTGATTGGCAACATCCCTGCCAGTCTTGAGGATCTGAGGGTCCCTGAGGTCTCAGCAGTACCCACAAACCACCCAAGCAATGTTGAGCGGGCCAACTCTTCCAACCCAAGCCATCCTAAGCTGTGTTGTTTTTCTTAAAGATTTATTTATTATTATACATAAGTACACTGTAGCTGTCTTCAGATGTGCCAGAAAAGGGTATCAGATCTCATTATGGGTGGTTGTGAGCCACCATGTGGTTGCTGGGATTTGAACTCAGGACTTTTGGAAGAGCAGTCAGTGCTCTTACCTGCTGTGTTAAGAGTCTGGTTCCTTCACTTGTCACAAGGGCCTGGTGTACTATAGAGGACCCTGGACCCCACAGCTCCTTCCTACAGCAAGAACCTGGAAATTAGCAGCAGCCTCTAACTGTCTGCTGATCAAGAATGGATGTCCACCAGGCATCTTATCTGGTGGGGGGAGGGGCGAGGGGGGTTTCCTTGCAAGCAGGTGGCATCAAAAGGCCAGGTAACAAGTGCTACAGCTGGGCTAGCATGCCCTGGAGCTGGGCAAGGATCCTCTGGAGCTGGGCTAGCATCTCCTGGATCTGGGCTAGCCTAGCAATCCCTGAATCTGGGCTAGCCTAGCAATCCCTGGAGCTGGGCTAGCCTAGTAATCCCTGGAGCTGGGCAAGGCTAGCAACCCCTGGAGCTGAGCTAGCCTAGCAACCCCTGGAGCTGAGCTAGCCTAGCAACCACTGGAGCTGAGCTAGCCTAGCAACTCCTGGATCTGGGCTAGCATCCCCTGAAACTGGGCTGGGCTAGCATCCCCTGGAACAGGGTTAACATCCATGCCCACATTCTTAAATCCCCCCAAACATTATAAATCAGCATGAATGTTCCAAGCATCTCCCACAGTGTGAGCAAGTGCAGATCCCTACCTGTTCAAATGCATTAAAGCTCATCTCAGAGCTATGTTCCGTGGGCATGGAGCCACTATTTCCTCATATGACTGTATATGCCCTGAGGCTGGCCAGCTACTGCTCTGCTATGGCAACTTCACCTTTGCCCAGCTGCTCTGCTCCACAAAAGGCAGCCAGCCACCTTCCCAAACAGAAGCCAAATAAATAAACCCATACTAACCACGAGAGTGCCACACAGCAAAAGCTGGGCTGGAGGACCATCTAGAATGAGCAGAGTGGTCTTTCCAGCATCTATTACTGCATGCCTAAGGAAAGGAGAGGCTACTTCATCTGCACAGAGCGAGTGGCATGCAGGGGTAGCACTGAGGGCTTCAGAGGTGACATGGTACCCACTGTGAAGCGGGGATTACTCTTTTTCTGCAGTAGCAGGGCAGGCAATGGATCTAAAATCACCTGGCATGGTGATAGAGTCACTGGGAGAATCCCAGAGAATGTCTGCAGGACGCATCTCCATTTCATTAATCGAGGTGGGAAGACCCATCAGATGTGGGTGGCACCATTCCCTAGGCAAAGAGATCCTGGGATGGAGAGGTGCAGAGAAGTGAGGTGAGCCCTGGCCTGCCTGCATTCCTTGCTCTCTCCTGACTGGAGAGACAATGTGACCAGCTGTTTTAAGCTCCTCCACGTCCCCATCTGGAACTATGGAGTTAAAAAAGTATGTTGTTTCTGTCAGGATACTTTGGTTTTTTGGTTTGGTTTGGTTTGGTTTGGTTTGGTTTTTTTTGAGACAGGGTTTCTCTGTATGGCCCTGGCTGTCCTGGAACTCACTTTGTAGACCAGGCTGGCCTCGAACTCAGAAATCCGCCTGCCTCTGCCTCCGAAGTGCTGGGATTAAAGGCGTGCGCCACCACCACCTGGTGTCAGGATACTTTGTTATAGCAACCAAAAGAAACTAGAATATTCAGTGTGTCCTTCTGGGATTCCAAAAAATTCCCCTTAGAGTCTAGCTGGAGTCTATGGCATGGAGTTGACAGGCACCCCAGGGCTCTTCCTGCAGGGCCCCATCCTGATGCCTAGTGGTCATATGGTCTACTGGAGCCTGGCCTATGTGACCCAGAAGGGAGAGGCCAAGTAGCCATACCCACTCAAAGAAGAGGCTGGGAGGAGAGGGAGGTATCTATTCGCCCCCGACTTCAACCTGCTTTTGGGGACTTGGGGACAAAGGTTCTTGTGGAACTTGCACTATGAACAAACTTAGAATGGACTTGTTAGATGGCAAAAGTTTGAGGTAAGCTGGACAGAGCCCAGAGCTGCTAGAGGAGGAGTCAGGACACCTGGAGGAAGAGTCAGGACACCTGGAGTATATCCGCTGAGCTGTGCCTCAGTTTCCAGCCAAACAGAAGCAGTAGCAGCACCAGCCTGGGGTGGACGAGGGGTGCTGTGAGCCTTCAAAGAGGAAGCACTGAGAGGAGGGCAGGCAAAGGGTTTTAGAAGACAGTCACTCATCACTGGTTCTCAGGGTCACAGTCAGCAGCCCCATCGATCGCATCCACAGATCTAATCTGGATTAAACACACCTTCAACCACACATCAGTAAGTTCTCACTCCAGCCTTGCTTATCATTCAGTGGCCTGCCTTAAGACCAGCCCCTTAAGATAGCCTGAACGCAAGGCTGGGGAGTCTCAGAACAACCTCAAACAGTGCACAGAGGCCATGTCACCTGCAGACACAGAGGTCAGGCCTCCATCTCTACAAGACACGGGTGACACAGTTAACACTTAACATCCCCATTCCCCACACCTCTCTGGACAGCTACCAGTCAGTCAACGTCACCAGTCAACCTGACAAGCCCATAGGAGACAAAGATTTGGCCATTATTCTAGATGTTTCAACAAAGGCATTTTTCGAATGAGATGAACATAGAAACTGGCAGTGTGGGTGGGTTTCGTCTAATCAGCCTGCAGACCCACCCCTGCAGAGCTTGGATCTGTCGTACCTCCCCCATTGCATAAGCTAATTCTTAAACCCATACTCTCTTCATGCGTGTGCAGCTGATCTGGACTCCTCGGAGTAGGTGTGACCCCTGGCACTCGGGAGCCTGAGAAGGAGAGGAGAAAGCCCTGTCTGTGCGTCACGTTTTCTGTGGGTAATGACTTGCTATTGCCCCTGCTAGATCAATTTCTCATTTTTGCTTCCTGATGAATCATATTCCTGCGGCTGGCTGAAATGAGATGCAGCAAGCCACTCTCCTCATGCCCAGACAGAGCTCTGTTTAACATTTACCTTCAGCCAGCTTGAAGGCGGGGCAGGGGTATATGTGCGTGCGCGTGCGCGTGTGCGTGTGAGTGTGTATCCCAGTGATATTCTCCAGCTTTGAGAAGAACACAGTTTTAATGAGCTATAGACTGAGTGTCATCAGAGTTCTCCATAGCAACAGCCCACCCCTGCCTCCCGCCCCACACAGGCCTCTGGGAATTCCAGCGAGCTTCCTCACAGAGACTGGACCTGTCATAGGCCACCACTGCAGAAGCTGCTGGCCATTCAGGAACCACGTTGGGTTCTCCGATTGCTTCCCTCCTTTCTTTAAACTGGATTATATTCTTCCCCTCCTCCAACTTCTCCCAAATCCTCCCTAGCTCCCTAGCTCTCTCCCCATCCAACTTCATGTCCTCTCTCTCTCTCTCTCTCTCTCTCTCTCTCTCTCTCTCTCTCTCTCTCTTTCTCTCTCTCTCTCTCTCTCTCTCTCATTCTCCCTCTCCAAGAAGAAAAAAGAAAAGAAAATCAAAAACAAACAAAACTAATATAAAAACAAATAAAACACCACAGAGTCCATTTTTGTTGTTGTTGACCAGCTGCTCCTTGGCCTGGGGCCTGGCCTGGAGAGCGTGCGCACAATGAGACTCCAATGCCCTGGAGGTGCGCACAGTGAGACTCCAGTGAAGAAAATTGACCTCCCTTTCTCTGCAGGGATCAATTACAAATAGCTCTGGGTTAGGAATAGGATCTCAGTGCTGGGGATTATATGTGGCTTGAACTTGTGCAGGCTGTCAGTCTCTGTGAGTTGCTGTGTACAACAGTCTTATTGTGTCCATCCCAACACTGCTAAAGTGGCCAAAAACCCGAGACTGGATAGGTCACGGGGACAGAGGAAAGCCTGCTGCTATTATCCTGCTAAAGGAACATAGGAATAAAATGACTTTTAACGCTATATTACTTGTAGATCAGTGCCTCTCTTAGTCCTGCTCAGAGAAATCTCTTCTTTCAGTAGGTGGGAGTTAACAAAGACCCACAGTGATCAAGGTGCAGAGACTGAGAGACTCTGGAGCACTCACTCTGATGTCTTCATCAAACCCTCCCTTCAAGGCTCAGAGACCTGTGCAGAAGAGGAAGTGACAAGACGCTAAGAGTCACAGTGGAATCAGTGCGAAGGCCTGGCTGGGCAGTACAGTGCTCTCCATAAAGACATGGGCCACTCCTACTGCAAAACCTGGAAAGTAGAAGTGGGGATGGTGACAAAGGTCCCACATGTCCCGTGAGGGTGTGTGTGCCCTTATGATCACAAAAATGACAATGTGCCTTATTGGATGGGCTCTCTCCTACATCCTCTAGATGCCTGGCTCTTTCTGTAGGCAGCTAAAGACACTCTCAGAGGCCTGGAATCTACGGAACCCGCAGCCTCTGGGTGGGATCAGGTGACAGAGTTCCAGCCAATGAGGTAGGGGCTAGATGTGTGTCTCTTCTGGAATGGCCTATGGGTGCTCACTTCTCTCCTCCCCTGCACCTTCCTGTCCCTGAAGATCCCACAGTATACTCTGTATGAGCAAGACAGTAATGTCTTAGGGGCGGGAGATGTAACACAGTCAGTAGTTCAGCACGCACGAGCTCTGGGTTCTACCTCCAACATGACATAAACCGGACACAGTAGCATACGCCTTTAATCCCAGCACCCAGGAAGCACAAGCAGGTGGATTTCTGTGAATTCAAGGCCAGGCTAATTTACATAACCAGTTCTAGGCCAGCCATGGCCAGACAAGGCAAGACCTTGTCCAGAAACAAGGAAACAACAAATAGGAAAACCAAGATTCCCAGCATACAGTAGGTTCAACATCAGCCTGCATAAAACCATGTCACAAAAATAAATAAATAAACTAACTTTCTCTGTATCTCACTGCTGGCTGTCCTTCCCCAAATATGAGTCGGAAGCAGATCCCAGGGAGGTAGGATGACTTGGCCAGTACCAAATGGCATAGAGCCACCCCAGGACCCAAGCACCTGGAGAGGATTCTTTCCCGAGACACGCCCACCATCCAGCATTGGCTACCCACTCACGTGCACCTCCAATCAAGCCTTCTCAGACGGTCACCAGCAAGTACCTTACTTCCCATTAGACCCGTGGGGTGTCTCTTATCTTTTCGATATAGTTAACATACGGACCAGAATGCCTGCTTGAGTACCCAGCTCAGAGCTTTCTAGCCTGTGCCTGGAAATGTCTATACCCATCTCCATGATCTAATTTGAAAACACTTTTTTTCCCCAGAGCTGGAGATGACTCAGTGGTTAAGAGCACTGGCTGCCCTTCTAGAGGACCCAGGTTCTATTCCCAGCATCTACATGATGGCTTAAAATCATCTGTAACTCTAGTTCTAGGGATCTGGTCCCATCTTCTGGTCTTTGTGGGCACTGTGCATGCATGACGCTCATAAACAAATGCCGGCAAACATTCATATAAAGTAAATAATCTTCTAAACATCCAAAGGCAATGCTATATTTACTAGCAAACCTCCAATTTCTTTCCGCCTCAAGCAATCACAAATACACTATCACTCTCTTGAGAAACTTGTGGCATTTCATATCAATGGGTCCATACAACATATGGCCTTTGCAACTGACTTCCTTCACTTCCTATAATGTTGCAACACCCATCGGCACTTCATTGCTGTTTATAATACTCCACAGCATGCAGATAGTAGCATCTATCAGAGTTTTATCCTTTTTGATTGCTGAGTAATATTCCATAATATGGACATACCACAGTTTATAGGTCTGGCATGACCTACAGTTTCTGTGATGGGCTTGGTATTGTTGATGGACATTTGGGGCTGTGACTTTGCTATGAACACTTGTGGGATTTGTTTTTTATTTTGAGACAGAGTCCACTATGGTAACTTGTGATTCCTGTCTGTCCCCCTCTCTTGGAGCAACCCTCGCTGCACCCCTAAGTCCTCAAATCCTGATTTTTTTTCCCCTCCACTAATGTACTTTGTAATACCACACCTTCCTCTTTCCTTGTCCAGCACAATATACTGTGCCCCACACTACACCGGCACCTTCCAGGCTCCCACGGGCTGCATGGTACCCCCAATCCTCGAGTGAATCAACATGTGTGCCCATTCTGCCAAGACGTGGTGGCTCCTGGCCTGTGATGAGCTGGCATGTCATCCTGTGGTCAAGCAACAAACATACTGCCACATGTCATGTCCTGTCAGGTTCCTGAGCATCTGCCCCTATACCCCACCCGCTGTCTGGCCATAGGTGGGAGGGAAGCACCCCCTGAATGTCAGAATGCTGGCCCCTCCTGCATCTTTTATTCTGGAAACCCCATGTGGGAAGGAGACCTCCTTTGGTCTAGTGTGTGTCTTCTGGGGCTCTTATGCAACAGTCCCTCAGCCTTTCAATAAAAATTTACTGAGCTCAGTGAGGACTCAGGCAGCAATGCTGGCTCTGGGGACACAGCAAGGATCCACCCTCACAGGCAAAGCTGACGAGTCTGGGACAGAGAGGCCACCAGGCAGAGGGAGAAATATGTGCGAGGCACAGGCTGTACCAGGGACAGCAGCCAGTGATCAGGGACATCAGCAGAGAGGGAGGGGAGGAGGGAGAGGGAAAGAAGAGACTGCAATGATGCTCCAGCCTGGAAGGCTCCTGTGTCATACACACACACACACACACACACACACACACACACATACACAGACACACACAGACATACACAAACACGCAGAGACACACTCACAGACACACACATACAAAGACACACACAGACACACACACATAGACATACACAAACACACACACAGACAGGACATCTATCGGTTGCTGGAGACATTGCATGTCTTATAATGGGAGGACAGAAGCTATTGGCATCTAGGTTTCAGAGGCCAGCACACTACTGTCCAGCTGCAAAGCACAGAGTAGACCTGACAGAGTGTTGCCCCTAGCACAAGAGCCACAGGGATGAGGCAAAAAGCCTGACCCAGAGGAAGAGGCCACTGGATCTAGAGCCAGCAGAGTCAGAAGTGATCCCCCCCCACACACACATACTTAACTTGCAGATGGTCCCCAACCCAAGACCACTCAATATCTATTTTCCCACTTTCAACCATACAGTCGAAACCCCTGCTTGCATGTAAACCTGGCTCTTCCCCCCCCCCCCCCCCCCGGCCAGCCATGTGCAGCCAATCACCTCTAGGCGCTGAGCTTTGCTAACTTCCACGCTATAAGAATGTGTGTGGCCTCTGCAGGCTAGAGATAGCAACATACAGGCTGGCCAGTGCCTTGAATGCCACCCGTGACTGTGACAGACTCTGGCCTGCAGAGCTGAAAGATAAGAGGGCTGTGACAATCTGTCCCAGCAGCCAGAAGTATCCTGCCCAGCACCTCATGGCACGGAGGATCCGACTGTCAGGGCAGCTGACATTCTAAGCGCTTGCCATCCTCCCGCCCTTGGCTTTAGCGTGCAGCAGACTCACCGTGCATCTGGTTCTATTGTGGAATTAAGGGTGCAGAAAAAGCAGGGACTTTCAGAACAGGGGGTTCTGATGCCAAAGCAGACACCCTGTGAAAATGTGCCCGATCTCTCATGGAGATCAAGACAGTCACCATCACCATGAACGCTTCCCACACTCGCCTGGCTTCCACCAGATAGTATCAGACCCTCCATTTCTTCTCAAGAACTATAGTAAAAGAAAGCATCTTGGGAGGAAAAAGTGTTGGCTAGCTAGAGTGGACCACAGGGGGCTGTGATCATCTCTGGTCCCTAGTAACAACACCCACTCTGGGCTAAGCACAAGTGGGTGCTTCCTGTCCATCTGGGGCTTTGCCCCCATGAAGGAAACGACCTGTCAGCTCCTGGGTGCCAGATGCCTCACAAGCCTGCCAGTGGCTCCTTCCAGACTCTTCCACCCACACAGTTCTGCACATAGAAGGCTCCTGCCTTATTACCACTAATAAGAAGGCACCTTGATAGCCACAGCCTGCATCAGAAAGGAAATGAAACCCAAACAGCAGCATGTTCCATGGAAATGTCCCTGGCCACAGCAGCTGCCTCCTCTCCCTGGGGGCTCCTTATTTGCAGGAACAAAGGCTTCTTCAGCAGAAAGCCACCAAAGGGACCCACTCACTGGGGAGGCTGCACCTGCCTCTTGCAAAGTAGCACCCTCAGAAAAAAAAAAAACCAATCCAGTCATGGTTCAGAGTCCAGAGTCCCAGAACTCAATTCCTGTCTTCTGTGACCCAGTGTCTCTCCAGGTAGGCGCATGTCCCAGGACGATGTCGTCAGAAGTGGGGATGAGAGAGAAGATACAAAGACCTGACCAGAGCTGGAGGGACCAGAGGGACAAACCAAGCTGCCAAGAGCAGAGAAGCCACCACAGGGGGGCACTCTCATAGCACAGGGCACCGTGAGCCAGCACTGGGCACAGGAGAGGTGGGGGCACAAAGAGGGGAAAGTGACAGTAAAGGTATATTATACAGATGTCCTAAAAGCAAGGAGAGAACACATAGGGTGCCTGCCATGCTCCTGTTACCAGTCATGGTGTGATTTCTACCCATGACTGTGTTCCACATCACTGCAGGCCTGGGAACGGCTCCCAAAGGAGTTCAGGGCCTAGGGGGTAGAGTTGAGGAGCCAGCGTGGTCACTGAGTGTCAGCCCCCCCAGCCCCCCCCAGCTCCAGTCTGAGCTCAGCACCTAATCAGAAAAACCCAGAAAAAACAATCCATCCGTGGGAACTGAGTCACACGAGGCAGGTGCAGAGAGATGATTTGATTTCTCCTCCGTGTTTTTGATACCATCCGTAGACAGTGGACATGTACCGCTCTGCGAACCAGAAGGGATGCTATTTTTACAAGTCTCTAGAGAGTTCACCGCCTCTCCTAGCATCGCTTAAAATAACAGCCCCAACTTCACTAGCACCATCTCTGACCAGCTCCGTGACAAGAGGCTCACTGTCCACAAGAAAGCAAAGAGAAGCAGGACAGTGACAAAAACAGGTGAGGATGGAAGATGAAATGCCCCTGGCTGTGGAGGTGAGGAACGGGCCACAGGCTAGGGAATGCAAGAGGCCCCTACAAGTTAATGGCAGCAAGAAACCAGGTGACCAACACTTTGACTGTCACCAGTGACTGTCAGACTCTGATCTGCAAAAATGAGATAATGGTGCCATTGGATGCAGTTGTGACAATATAGATGTATTACTATATGTATACATGCATATACACACACATACACACACACACACACACACACACATACACGCACACCAGGGTACTGGGAGTCGTTGGCTCTCAGGGCAGCTGCTGAACTCAGCATGCAGCAGACTCCATGAGTCTGTCCTATTACACCAGTTAAGGATGTAGAGAATATGAGGACACTCAGAGCAAGAAGCTTGGGTGCTTGAATCCCGAGACCCATGATGCTGGCTCCTCAACTTCCAGGAAGGGACTGTCTCCTGCACTGACTGTCCCCTTGTTACTAGACCACACCTTGACTTTAAATAGGCTCAGGTGGAAGCCCCGGAATACTGTGTCCTCACACAGTCTCAAGGGATACCAAGCACCCTCCAATCCCACCTGCTCTCAGATCCCAGGGCTGGCACCTGCAAGGCTCTCAAAGGGGCCAGGACTGGCTGACAGGGAGACCAAGAGGACTGGGAGAGGCAGGAGCTCAGAACACCAGGTACCAGAGAGCCATGAGACAGGCAAGAGCGTAACTTCTCTGGTCCCCACACAGGACACCAGCCGTGTGCCAAAACCAGGTAGCAGGAACCGCAGAGAAGTAAGCAGCAAAGCCAAGAGCAGGCTGAAGATGGAGGATAGAGAGGAACACACGTGAGGGAATGGAGCAGCCAGAAAAATGGTGAACAGGAACAGAAGGGAATGAAGACATCCTCCTTCCTTCCCTCCCTCCGTCCTTCTTCCTCCCTCCATCTCTCCTTGCCCCACCCCTTCCTCCTTTTCAAACCTTCTCTGATTTGTCTTTTAATCAGCTCAAATGCACACACACATCTAAGCCCCTCACCCCCATCCCAACCCTGGTCTACTAAGCTGTGGTCTTCATCAGAGATCTCTCTGTATCCAAGCTCACCCTGACCCTGGTGAGTGAGCTGCAGGGTGTACAGGCCCAGGCCAGCTCAGAGGTCAGAGGCATCCACCCCTGCTCTTCTTGGGAAAGGAAAGAACAAAATAGTACAAGGTTCAGCCCTTGCTCAGATGTCCCTGGTTGAGAATGGGGCCCAGGCTCATTGGGGACCCAGAGGTCTGGGGTCAGCCACAGGATTACAGTCTCCAGGGAACAGCAGGGATACTCCATAGGAAGGAGGACAGGGGAAAGTGGGCCCAGTGCCTCCTAATCCTGCCAGCTCTCAGCATGCTCGAGCCTGCTGAATGTCAACAAGAGGTACCAATCTTATCCTGTGGCTGGGATGGTGAGGATAGGGGAGGGATGGGGGAGGGTGGGCTGGAAGTCTCCTGTGAGCTGCTTTCTCCCCAGCACCTTCCACCCCCTGTCCAGGCAGCCAAAGCCCTTGGCATCCTTAGCTAGGTCATAGTCCAAAGTAAGGTGAATAGGCCCACACTTCTGGCAGAGGCAGCGCTCTGTTAACAAATATTTTGCCTCTTGTGCCTCAGGCAGTGGTGAGACAGAGGTGGAGGAGAGCCAGGTTTCACCCTGGGCAGCTGCCCAGCAGAGGCCACAGGTGTATCAGCAAGTGGTACCACAGGACAAGCCAGGCAGGAGCTGGGAACAGCAGGGGACATAGAAGGCTCTCAAAGAAATGACAGCAGACCTGCCTGGAGATACACGTAGTTCTCTGAGCTGAAAGAGCCCTTGGCACAAAAGAAAACCCAGGAAGATGGCTGATGGAGAGTCCACTGGGACGAAGGTCAGCAGTCTCATGTTGACCAAAGGACTTGGCCACTGACACTGAGAGGGTCAAGTGTTTCCTGGCCTTGGGAACCTTTGTACTTAGTGTTTCCTTTGCCCAGGGTACTTTTCTCTCAAAATTTTGCCTGGTTTGTTTCCCTGGTTTCATCTCCTGGAGAAACTTCCCCTGGCCACACAGAGATGTCTCCTGTCATTTTTCACTGGTTACTGTAACAAATTACCTCAAACATGGTAGCCTAAAAGATTGCAACTGTATCCTATAACTCTAGAAGTCAAATGCCAGAAATGAGCCTCCCCAGGCTAAGTTCCAGGCTCTCCCTTCTGAGTATTTCGAGGGACATTCAAGCATTCTGTTTTTCTCTTTTCTCCCCACTCCCTCCCAAAGCCTGCTTTTGCTGTAGTTGCTAGGACGGGGTTGGGTCCCTCACATTGCACGGTCCTAGAGCTTCAAGCATGCCTGTCAGACCCATAGCATGGAGACAGGGATTCGGGGGAAGGGGATGGCTTGGATATGAAAGGTCCCCTGCAGGCATCCATGCTCATTCCCAGCCATGGTACTATTTAAGGGGGTTCTGAAAACCGGAGGGTCCAAGACCTACATAAAGGATGGTCACTGGAGATGTGCCCTTGAGGGTTATATATCATCCCTAGTCCATTCCATCTTTTCCCCCTGCCTACTATGACCTGAGCAGTGCCACCTCCCTACATGATAGTCTCCTGATATCCTGCCCAAGCACAAAGGGCCAAGTGGTCACACTCTCTGAAACAGCAAAGTCAGTCGGTCCTTCCTCCCTCAAGCATGGTGGTCACAGTCATAAAAAGAAAACTAATCAGAGAAATGTCTCAGTGTATAAGAAGACTTGTTGCACAAGCCTGCAGACCCAGGTTCAAATCCCCAGAACTGATCTAAGAACCTGGAGTGGCCATGCACCCAGTGCTGGGGGGTCAGGGGTCAGGGGCTTGCTGGAGCTTGCTGACCACCAGCCTTAGCTCTAGGTTCAGTGTGAGACCCTGTGACCAAGGAATAAAGCGAAGCAGATAGAGCAGGAGACTCAGCATCCTCCTTGGTCCTCTGCACACATGTGTTCACACACACACACTTTTAAAAATGGCAGATGGTGGGTATACAACCAAAGCCTGGAAGCCATCATCTGGCAGGTGACAGAGCTGGCACACACATCCCCAAATGCAGTCATGACTCTGGAAAAAATTCTGTTCTGATGGGAGGTGGAATAAGTCTCCATGACCTTGTCCAGACCATCCCAATAAGTACGATACACATTTGCCCATTCTCCCACCATCCCTAAGATGGACACGTAGCATGGAGTCACCAGCACCCAGCTGCATGGAGGCCTTGACCTTACCACCTGGGTATCTTCTCACTCCCCATGTGATCTTGGCCACATCCCTTGTCCCTTGAGTGTACAGGCTCCCTAGGCCCCATGGGGCAAAGAGTTGCACACCCAGGGGGTACTCAAAGTACAACACACACAGCACGGAGCGAGCCAGGTGACCACCACATCCTGGTCACCCACCTGGTGTAGGTTGAGTACTGGGATCACACGTGTGCCAAGAACCTCAGATTTTTCACGTCAGTGCCAGGATCTGATGCCAGGTCCTTGGGGTTGCAGAGGAGCCTCTTACCCACTGAGCCATCTCCTCAGTGCCTGTGTGAGTTACTTTCACACCGCAGTTTTCATGGCACCTGAGGGAGTGACATAAAGGAGGCTTAAGATGTGGAGATCCCCTGTGTGTCCTCAGCTCACCCTGCTCTCTCTCTGCCCCATGAAGCAGAACACCCACAGCCAGTGACAGAACACAACGGACGTGACTTCTGGGCCCCATGCTGTGTCAGGCCGGGTCAGGACTATGAGCCATCAACTCCAGTTTCCAGGCAGCCGGAGATGATTAAGATGTAAAGAGGCCAGGACTGGACTGAGGCCCTCGGAAGCAGGGAGTTGTAGGACAGAGATGGGTTGACAGGGCTACTTCACAGTTCCCTTCTTGATTTCCCCCGTGACTGAGAACCCCTTGTTTTCAGGGGAACTCCACTAACCAGTCTCCTTTGCAGTCTCTTGTAACTTATATTTCAGCCAATGGAATCTGAGAAAGAACGCCATAGGGTCATTCTAAAAACCTCATGAAACGCTGGCATTTGCTCTAATCCTTCTTTATCCTACTTTCTTCCAACCTGCTTCCTCGAGCATTAACATAACAGCGACAGCCCTAGCTGTCACTCTGGACCATAAGATGATCAAGAGCCACACAGGAGATGGCAGAGCTGTGAGCCAGAAAGAGCCTGAGTGACTGCAGGTTCTGAAGGGACCTACTGCCATGTGGCTTTGGACTACATGCATAGAAATGCTCTTCTGCTTATAGCACCATGGCGTGGGGGGTTCTCCGGAACTCAGCTAAACCTGGCTGAGACTGATCCCGAATGACCTGGGGATCTGTCTGAGACCAAAGCCTATGTTCTTGAACCTCGTGTCAGCCAGTGACAAAAGAATGTGTTCTCTGTGAGAGTACTGTGCATCAGCTGATCTTCTGGGGTAGCTCTGGCTGGGGGGAGGGGGACCGGGGGTAGTAGGGGGTACAGGAGTCAAAGAGAAAGGCAGGCCAGCAGACCCCTCGCTGCCACTGCTCTCCTTGAAGGTTTGGCTTTACCAGTCTTGAAAGAACTTGGTAAAGTCTCCTTGACAAGGAAGCTCTCTGTCATGGGAGTTAGTGAGCGAGAGATTTCAAAGGTCAGCTTCCTTATGACATCATCCACCACAGAACCCAAGTGGCCACCCTTGTCTAGTCTGGACCAAGGCGTGCAAGGAAGCAGGTCATTCTGAGGAGCCATGCAGCCATCAGCCACAGTCCCCAAACAGAAGAGCCAGTCATGCAGAAATGAGGCCGTTAATGTCAGGGATGTGGCACCCCCTCCCCCATATAACTTGTGACGACCCCAAGTGCTCACTTTCTTTGGTGATGATAGTTCTCTTGAGATAGGGACTCTCTATGTAGCCCTTAGCTGTCCTGGAACTCGCGCCCTAGACGGGGCTGCCCTTGAACTCAGAGATCCTCCTACCTGTGCCTCTCCAGTGCTGGCATTGAAGGTATATGTGTGCCACCACACCCAGCTTCCTTATAAAGAAGTCTTGTAGGATGGGTGTGAGGCAGGAGCCTGAGCAGGTGAGCAGCCCCGTTTACAGACCAGTAACTCAATGCCCACCCAAGCCCCGAGCTCCTGCCTGCAAGTCTTGGGAGGCAGACTAGGGTACCTGAGTACCTCCATGCACTGGGCTTCCCAGTTCCTTAACTCCTTCCTCCCTGGCTCCTTCCTCTCTCCCTTGGTCTGCCCTTCTGAACTGGGAGAGGAAGGGGGCACCTGTTGCCCACATCTAGCCACTGGTGACTGGAGTCGACGCATGCAGCAATTGCGGCAGGCCCATGAGAGTGACAGCTCAGCTCTGTGGGATGTGGGGAAGGCTGGTGAGGTGAGTGGGCGGTGCTTTCATATGCTTAGCAGGAACAATATTCCTTGCTTTCAGTTATCCAAGTGGAAATGGGGGTGGGGATAAAAAAAACCCACTCCTGATTGGTCATAACATGGTCACAGGACCCTTCCCCGTTGTACCCCAGGAACAGTGGTGGCCATGACTCTGGCTGCAGAAACAGCCCCCTTCTCTGTTGTGATCTTAGAAGAGCATAGCGCAGGGACAGACAGCTCGCCTTGGGGACCCTGTTAGATATGCTTGTCTCGGCCCCACCCAGATCTCCAGCCAGAGTCTCTGGTGAGGGTCAGACAGCTGCAGTCTAAGTGTCCAGGATGGGGCAGGGTTCCACCTCCCACTACTGGGGAGTTCATTTGTGCCTGGCAAGGTATTAAACAGTACTGGGACCTCTGCTCCACCCCCACCTCCCGGGAAAAAATAGCGCCCATTCAGTCTTGAAACCCCAAACCTCCCCTGCGGATACCAAGTTTTCCTTAGAGATTTGGCTCTGCCTGAGGTAAGCACTGGCCTAAAGTCTGAGGACTTCGCTGAAGAGTCCACAGACAGGGGCCCTCCCTGCGAACTCAAAGATCCCCACAGGGGAGGGAAGCCCCGCAGGGAACTGGGAGAACACTGGCTTGTCGCAGGGCACTCTTTGTTGACTAGCAAAGAGGGCAGGAAAGCACCTGGCTACCAAGAGGGGAGGAGTCAGGACCGGAGCTCCAAGGGGAGGAGTCAGGACCTGAGCCCAGATCTCAAGTCCTTCCGAATCACCACACCCCTTCCTGCTGGGACTCCGGATCGCCAAGTCCCAGATCCACCCCACCCCACCCCCCTTTCCTCGTTTCTCTAGGCTGCTACCCTGAAATGCCTCTTGTCCAGGAGCTGAGCGCAGTGGCTACTTCCTCCAGCCTGACTATCCTGGGGCCCCTTCATATCTTAGGTAGTCAGAAAATGCTCGCCCCGTGACCCAAGCCAGTGGAGGAGGGGCTGAGAAGCCCGTGCTATGGCGACTGCTCCTTTGGATTTGATTCGCAGGTTTTCACATCCTCTCCGGTACAGTGGGCTAAGAGGTCAGGGTTTTTTGTTTTGTTTTGTTTTTTGTTTTTTAATTGCCTGAGGGCAGAATAAAAAGTATTCTAGGCCAGAAACCTATCCCCCAAAGGTGGTGAATGGAAACCCCAATTTTAAAATCCATTTCAGGGCTGGACTAGAAGACTAGGTGCAGGTACTTGGCACCCTGTGTGAGATCCTACTACACACACGGTGAAGAGGGAGAACAAATTTTTGCAAGTTGACCTCTGACCTCCCCCACCCACCCCCGTGCCTCATGACATGTGCATATTGCCCCATGCCCCTGCCACTTACATAAAATCATTAAAATTGAATTAACATCTACCCCAAATATTGCCCAAGAGCCTGGGCCACCACTTTTCTCAGAACCTACCCTGAGAAAATACTACTCACGACAAATTGCCCTTTAGGATGAGCCTCGCCCAGGGCAGCTCTGTCTAGGAAAAGGCTTCTGTGTCCCCAGGAAAGGTACAAGGAAGCCAAAGCCCACTGCTCACAGGGCCTGGTGTGCCCACTCCAAGGGTGCTCCTGGGCAAACCCTGGGCCATCTCAGAGCAGCCAGTCCCCAACAGGCAGCTAAGAACAGAGTAGCCAGGCAAGTGACAAGGTTATTGCCAAGAACAGAGAGCTTTCTCTCTCACCAGAGGCCAGGAGGGACAGCCCAACATGTATAGGAAGACACTGGGCAAGGCCAATCTTAGACAGTGAGGCAATGGGCACCTGTGAGGGGTAATGAGATGGAAAAGGATGGAAAAGGAACAGAAGACAAGGCTGGTGGCCCAGCAAAGAGGCCATATGGTCTGATAGCCATGTACAAACAAGAGTGGTTGTATAAAGATGTACAGATGAACAGTAAGTATATAGATAAACTAACTCCTCTGCAGGCTGTGCACCCTACCCACCAAGTTCTGTCCAAAGCTGGTTCAGCGCTCCAGCACATCCAGAGAGGAAGGTCCCTCTGGAGAACCATTCAGGCAACCTTTTAACTCTTTAACCTTGCGTTCAAGCCCTGAGTCCACTGGAAGACCCACAGACAGGTGGAGGGTATCTATGGCCACCAAGGTAAAAGTCTAGCATTCCCAACCCGTTTGCATAACCACAAAGATTTACCTGTGGCAGCTGCATAGTCAAATCCAGACATACACACAGACACACACAAACCCTGCCTCCAGGTCAGGTCGGCTGGCAGCATCTCCCTGATTTTGCCAGCTGGACCACACTGATGGAGGGGTGTGGCTCATTTGACTCAATGGCACATTATCTTCTGTAGCTTTGGCTAAAGAAATTGCATGGCTTTGGGAAGGATGCCAAACATACATGCTGGAGCTAGGGAGATGGCTCAGTCAGTAAAGTGCTCCTGCAGAGGGTATGAGGGCCTAAACCATAGAACCCACGTAAAGAGCAAGGTGTAGACATCTATACTGTAATCTGAGTGCTAGGAAACAGAGACAGGCGGATCTCTGGAGCTTTCTGGCCAGTTAGTGTACCCAGTCAGACTCTGCCTCCAGAAATAAGGTAGAAGAGTAACTGAGGAGGACACCAGCATCAACATCACACACATGCACGCGCACATACATACACACACATGCATACATACACATGCACAAATACACACACACACATATACACACACATACATGCACACACCACATACACATGCACAAATACACACATACACACACACATATATACACACACATACATGCACACACCACACACACACATACCACATACACATGCACAAATACACACATACACACACACACATATATACACACACATACATGCACACACCACACACACATACCACATACACACACAAATATATACACATACATGCACACACATACACATACACACATAATATACACATATACACAAACATATACATATACATACACATCACACACACATACACACATGCATACACACATGCACACACATGCACACATACATACACACACAAATATACACACACCACATACACACACATAAATGCACACATATACATACATACACACATATACACACAAACACATATAAATACATAAACACAAACACGCATATACACCTAAATATGTACATACATATGCACCATATGCACAGAGATATGCTTTGTGTCATGAGGGTGACAAATGTCAGCCAGAGAGCGCTGAGCAAGGTGAAGCTATGGCGAGCTGTGGCCAAGTGTGGACCCCCCATGCATATCTTTTCACAGGTCAATCTGGAGGAAGGGAAGCATCCACTAATTTCATAGATGTGTCCAAACTCCATCAAGGGTGACAGTTGAGACCAGAGCAGGAAAGTGTCTCTCCTATGGTGGCATTAGAGGTCAGGCTGGACAGCCCCGGGGAAAATCAGGAGAGTAATTCAGGAGGGCCTTTGGAAACTACACCTCAGTGAGGAGGAAGAGACAGGAGCACCATGGCCTGGGAATGGAAGAACTGAAGTGATTTCTGCAGTCACAGCTGGCTCTCCGCACTAGAGATGCCAGGACAGGAAACCGCACCTGTATCAAACACGGGCAGCTCTCCAGATGTCCCTTCCTACCCAGCATCATCCATCAGCCATTCCCAGGAACTAGTGTGATGGCTAGTAGTGTCAGCTTGACAGGATGTGGAATCCAGGAGAGGAGCCTCTGGCATGTCTTTGAGGGGTGTCTGGACTGGGTTAAGGTGGAGGACCAACCCTGACCATGGGTAAAGCCACTCCATGGGCTTTAGTCTTGGCCTGATTGAAAGGAAGAAAGTGGCTATCTGTCTCTGCTTCCTCGCCACGATGTCATGTGATCAGCTGCCTCACGTTCCCGCCACCATTACTTCCCTGCCGTGATGAACTGTACCCTCAAACCATGTGCAAAGCAAACCCTACCTTCCTCATGTTCATGTTGTCACAGCAGAGAGCAGAGCAAATAACACAGGCAGGCAAGCTAAGCGCTCCAGAGTTAAGGTGGCAGACGGTCAGCACAGATTTGATGCCACACTATTCCATTTCATGTGAGGGATCTGAAACCCTGAACGCATCCCTGTCAGGTACTCGGGCATCATGGTTCTGCTTAGCCTAGCCCTGCTGGGTCTGAAGACACACCGTGATGGTGCCCCCTCTATGGGCAGTGCAGCTCTGACTCATCACCATACACTGGAAGAGAAACTGAGATCCAGACAGGAGCTTCAGGCCAGTGCCACCAGCTTGCTACGCATAGAATCAACCCTAGTGTCTGTAGGGGATGGTTGTGGCTCCGTGGAGAGAGCATGGGTTTCTGAGATGCACCTGCAGTCACACTTGACCCTGCTATAAAAGCCACGAGACCCTGGTCCTTGAACCAGACTTCGTGGCACCTCCACTCTCCATGCACCTCACTACTTGGAGAATTAAGTATAAAACATGCCCCAGTGTTCCCAATATAAAATCACGTATGCTCAGCGGCAGCCACAGCAATGTGGTGACAAATGTTCTGTCAGCCTCCCTTCGCTCTCTCCATCCCCAACCCAGATGCCTAAGAGATGTTCTTTCCCGTCTAGGGGACAGAGCTGCCTAGAATTCACTGGGGAGGTGGGTATTAAGAGACGATATCACATCAGGCAAACAAACATGGCCACAGTACTCTTGTACCTCAAAGCATTAAGCCACCCCAGTTTTGTATGATCACATCTGAGTTAACCTGTGTTCCATGTGTTTGTGTCTAGGAGAGCCTCTTCCTAGCAAAGTCTATATGGAAGGAAGTGGATCTCCATTTCTGAGTGCACAGATAATGGCCGAAAGCCTGGGCCGTTGCTCCCATGTGGGGAACTCCATTGCCTCTGCCTCAGCTTCTGGGGCATGGTAAGACATAGGACTCTACACTCCCAAGGCAGCCTTAAGGTCTGGTCCACAAGGCTCACTGCCATCAGCTTTAGCCGCAGGCAAGCGGACCCCTTTCTTTCCAGCAACTCCCATTCACTCTTCCCATTTCAACCTAAAAACAGCAGACATAGGGCTCTAGTTAGGGACCCTACAGTCAAGTCTATAGCTGCCACTGCTGTTGTATATCTCAAGACAGCCAAGTCCTTCCCTACCTTTATGGTCCTGAGTGTGCTGCCACAAGGCAGACATCAATGAACATGTGTGTTATAATAAAGTCATTTCAAGAGCAGGAGGACTCTGGCCGGGTTGACTTGAAAACAGTCTGTGTTTTGAAAAGCAGAGAAAACTTGCATCATGTGCATCTGGCACATTATGTAATGTTCCACGGTGTCATCCAAGGGGGTGGTGGCAGCAGCAGCATGCCCTCTCTTGGATCCTTCCCATGACTGGAGAACCCTGAGCTATAATGGACCCGATTCATGGTATCTGTGACATCATCTGTTGACTTACCAGGGACCTCAAAGCTGGACCCTCACATCAAAGAGCCTTTTGAATAAGGGGCAAAAAGATGCAGCCTCTCCATGGGGGGCTCTCAAGCGGATGGTCCCCTCTCCACTGGGATGCTCAAGGGGTTCTGGTGGAAACACGACTACTATTCCATACACTCACTTAAGGACAGGTCACTCCCGGAAACCCTCCCTGTTCTGGAGCCGGTAGCACCCCGGACAGCACTCGCACATGGAGGAAATGGCTATAGGAGCGACAGTGGCCAAAAGTCTACAGCCTTATTCACGATCACACCCTCAGTCTCCCTCTGTCCTGGGCTGGGCGGGCCACCTCTTACTCATCTCTGGAGCATACACCTACACCTGCACCTTACTGTCTCACGGCCCCTCACTCCTCCGGAAACCACCTCTGCCCATGCCCACCTGACACAGGGTCCTGTCACAGGGCACCTTCCCCATGCTTCAGCCCTAGTATCTCCTCTACCCCAAATGACTCGGGCTTCAATTAGACACTCGGTGCTAGTCATCAAGTGACCTAAGTCTGAGGTGATATGGCACAAACCCCAAACACTGCCTGGGTGCATAAGTCCCTCGGCTCATCCAGCTGAGCCCCTGTGAAAACAATGACAAGCACACCGACAGGAAGGATGAAATGCCCCCCCCCCTGTTATTGTTACATGCATATGTGTGTGCATGTTTGTATGGGTGCAGGTGCATATGCACATGTGAATGTATGTGAATGTGGAGACCAGAGACACTGAGTCCTTCCAATGGCTTAACAAGTCGACACACAAGGTCTCTCACTAACCTGAAACCCACCAAGTAGGCTCAGCTGGATGGCCAAGGAGCCCTATAGATCCAATGAGCACTATAGATGCAGCCTCTGCCTCTCCAGTGCTTACAGGCATGCTGGATCCCACTCGGCTGTTTGGGTTTGTTTGCTTTGCTTTTGTTTGTTTGTTTTTTAACCATGGTTTCTGGGGACTGAGCTCAGGTCCTTGGCAAGTATTCCCCCAACTAACTATCTCCCCAGCTACTACCACTGCACACAATTTATTTTAAATAAACTGTAAAGAAAAAACAAACCTTGACTCAAAAGGCCTAGCAACCTCACTGCATCCCCTAACAGCCCCCAGGGGGACACTCAAGTTGCTAATCTCACACATCACAGATAGAAGAGACCAGCACACGGGAGCAGCTACCACGCACAGGAAGCAAACTCTAACCACAGGCTGTCTTCAAGCCCGACTCCGGCAAGCACAGGCTGCCCTTCCTTGCTTGTCTCTCTTGTTGCCGGATTTTGTTTTGATTCCCACCCCTGCCCCTCACTCCCACCCCGATTGATCAACCGTGTTTAAGCAGCCAAGGTTGCAAAATCAAAGGCCTCCTTCGAGCTGCGCGGAAGGACCACACATTGATTTGTTCTTTCCTGGAACCGCCAAAGGCCACTTCCACAGTCCTGCTTGCAGCTGACCTGAACCCCGCAAGCATTTAGGGAACAAGCTAAGGTCAACCTGGCGGCTGGAGTCTGGCGAAGGCCAGGCAATTAACTATCATCTCACCAGAAGCAAAGATTGTTTAAAAGCTTGGCGCCAGAAAGCTGACGGCTTCAGGCTAGGACAGATTTATAAAAATGGTCAAGGAGCCAGCATCCAACGACACAGAACCTAAACAAAGGCTCTGCTGACATCAAGCTTTCAGATACACCGTGCTCAGGCTCCTAGTTAGGACAGCAACTAGCCTATACTGTTGTCCAATCAAAAACGCTGACTGCCAAGCTGGGCGGGGCTTGTAGCCCACTGGTGGGTGGGTGAAAGCCTTGGGGAAGGAGGAGCCTGGTGGTTAAGTACTCAGTTTCTTGCTGCAGAAACTCTTCCTGACTTGGGATTTGGGACACCAGCCACCAGGTGAGATAGAGTATGACTGAGGAAAGCCTTTCGAAGTGGCTAACAGGCTCCCAGCAATGCTGCCAATTCCCCCTGGTAATCAGCAGCCTGCAAAACCATCAAAAGGGAATACCTAAGGACCAAACTTGTAGCATTGTCCGAAGTTAAGTCTCCAGGACACTCACTTGCTGAGTTTCCCACCAGCCTCGGTGGCTGTCTGTCGATATTGCAACACAACACTGGCGTCTACAAAGTTCATATTCAAGAACCGTAAATCTCAAAATGACTCTGGTACATTTACGACTCTGTGCTGTGCCAGCTTCTTAGCAAGATTCTGGGTTAACTGGGCCTTGGGATGCAGGTGGAACAAGCCTGCCTGCAGGCCCTTTGCCTCCAGGACTCCGAAATCACTGTGGCTCTTGAGGTAGGTACACACGTCCAGTGCAATGCTTCCCACGCCACACAAAGTGTCTGGAGAACAAAGGTGGCATCCACGAACTTTTCCCCAAACCACCAGTGTTGGGTTCCAGTCCCCTGAGTGGGCTGCCTTTTGAGATCTCCCACCATCCTGGGCAGTATGGGAGAGCAGGTTTCCGCTCTACAATAGCTCCGGCAAATTAAAAATGCAATAGATAAAATATAGAATTAGAAGTGGATGAAATCTCTCAGAATACAGGGATGGAAAATAATAAAGATAAGAAAATTAGCGACGAAAGTCTCCCCGAGCCACTATCTAAATAGAGTTCTGGAAGGTCAGAGAAAACAGAAGAATAGAAATTGTAATGGTGGAGTTAGAGGAAATGTTCCAGAACTGAAAGACAGTCTCAGACAGGAAGAATTCAGAAACTATTCGACGAAAGAGACAGGAAGAAGCCAGCATCAGGGAGCCCTTGAAGGGGCTCTTGACTGTGAAGAGCTTCAGTGGCCCAGAGGAAGGGACTGCCAGTCTCGAACATGACACTCAACTAATGCAGCAATCAAGAATTAGACAAGAGGTGCCGGGCAGTGGTGGCGCACGCCTTTAATCCCAGCACTTGGGAGGCAGAGGCAGGCGGATTTCTGAGTTCCAGGCCAGCCTGGTCTACAGAGTGAGTTCCAGGACAGCCAGGGCTACACAGAGAAACCCTGTCTCGAAAAATCAAAAAAAAAAAAAAAAAAAAAAAAGAATTAGACAAGAGGAGACCCATTTTCCCAGTTCGAGTTCTCAGACAACACACCACCCTGGTACCCACTCTCAGCAAAGATGTGTGCCAGTAACCCACAAGTTGGCACCATCAGAAGGCAAGAAGCAGTGGAAGGGGAAGGAACACATGGTGAGGTTTAACTGACAGCCCAGACGACAGCCAGATCCCAGGCATGGAGGGCAACAAGCCCAGACTCGAGCAGACGGAGCACCTGGATTTACCCAAGAAGTCAGAACCAAGAGACAGAATTCACCTGATGTCCCAACCACCCAAAACAGCCATCCAATACAGAAAGAGTTTGGGATTAAATACATAAACCCTTAAGTTAGCAACAAGATCAACAGCAATATCTAAACTCCCAAGAATGCAAAAGGCAGAACAGGAGGCAAAGGAGGCCAAGCCTTCCAACAGACTAAGCTTTGAGCAGCACAGACCTATGAGAACACTGAGATCCCCCAAAGTGTGTTGGAACTAGATCAGGAAGTAAGGGTTGAGGGCCAAAGAGCAGGAGCAGAGAGCTGTGCATGCTTACATTTCATAGGAGTCAGAGCATAAGACTAAAGGCGTCAAGATTAAGGCATGCAAGCATCTGATTCGGTGACAAACGAATCATCAAACGCATCAGCTTAAAAAAACAATTTTAAGAGGAATTGTCCAAGGAAAGGGCAAACAGGGGAGGGGCTGAGAGGAAAGGAAAAGGGGGGAAGGCATGAGGCCTCATGATGTTCTAACAGACAGGAGACCTGGGGATGAGTGTCCCCTTTCACCCAGCATCAATAGGCTCACACACAGGTCTGTCGAAGCCCAGGGATTGATTCTCCCTTCAACTCCTCCTTTCATACGCTCAGGTGTGAACACAGCACTCTAGTGCCCAGCTCAGGTGTGAACACAGCACTCTGGTGCCGAGCCTGGCACAGCTTCCAGAAAACAACTGGAAGCCACCACCGCCAAGACAGATCCAAGGGCAGCCGTGCTGACCTGGGCCGTCTCACCTGTGACTCATGCTGACACCCTCTGCTCCTCTTCATTTCCTAGCAGAGTGAGGTATCTCATGGTATGTGTGCTCCTGTGAGGCCATCACCAGGCGACCGTGGGCTGTCTGTGCCCAAGGCCCTCAGCTTGGATTTGTTAAGTGTGTGGGGGTTTGTTTCGGAGCAAGTTCAGATTAGACAGACGTTCTCTTCTACACTGGCCTCAGTGTATGTATCTGTACAGTGGGGCCATAACACCAACCTCAGAGGGTGACATCAGAATGAAATTACCTAAATAGAAGACACTGAACGCTTTATAATCTGTCATCACCATCACACAGTCCAGGATACAGAGTAAAGGACAGTTCCCATGGCCACCTCTAGTCACTTCAACCATCATTCAGTCTATAAGCATCATATTCGTCAACTTCTTAAACTAGGAGCCCTGTCCTGACACTTCTCAGCTGCCCCGTGATTACCAGTCAGGAACTATAGGCTGAGAGCTTGGCCTTCTGTCTTGTTAGTTGGAGTTACCAGTGTATAAGTGACAATGAGCTTTGTCCAGTCCCAAAAGGCAGGTGACAAGCCTGCCCAAGGTGGTGACTTCTTGCCCAGTATCATTTGCTATTTGATCAGCTGGTCCTTGATACATGGCCAAGTCTCCATACTTCCTCCCCAACCCCAGTTCCAGCCTCCTCTTAGAGCCTCCACCCTAGCCTCATCTTTGCAGACTTCACTCTGATTTCTGATTCCTGCACTCAAAAAGCCCAGAAGCCAACCCTCCGGTCTTGCTTGGTCCTTCAGTGGTGGAATCTCTATCTCTCAGGTACAGGTAATAACCATCATGGAGCAGAGAATCCCACGGAGGAATCCACTTGCTGAATCACTCCAGCTCGTGTGCTTAGCTTTCTTACACAGCCCAGAACCACCTGCCTAGGGATGGTGCCGCCCACAGTGGACAGGACCCTCCCACATCAATTATCAGTCAAGATAACTCTCCTCAGACTTGCCCACAGGCCAATCTGACCCAAGCATTTCCTCCAAGGAGGCTTTCCTCTCAGATGACTCTAGGCTATGTGATCTTGTCAAGCTGACAAACCTGATTAGGACGCCACCCCACACACAGCCTGCATGGAACATCAAACAGATCACCACAGAGCCTCAAGCCGTCTTCTCTAACTCTGGCTAGATAGTCCCTAAGTCAGCCTGACAACCAAAGACCTGCTTTTCTGGTATCTCATCATCTCCGTGTACATCCCTGCTTTAGCAAATACCACAGAGACAAAAGCAAAGTGTGCTTAGCAATGGTCATGAACAGCACCATAAACTCTCCATGGAGACGGCAGTAAAACAAGCTGACCTCTGCTCTAAACGGAGGGGAGGAGGCATGGAGGCAGGGAGGTGAGCCTGGAAATACTTGTGTGGCCATTCGGCTAGACTCCCACACAAAACAAGGTCAAATGTCATTTTCTGGGAGTGAAGTCCCTTGCAACTTACATGTCTAGACTGGGAACTTTTTAAAATATTGTATATTCATTGCATAAAAGTGATGGGATTCACCATATTTCTATATAGGCTTATTGAGTACTTTGATGCTATTCATACCTATTTCCCTCTCTTGCCCTCACTCCCCAAATCTTGCTGGTTACCTTCCTTTTCCTGGATACCTTCTCTCCTACTGTCATGGTGTGTGTGTGTGTGTGTGTGTGTGTGTGTGCGTGTCTGTGTCTGTGTGTCTGCGTAAGTGTGAGTGTGTGTGTCTGTGTGAGTGTGTGTATCTTTGTAAGTGTGTGTGTGTCTGTGTGAGTGTGTGGTGTGTGCAAGTGTAGTGTGCATATATGTGTGTGTGGTGTATGTATATGAGCGTGTGTCTGGTGTGTGTATGAGTGTGTGTGGTGTGTATGAGTGTGTGTGGTGTGTATGAGTGTGTGTGTGGTATGTGTATGTGAATGTGTCTGATGTATATATGTGTGTGTGTGTGTCTGGTGTGAGTGTGTGAATGTGTGTGTGTTGTGTGTATGTGTGTGTGAGTGTGAGGTGTGTGTATGTGTGTATGAGTGTGTCTGGAGTGTGTATGAGAGTGTGTGAGTGTGAATGTAGTGTGTGTGTGTGTAAATGTGTGTGAGTGCGAGTGTATGTGTGATGTGTGCATGTATATGTGTCTGGTGTGTGTGTGTGTGTGTGTGAGTGAGTGAGTGTGAGTGTGTGTGTGAAATAGATTTTTAATTCTAGATTGCACAGATGACAGAGAACGTTCAATGTTTGCCCTTCTGGGTCAGGCTTACTTTGTCCGACACGGCCTGCAGTTACAACAGTTTCTGTACACATTCTAGCACTTCCCTCTGGGAAGGTGAGCATGAGAAACACTGGGGTCCACTTTATCCAAGGAACGAGCTTTTCCCTGGGAAGGAGAGTGGCTGGTGGCATAGATATGTCCAGAGGGTAAGGTTGCAGGGCTGAATCTGGCCTGGTGGCCAAACTACAGATCGTACGAGGTGCACAGAGGTGTGGCCCAAGTAGGTTTGGCTCCAGGTCCAGGGCTGGCGTGCCCTAGGTGAAGAAGGAAGCAGGGATGATGTCATTACATTCAGGTTCTTCCCCAGCAAACCAGATCATCTCTGAGCCCCTCTCCACCTGCTGCCCCAGATCCTAACCAGGTGCTCAGAACTCTGCCTTCTAAGTATGTCACAGCATAGGAGACGATTAAAATAGTCTTAAAAAGAGAAGACTATAAAGTGGCAAAGGCTCCAGCTGCATGAGAACCACCCCCTGGCTGCCCCACCCCCCAGGAGGGAACAGCAGGAGTGGGGTGTGACGTCATCGGGGCTCTATCCAATTCCACCCGGCGCGCTGCAGAAGTGGCTTTTGACCAGGGCTTCCAAATGCCCCCAACTCCTCTTTCAGCTTTTACTCATTGTCAAGCATTTCAGGTAATCATCTCCAAGAAGCCCCGGGCTCTAGGGCAATCACAAGGAGGATATCAAGTGGGCTCCTGAGTCCACTGCCTAGATCCCTGCCTTTCAACCCCAGCTCTGGACTTGGCCTCAGATGGGTAAACCCATTGTACAGCAGGCAACAGAACGCATGCCAGACATGTCGTCAGTTCTGGGGTAAGAATGGATGGACAGCTTTACCCACGAGCACTCTACGCTCATCCAGTTAGGAAAACTCCTTCCCTGGGGAGATGGATACAAGAGCCTAACCTGCTTATGAAGTCCCAAGAACAAACCAAACGACAATCTCAAACTTCCAATGTGAGGAACCAATGGCTTTATGTGAGGGTTACCCCAAAGCTGCAGGATAGAGGAGCCGGAACCTCAAGCGAGTGTCCACTGACCACCCTCCCCGCTTCCTAGGAGGGAATGTCAACAGTCAACAAGCCTTTCTTGGGGTCTCCTGCAACAAGTCACAGCCATTCTGAGGAAGAGGCCAGTTGTTACGGCCCTACTAGCGACTCCCACTTGTCACGCAGAGTCTGGCTTTCAAAACTACAGTCCTCCACCATCCTACAGGAAGTTCGCCAGTTGCCATGGTTCCGACCGGAAGTCTTCGACTCCTGCCGATGCTGGACAGAGCTTGTCCTTTTCGTCTCCCGGGGAAGGCTAGCTACCTCACACAGCTGATTGGCCTCCTTGGATCCCTGAGTGTCCGCCCTGCTTTAGAAGAAAGGTGACTGCATATGCCATAAGTGTTAGCATGACATCAAGGCCTCACCCTGAACTGCTTCTAGACCAAATCTGCTGTGCATCAGTGAGGAGAAGACGGGTGTGGCTAGCGTGTTCCTCAGATGGGAGTCCCTGGGACAGCTTGGTGGGTCGTGTCCAAGGTGGAGCAATGACTTGGAAAAACATTTATCTAACAACGGTCATGACTAGCAACTAAATTGGAGATATATAACATACAAATCCTCTCTCTCTCTCTCTCTCTCTCTCTCTCTCTCTCTCTCTCTCGCACAGGCCACACACACCCTCTCTCTCTCTCTTGAATTTTACTGTTTCTACATTCCCCAACTTGACTCTTTTTCTGCACCTGACCAAGTGGTATACATGGCCTTCTGGGTGCCTTCTTCCGTACCCAGCCATGGATAATATCCAAATGAATGGGTATAGCTACATACAAAAACAAAAACAAAAAACAAACAAATAAACAAACAAAACCACTTTATTTATAAAATGAGCAGCAGGCCAAATGTAACCTATGGCTAAAGTTTAGGACTGACCACTCGGTGAGGAGAAAATTAATCACAGAAAAGCAAACACACCAATAAAGAGGAAAAAACCCTCAGACTCCCCAAAGGCTGCTTGTACTTCCTTCTATGACAGACAGAATCTACCAGTATTTTCTTTTTTCAAAAGACACCAAGGGACGTGAAAGTAGGTTTCTATGGGAACGGGAGTTCACTTTTAATGGCGCGACCATTATAAAGACAATCGCTTTATTTTTCTTCTTCCCTTCAGACACAGGGTAGGCGTAACCTATGACCTGTTGGGCAGGATTTTGCCCGGAGCTCTGCTGTTCCAATAAAATATAAAATGCCATAGTGTTCTACAGGCCAACAGGGCACTTCATGAAAGCCAGGCCTCTTGGGCAAGAGGCACTTCCCTAGAATGGCTGATCTGGTCCCGTGTTTTCCTTCCCCAGGCAGTTATGGTGCCAGTAGGCAGCTTGGCTGTTCTGAGGAGGACAGGCCCCTCTGGCTGCCAGCATCCTGGGTTCAATCCTCTTCATAGGTCAGTTACCAACCCACAGGGGAGGGCTTGCCTCTAGCTATGTACAACTCCATTTTCAAGATGAGTTCTGCCCCCTCTGGTTTCTGGGTACACAGATAGGCAGGAGTCTCCTTTTGCCTTCATCACAAAGCCAGCCAGGGCAAATCAAGAATGCCTACCATTTACTGCTGTGTGCCTTTTCTATAGAAAACCCGAGAACTGCAGCCTTTTCTGCTGGGTCTCAGGGTGGAAATGAATCTCTGGCACTTGAATGTGAAAAGAATCCAGGAACCCAGCCAACAGAGCTGCGTGGAGCCCAGAACCACACGTGGGCAGCCCACGCCCCGTGTACCACAGGCCAGAATGCAAATGGCTTTAGGCAGATAAACAATGCCTAGGCCCAACCTCTCTTGACACCACCTTCCAGGGGTAACTCAGAGCTCCCAGTAAGCCAATTCCTACTTTACCAAGGCAAAAAGCTGAGAAATTGCAGGCAAAAGATTTATTTCCCTGGGTCCCACGGTACGTTAGCCACAGTATCAGAGCCTCAACGCTGACCATCAACCTCACAGGCCAGGCTGTGTTCCCCAACCACACAAGAAAATGCCCCAAGAAAGACCTTTCCCAGATGGTGAGCTTTTACCTGCAAACCAGAGATGACTTAGGGCCTGGGGTCTGACTGAAGACCCAAAACATCCACACCAAGATTCATGCCTGGGAAACAAGCACACAGCCCCAGTGCTAGTGACCCAGCAAGGCAGCCCTCTAGGGACAAAAAATCTACATCTGATTTTCTCCTGGTTTTTAAATGGAACCTTCCAGGGTACTAACTGTGCTGACAGCCGGGGTGGGGGCGGGGGGGTGTGGATTCAGGGAGTGGGGATAGAGAAAGGCCCTTTCTGGGCTCTTCCCTCTCTGGCCTGGTCCCAGAGCACAGACCATCTAGACTTGGGTAGATGAGCAGAGCAGAGAGTGGGCTCTAGGGGGAGAAGGGAGGTAAGTAACTAGGGGTGAGGAGGTTGGTATGGTACCTCCAGCAGACCACAGCTGGCGACCCCATACCAGACTCTTTGTGGTCTGCTGGGGGCGCCACACCAGCCTGCCAGGCCAACCCAGCCTTTTTCTCATCCATAGGCTTTGGCACCACTCTTCCAGGGGTAGACCTAGCAGCTACCCATGTTGTGGGATGTTGTCCTCTTTGCAGACCACTATTATCTTAGTCAGACATCATAACCACATTTCACAAGACAGGACCTGCGGGCATTCTCCTGTGGGCATCCCCGACATGCAGGTCACCCTTCTCCCATGTCCCACCTCTAATCCCAGTGAGCACGTGGTCTCAGGAAGTGTTAGAGTAAATAGGAGGTAAAATGTCAACTTGAATGGGGACTCCAGCTTTCATGAGTTGTCACCCATGTAAGTGGGGGGACAACTTTATAGTGATGTAGCTATTTTAGGGTCACCCCCAGTCCTATAATAGCTCACCCCTACTTCTGAGAATGAGCCCAATAAACTCACTGTCCCACAAAGCTCGACATGAATGGAATTGTTCCTTTGGCTTGTTGTTGGCATCTTATGTGGGTGAAGAGATGTTTCTTCCTGTCTCCTCAGGAAAAGTTATACCAACATCAGGTCCCTGATGCCACTACCAGGTCAGGAAGCCCTGCTGTAGTCCATGAACTCCCTGGAGGGCTTAGCAGGGACACAGTGGGGTGGCTGGATGGTGGGTGGATCTGAGGAGGGAAAGCTAGGCCAGAGCCTAAAAAAGCCATTAAGAAGCCCAAGCAAGCTCAGAAGAGCCAGAGCCTGGGCCCAGGCCACTGAGGAGGAGGAGGAGGAAGAGGAAGAGGAGGAGGAAGAGGAGGAAGCAGTAACAGAGACAAGCACGAATCCTTCTGGAACATACAAACAATGCCCTATAGAGAACAAACGAAGTCAAGTCTATGGTCAAAGTCCAAGTTCAAAGGCCCACTTGGGACCTTCACAGCCATCATCAATGAGGTTAACATCCTCTCTACCTGTGTGCTTATACCCATAGGTTGCTTGCCCTCAGCCTCACCTGGGTTCAAATACCGGCTAGACTTGCAAGTCACATGACCTTGGGGGCGGTTCTGACTAAAGGTGGCAGTGCCTGTCAGAGACCAGTCAGCAGGACTCAGGCAATGGCAATGATGCTGCTGAGTACCCCTCAGAGGAGGGATGTGACAGCCTGGTGTCTGTCCCAACCACCTCACCGAGCCCCCTCTGAGAGGTGAGTCTACGCCAAGCTGTTCTAGAAAAATCAGGCTAGAAACAATGACATCAAGTCCTTAAGGTAGCAGAAGAGGACACAGCCCCAAAACAGAGATGACCACCCTACAGCTGCATCAGGGAACTGAGCCCTGATTGTCCTGATGCCTGAAATGGTGTTCTAAAAGGTTCAATGTGCCTGCCCCACCTCACCACGCAAAACAGAAAACCCGGGGATTGGGAGAGAGCTGCCAGGCTCCTAATGAGCAGGAGCCCACTCAAACCCTGGCTCCGCAGCCCTGGTCCAGAGTGGGTCACTCCTCATCTGGACTCTGGAGCAAAGAGGAGAGGCCAGCAACACTGTCGTCGGGACACTCAGCAGTCAGCTGGGAGGAGGCGCCTGGCCACCTCTAACCTCTATACCACCTGCCACGGCTCTGCAGACACTCGGGGTCAGGGAGCCTATGCTTGGAACTTCCTCCCGAGGGTCATTTTCTCCTCTGTGAAAAGATCAACAGCCAGAGCCACCCTCACTCCCTTGCAAGGGACCCTGTAAGTTTTCACAGGGAGTCTGTGCCAAGGGATGCCATGCTGCACCAGAGAACCTTGGTGACAAACTGCTCGATGGCCATCGTGGGCTCCTGTCTGACAGCCTCATCTGCTGTGTGGCTGTTAATGGAGGAATGCCCCCCGCCCCCCACGGAGGGAGGCTGGGTTTTTCACGCAGCCCATCTGGCTTCCCTCCACCCCAGTGTTCCTCTGGAGAAGGTTTTCATATCACAATCACAGCCTGGATTCTAGAACCCTACAGGCCAGGGGGACAGAGGCAGAGGTGGAATGTACGGACATTGTGAGACAACATGCTTCCTAATAAACACATGAACACCCGGGGAAGAAGGACCAGCTAACTTCAAGCTGCTCTCTGAAAGGCAGCCTGCAGGGCCTAACCTCAGTCTGCCTTCACTGCTGACCCCAGAACCACCTTGTGCCAGGAACAGAAGACTCCAATCAGCCTTGTTAGACCAACAGTAGGAGCTGCCTGCGAATGGTACCAGGAGCCTCCATCCCTTTGATTGCAGACCCTTGAAGTCCCACTGCCTCCACCAAGTGTGATCACCAAGACACTGTGGCCACCTGTACCCAGGGCAGTCACAACCTTATAAATCAAACCCTGAGCCAGGCTCTGCTGGCCACGCCTACCCACAGCCCACCTAAACTCAGGCAAGCCAGGGCCCCCAACTGCTCATCCAAACAATATCTGGGCCTCTGACATCCACCAGCTGGCTCAGCAGATGCTCTGAGATCAATGTAGAATGATTTCCGGACTTGGACTTTTGGTTGAGACCTTCTCAATACCACAGGAACAAAAAAGAGAATATCTCTGCTAGGCTCCTAGTCCAGACAGAGAAACAGAGAAATAGAAGACAAGATCCCCCTGGCCTGAACTCCATTCTTGCTTTATCTCAGCTATGCCAGGCAAAGCAGACAAGTCCCACTCAACAACTGCACAGAACTAATGATCACCCCACAAAACACAGCTGACTTTGCCCAAGCTGTTACAACCCAAAGGTCCTTCCTCAGATGACTAGAGAATAGAATGGTGGTATATCCATTCAGCGGAATAGTACTCAGCAGTTAAAAGGAACTATAGCTATAGTAAAGACTGTGTGGATGGATCTAACATCAAGTTGATCAAAAAGGGCCACATCAAGAGAACACATTGAACTGCACCATTCAACTGTAATGGGGTCCAGAGACAAATTGAACCTACGTGAACTAAAAACAAAGATGAGGATAAGGATCAGGCTCAGAATAAAGGTTGCCTTGGTGATGGGCGGGTGAGGTTACTGACTGGGAAGGAAGGTGAGGGATCTGGGAATCTTTATGTAGGTAGCAATTACCTGAGGTGTACCCACAACTAAAAGCATGCTAAGCTTACGTTTAAAGTCAGTCTGTGTCATACATGTGTGTAATACATATGACATTTGAAATACATGATTTGAAGTTGGCCTCTTACTAACAGAATCCATTGCTGTTCAAATTATAACTGATATTTTGCCTGAAAGTGTGGTCACCTCAAAGCGAGGAGCTGAGACACACACACACACACACCCCAGCCCTTCAAGAACCATCGCAAATCATGCTGTGTAGTCCCATCTCTCTGCCTCACTTCGCCGCCTGTTCCTTTACAATAACTGAGCTCTACGAGGGGACCTGATCCTACAAGAATAATTGTCTGTGACAGATAGTATGTGCTCATTAAAATGCCTCATGATTGCCTAAGGTACATGAGACACACCAGATCTGACAGCCCCAACCAGATACCATATCAGCAATGGTATGCTGCCCACCCCAAACCAAACCCAAGCTCTCTCCATCACTGCAGCTCTGAACCTCCTCCTTTGACACAAATCACAGTAGCTGTACAGTAGCAGAATCCAGAGCTGCCAGTGCAGTGCCCACTCCCTGTGCCGCCCGCTGGCTCCTTTTCAGGTCACCTCTGCCACCCTGCACTGTCCTTGCCAAACCTCAGTTGGAGAGGGCCACGTGAGCTCCCAGAAAACACTCTCTCAGGTGTAATGTTTAATCTAGACTCTTCCCCCACCCCCCCGCAGGGGCTCCCTGCCCTGCTGGCAAAAGGGACACCCACAATCCTCCTGCCCCACCTCTGTCCAGACCTCCCAGTTGGATCCTGGCGAATTCAACCTTGGACTCTTCTTCAGCCCCAAGTCAGTAGGGGAAGTGGCTAACCCAGCCTCACCTGTGCACGGGGCCAGGTGGGTGAGGAGGCCGGAAGTGGATTTTTGTCCAATTCTGCAAAGCTCCCATAGGAGAGAGGGGGCTCGAAACACACTCCACCCACAGGGCTTGAGAGCAATGCCTTTTGCGAGTGGGAGGGGTGGGTCTCTTTTCCTTAAGATCTCTCTCTCTCTCTCTCTCTCTCTCTCTCTCTCTCTCTCTCTCTCTCTCTCTCTCTCTCTCTCTCTCTCTCTCGTTTGTTAAGTTTCCACACCCAATACTTTCTTTTGAAAGATACTTCATAGTCATAGGTGGCAGAACCACAGAGCCCAAGTCTGACACACGGGCCACCAGGAGTTTCTCTTTCATCTTGTCAACCGCCTCAGGCAAGGGGGTTTAGTTCCAGCCCCTCCCCAGTCTGTGGGCTGGGTAGAGAAGGTCTACTGAACCTCACTCAGTTCACTGCAGTCCTCAGCGTGCCCCCATCATCCAGAGCCTCTCGGGACTGACGCTGTGCCCCACTCCAGGTCCCCAGCCCCATAGATACTTCGGAAGTGCTTCAAGTCTGGCTTGTGCGCACACAGCACACACAGTGGCACTTTCTCCTGGCCCTGACCTGGGCCACCGCCCCCAAGACTCCACGTACAAACTTCTCTAAACTACCGGAGGAGGTAGGAGGGGGATGAGGGTCCCCTGCTGGGAATGGGGTGCACACGCGCGCGTGCCCACACGCACACGCGTGCACACACACACACACACACACACACACACGCCCACGCACCGCCCCACCCCCTGAGCTCTGCAAACCCGGCGCAGGCCAGCCACACCGGCTCCGGGGCGCACGGGGGACCCAGCGGGGCCCACGCTTGGTGGATACGGGCCCTCCGGGGAGGCCAGGGCCGCGGTACCTTGCAGGTTTTGCACACGGATGTCGCTGATCTGCCCGATGAGCTCCTCGCGCTGGAACCAGTCCCACTCCTGAGCAGCCATGGAGCGCGCGCGGCGGGCCGGGGCGGCGGGCGGCGGGCAGCGAGCGGTGGGCGGTGAGCGCGGGGCTGGTGGGCGGGCGAAGGGCCGGCCCCGCCGCGGGCGGACGGGCTGGCGGGCGGGCGCGGGCGGCGGAGCGGGGCGCCCGGCGCGCGCTCACTGCCCGGCGGGGGCGGGGGCCCCGGGCGGGAGGGAAGAGGGCGGGGCGGGGCGGGAGGAGCCGGCCTCAGGACAGTCCTTTTTTTTTTTTTCCTTTTTTTCCCTCCCCCACCCGCAGGGTGGGTGTTGGTTGGATTGTTTGGTCGCAAACGCACAATGATGAGGCGCAGGGGGGTCGCAGCCCATAGATTGTGATGTCTTGAGGGGGTGGGCCTGGTGACGCAAGCCAGGGTGCCCCTAGAGCTGGTCCAGGATGTCTGCCCCTTCCCTATCCTGTCCCTTCTGGTCGCAGTAGGAACCCCTCCTATGCCTGGATCATCTCCCTGCTAAAGGCAGCTAAACCCTGTCCATCTCTGATCCCAGGACCATGGAAAGTGAGTGATGGGCTAAGTGATGTGGAGATGGAGTTTCCTGTAGAGCAGGAGTTGGGGGCAGCGGGAGTGGGAGGGGGATCCTTTCTTGGTTTAAGAGTAAAGGCCACTTCCGGTTCTCTCCAGCTGTTGGGAGAAACCCTCCCAGAAATGGGTACCTTTGGGGTCTTGGCCATAAGAAATCTGGTGTTTTATCGAAACCCCAAGGACAGGCTGGGCAATGGCTCAGGTGGTTTCCTGCTTGCCTCGCACGCAGGAAGCCTTGGGTTTGATCCCATGTGCAACATAAAGGGAGTATTTGCACAATCTGTGGTCCTAGCACTCTGGAGATGGAGGCAGCGGGAGAAGTTCAAGGTCATTCACAGCTACCTGGATGAGTTTAAGGTCATCCTGCGATACCTGAGACAGAACAGGCCTTTGTGGTTCCCACTCTGGGCCCCTGGGTCTTTTAACCTGAGAGTTCTGGAGCTTATCTTGTTTGGGGATCCACGGGGCCTGTGTACTTGCAGCCAGGGCTCCTTTATCGGTTAGCCAGCAGAAAATCTGGGAGTTTGTCTAAAGTGAGGAATGACTTAGGGGTCCACAAGTCCCAGTGTCTGGCTCTCTGTTCAGATTCTACCTACAAGAAAACGAAGTATGCCATTGGTAGGATGAATGCCCAGAGGGAGAAAGTGTGCAGAGCTCTCTGAGTGTGGAGACTCACCGAGGCCTGCTGACCATTGCCATGTCTGTGGAAAGCCCAGCAATGAGCAAGCAAAGATGAAGGCCACAGACATGTCTCCTGGGAGAAGCAGGCCCTGGGGGGCAATGAGAGACCCTTAAGTCATTTGTGTTTAGCCCAGCTGAGATGACAATCCCAGATCAAAGTGATCTTCAGAAAGGGGGACATTGTCAGCTGGGGGCAAGGAGCCAGGGTGGAGGCAACATCACCAAGGGTCCCATAAAGCCTGACCCTGAAGCTGAGACTAAAGGGGGGAGAGACCCACCTCCCCAACCCCCCAAAATCTAACCCCCGGGACCAGGCATCCACCCAGCAGAGTAGCCTCAGTGCAGATCATGGGTGTCTGAGGCTCTCACTAGACCACTCTGTCCCTGCCTGGATTCATAGTTACACTATAGAGCCAGCTCCAGTTAACATGCATGGTCTCACCTCTCCTCAACAAGGCGTCCCACTTAAATTCGATTTCTATCTTTGCTGTGGGTTGAAAATCATTTCCTTCACAAAGCCAAGTGCTGAGAAAGTCAGCTTCGTTGTCTCCATCGTGAGATGGCCAAATAGAGAACTTGACTCAAAACAGTATGTGGTTGAAAATGATCAGAAAGGACAGGCTATCTGTGATGCCTATTCTTGGGAATGACGGGGAAGGAGGCCTGAGTCACTGCTGATTAAACACCAACTGTAAATCTGATGTTTCTTTGAATCAAAATGCAAGGAATTTTAGGTGGTTTTCCAAATGGCCTGGGAGCCAGAACTCACTGTGAAGCTGACCCCTAACAGCACCTGGATTGTCACTGAATGAATAGGATCTCCTACAGGACCTCTAAGGGCGTTGGGAGCACACCTGGCCTCTCTCATTGGTCCTTGGGCTTATACCCTCACCTGTCAATCATAGTTCTCCACTTCGATCTATTGCTACAAGTTGCTGCAGGTCCTAGCTATCCCCAGGGCTTGTGGTCTGGTGTGCTCTGTCCCTCTTGGATTCATGTTTGGAAGCCTGCCCAGCCAACATGGTGATTTCAAGAGGCTATGAGACCCTAAGAAGTGTGACCTCCTGAGAGGTCTTAGGTCTCAGAAGGAATTAAAGTCGTTCTCGTGGGACCCCAGCTGTTGTCACAAGACCAAGTTACCACAGAACAAGTAAGCTGGGGTATCAGAGGGTTGTAGCACTTACCTGCTATGCACAAGGTCCTAGATTCCAAACCCAGCACCACCAAGGGTGATCCCTCCAGCTCCCTTGCTTCCTGGTTTGTGGGCGGTCTCTCCCTGTCACTCAAACCCACCATGATGTCACCACTGCAGTGAGAGATTGCCAGGAGCCTCGTCGCGACCGTGGCTATGCCACATGCACTTTAAGCCCCTTCAAAATGGCACAAAGCTCCCATTTGTTAGTCACAGAAACAGAACATGGACCGATAGACATGTCACCTCCAGGCCTTTACCTAACTCGTCCCCTGTGACACCATCCCCGCTCCTCCCTTTCTCAGTTTACACCTCCTGAATCCCACTCACCTCAAGAGCCTTCTCCATCATCACCCTGGCCTGCTGGGTGACTGACTGGTGCCAACCTGGCGCTATTTGGTATGCACTCCTGAACCCTGCTGGCCCACATCTACACAGCATGAGCATAACATTTCCTTAATGGCTTTTCCTCAATCACCCATGAGGTCCTAAAGAACACAGCCGAGTCTTAGCCATTTTCTACACTTGACCCTGAAGCACGGTGCCTGGCACAGAGGAAGGTCTCAAGTACCACACACATGAATGGCCCTTATTGTAAGCTTGGAAAGCAGAGGACTGCTGTGACCAACAGCTGGCCTTCACGACCGGGTCCAAGCAAGCTTCTGAGAAGGCAATCAAGACATGTTTGCTTAGCTCTCATGGCAAAGTGCACCCCGTGGAGAAGCAGGCACCAGTGCCAAGAGAGGGTTATCCCTTCCTCAGGCACGTCCAGCCTTCTGGAGGGTGTGGACTTCAGGGAAAACTGGGCATTTGGCCTATCGCATGATTGAACAGAAAACTCTCTCTCTGTCTCTCTCTGTCTCTCTCTCTGTCTCTCTGTCTCTCTCTCTCTGTCTCTCTCTCTCTCTCTCTCTCTCTCTCAGACATTTTGGGGAAGGAAAAGTACTCTGCCTACAGGCTTGGCTTCCTGGAAGTTCCCAGCAACTGATTTTTCTAGATGTTTCCCAGATCTTCCAGAATCTTGGTCATTGTTTAAAACTGGCTTTCTCCCGAAGGGAAAGACTTGGGAGGATGGCAGAGTGCTTAGACGGCACTGACTCCAGCCTCCTTCCCAGGCCCGCACAAGGATTTCCAGTTGATCTGGCCCAGCGAGTGACCTTCCTGGCCCCTGCTTCTGGGGACTGATGGATGCAGGCAGCAAGGTGAGGTACAGGTTTCCTTCTGTGGTCCAGCCTACATGACTGTCATGTGGATTCCAAACACAAAAGGATAAGGTAACCCCAGTGTTCCTGTGTAACCCCACTGGGAGAGGTGGGAGGAGCCCAAGTGAAGGGAAGCTGCCCTCTCTGGAGACAGCCACTTCCCTATCTTCTTCATTGTTGTGACAAAATGCCCGAGCAGAACTTGGGTGGAAGGGTTTATTTAGGCTCATGGGTTTGCAGGTTTCCACGGTCATCTGGCTCGGTGGCTGTGAGCCTTAGAGCATCATGGTAGAAAAAAAGCTATTCAGATAATGACATCTAGGAAGAGGAAGGGCCTCCAGGAAGGAGGCCATGTCCTTGGTGACTCACTTCCTCCTGGTCTCATTCCTCTCTTCCAACCACCTCCAAGGAGGCCACCATATTATGAATCCTTCAAGGGATCAGTTGCATCAAGGGATCGATTGATTGATTCCATCACAGCCCTCGAGATCCAACCACCTCACCAAAGCCCACCAGCAGGGACCATGCCTTTAACTCATGAGCCTTCCAGTCACTTCTCACCCAAACCACAGTGTCCTCTTATGTGTAGACAGCCTTTGTCAGCTCAGAAGGGATGCCAGAGGCCAAAGAGGTAGAAATCCTTGTTAGAGGAGCTTAAGTCTATTAACAGCCTGCCCCAGGTTCCAAACAGAGCCCTTTGTCCTATACGCTCACTCTTGACTGACAGTGTTCTCCAGTGTGACTAGAGAAAGACCTGGGCCATAGGCCACACTAACACTTGGTGATATATATGTATGTATATGCATGCTTATATAGTTTTTAAAAAAAATTTTTGAGACAGGGTTTCTCTGTATAGCCCTGGCTGACCTGAAACTCACTTTGTAGACCAGGCTGGCCTCCAACTCAGAAATCCGCTTGCCTCTGCCTCCCAAGTGCTGGGATTAAAGGTGTGTGCCACCATGCCCAGCAGTTTAAAATTCTTATCTCAATCAAAATCTCTATACTAATCAGAATGCTAAAACCTCCAGGAAGCCAGATGAGTAATTAGAGAGCCTGTAATCCCAGAATTCCAGAGACTGACAGAAGGACTAAGAGTTTGAGGCCAGCCATGGTTGCATAACAACATATGGCAATCAAGACATGTTTGCTTAGCTCTCATGGCAAAGCGCACCCCGTGGAGAAGCAGGCACCAGTGCCAAGAGAGGGTATCCCTTCCTCAGACACGTCCAGCCTGAACATTGGCAGAAATATTTCAAAAATTAAAAAAAAAACTGAATAAAACTTTACAAATTTTAAATGATAAAAATCTCAAAGTTAGCAGATTGCAGCCATTGGGCTAGTGGTTATTGTTTTAAAAAAAAGACATTTCCTAGCCAGGGGTCTGCAATATGATGTCACCAGGCTGCACTGTGCGATAAATACCCCTGGCTTCATTCATTCAACAGACCTTGGTTGAGTATCTCCCCTGTGGCCAGGCCTTGTGTCTGGTATGGTGGTCTCCTCAGTTTAACCTCACTACTGAGATAGAAGCCTTTGGGGTGGGCATTAAACAAAGGGCTCTTCCTGGCCCTAGTAGCCATGCTGTGGAAGATGACAGATATGAAGCAGGCGACCTAGCAAGTGGGTGGCAGCCTCCATCAAACAAAGGAAATAGATTCTTGAACTATTTAGATGGAAGATTTGACAGCCCTGTGTGCTTGGCTAGGGAATCCCGTAGCTCCACATCTCTATACCTCTGCTTCTAGCGTTCTCTGCCTGTCATTGCCACTGTGTTAGTCACCTTTCTGTTACTCTACCAACTATCAGAGCTCATCAGCTTTGGGAGAAAAAAAAGGTTTGGTTGAGCTCACAGTTTGGAGGTCTCAGTCTCTGGTTGGCCTGCTGCTTTGGGCAATGCAATGCATCATGGTAGTTGTACAGGGCCAAACAAAACCAGTTAAAACCAATCACCACAGGAGCTGGAGTGTGAAGAAGAGCAAGTGGCTAAAGTCCCCAGCCCTTTCAACGACAGGCTCTCAGGGACCTGAATAGTCGTCAGTAGACTCTCCCACCTAAAGATTTGCAGCCCCTGGGTGGTAAGTGCTACACTTTTACCTGAACACCACTGCGAGACACTTAGGTTCAAACTGTAGCACCCACTTTACTCCAAACTCCTGGAAAATGCCTTGAAAGTTGGGCTATTTTATATCGCCTAACATAACTGTTGTTATGTTAAATAGGTCAAGAAATATCAGTGGTGTGCATACACAAACAAATGGCGTTTAAGCCTTATTAATTACTAACTCCTGATCCTCACAGAGCCAAGGAGCCCAAGGCAAAGCGGGGGCCTCTTCCATGAGCAAGCAACAGGCCAGAGGACACAGGGGACGCACAGCAACAGAAAGGCGCTTTCTCCTGCCCCGGCTCTGTGTTGGCTGTGTAATCCCAAGCCACTTCTTAGCCTCTCTTGACTTCTGCCCTCTGCTCACGGTCTCTGCCTGTTGGGGTATGAACTCGGATGTTTATCTTCAGATGGTTCGTCACTGAGACCCAGGTCGCTTCAAAGGCTCAAAGCCAACCACATCTAGAAGATAAGGTTCCCCTGACGTTAGGAGATTGCCTATAATATGTGAGATTAATGAATTCCCTAAGATTTTATTAATTATTTTGGTATGCAGAGGTGTTGGTGGGTGGTTTAAAAAAAATTCTGCTTCCCTAGGTAGATTGTACCGGATGCCCCAGTTTCCACAAATAAAACCCTTCATTGCTCCCAGTTTTGAACAGTCAAAGGCGGCTTCCCTGGGGATGGAGCAGTTAATTTTTTTTTGGTAGCTATAAAAACTCCATTTAAGGAGTGTGCATTTTCCAGAAAAACTAATGATAACCCTCACCCTCATCACCACCACAAAGAGGGAGATACTAGTGACGGTAATGTGGAAAAGAGGGCGCTTTAAAAACTTTACAGAGGGAAACGCCCACACCCTCGAGTGTTTGCAATGAGATTGCAGCAATGGACATCTTTTTGTTTTGTTTGTTTGTTTGTTTGTTTGTTTGTTTTAAGACAGGGTTAAAGGGTTTCTCTGTATAGCCCTGGCTGTCCTGGAACTCACTTTGTAGACCAAGCTGGCCTCAAACTCAGAAATCTGCCTGCCTCTGCCTCCCGAGTGCTGGGATTAAAGGCATATGCCACCATGCCCGGCTTTTTTTTTTTTTTTTTTTTGGCATTTTGAAATCTCAAGCAAGTTTTTCTGCTGAGAATCCCAGAAAAGATACCCATAAACCTCCTGGGCTTGTCCCTGAAGCTTACATTCTCTGATGGGAGAAGCCATTTCTAGTTTTATTGTACGTCTATTGTCTACCTGTGCGGCTGGCGTTTAGTCCTTCCTGCTGGCAAGGACCCAGCCAAGAGCATTTATAACCTCATTCACTCACTCTTCTCAGCAACTCCTCTGGAGAGGAACTGTCAGCGTCTCGATGTTAGACATGAGGAAACTAAGGCCAGAAAAGTTTCACAGTGTCCCCAGAGTCACTGGGGCGCAGAGACTGAAGCCCAGGACCTGGGTGCAGGAGCTCCCCTGAGCTTCATGTCCTGTCTATGGTAGCTTTGAGCTCAGCAGCTCCCACTTGGAGCTGTTTAAGGCAGAATCCCTCTCTAGGGAGCACTTTTGCTGACTTCTGACCTTAGCTCTTTAAGACCAATAGGGCAAGCTCACTTCCAGGTCAGGAACAAAGAACTCTGTATTGATCCAAGGGGGGGTCCCCAAATCTGATGCCCAAGGATCCCCAAATAGCTTCTCATCATTAAGACACCTCAGTAGGACCTTTGTGGGAGGTGTGTTTGTGCATGGCACAAGGAAGGGATACTGCCTGCATGCTGGCGAGGACATTATTGGCATTTTTGTCTTACTGTGCATCCGCACAGACTAAACCAGCTGTGACATCACTGGGGGCTAGATTCCTAAGGGACCATCAATGAACATGTAGTTTGTTGTTAACCAACAAGTCCTTATGTGACATGTGACTCTGTTCCTTGCAGTACAAATGGATTTGCATGTAGATTCCTTTAGGGCAAAGGAAGAAGCTGTTAAGCCAGTAGCAAGTCCCAGCCACTTGATGTAATGACTCCTGGCCTGTTATCTGTCCCACCATGACCTGACCTGTCAGCTTTCCCACCTCCATCTTCACCCTGCTCCTCCTGGGATGTGGCCATCCCTGCACTCCTCTGGACCTGGGCTGGGTTTCATGGCTTGCCTGAGAAGACAACTATGGCAGCTGTGATGCCCTTCTGAGGCCACTCAGAAGAAGTCTGGCAGCCTGCACTCCAAATGCCTCCTGGATGAAGTCAGTTACCGTTCATTCATCAGTGTGAGCCTGCATACTGTGTAGAAATGAAAGCATACCCCACCACCCAGCAGCTAGAGCAACTGAGTTGGGAGACAGACAGACACAGGAGAAGAGAAGCCTTGTTCCAGGGCCCATGTCCATCCAGCCCAATGGAGCTGTGGAGGGCTTCAGACTTAGGAATCACTGGAACTGCATAAGAGACTCTTGATATCACAGAGGAAAACATGTGTATGCTTTAAAGTGCTAGATACATCGTGAAGTCCTAGAACCCAGAACCCAGCCCTGCTCTCCAGAGTCCCCTGTCCCAGCTGCTGATACGTCTTCCCCCTCCCTCTATCACCAACTATCTGTGTCCGTTCCCTTGATGGCTTCCAACCTCCTCCCTAGCAAGTGATCTTAAACCATCATTAGAAACGGTTGCTTCCGGTCCACTTTGGTGTGTCTACAGTCCCTACCATGGATGACCCCTCATCTTCACCCACTCGGTTCCCCTAGGTTACCTGCTCCTGTTAGTTCCTCAAAAGAGCTGCTTACATACAAACTCTTCAGAGACTCCCTCGGATCTTTGAGAGGGCTGGAGATGTGGTTTATACTATAGAGTACTTGCTGAGCATGCGTGAAGCTCTGGGTTCCAGTCCTAGTGGTTTCACACTATCCTGGGAAGAGAACAGATACATCACAGAATCATGTTTATCAAGGAGGAGGGAAGACACGGATCAGACACGACCACACCATGAAGCAAAAGAATCCAGATGACACAGAGGTGTGAGCTGTAGGGTTCTGTTGGCTAAAAAGTCCCGATGCTGGTGATGGAATGTAACAGAGGCCAAGGTGAAGATCTTCCTCAGAGGCAGAGAGGAAGGCACATAAGGGCAACCCCTGAGGACTGGATGTGTGTGGTTTCTGACCTGAGTCTGGTCACACACTTTAGAGTGGGTAGTTCTAACAGACCAGTCTATCCATTTTAGGGGTGGATGTTCAAATTAGTGATAAAGAAGGGAGTGCTGTGTCACAGGCTTTTTGGTCACACTGTGAACCCCAAGCTTGTGTGTCTATCCCTAGCTCACCCCTTTAATCAAAGAGCTTCATGCTTACTGTAAATGAGATTAAAGTCAACATAGATGAAGAGGTGACGTAAGCAACCAGCTGACAGGGAGTGGACATAGGAAAACCGGACAGAGTAAGAGGAAGTCAGGAGGATGAATAGTGAGACACACAGGAAGTAGAAGGGAGGGACATTCAGTTTGAAGGGTTTTGAGTTTGGTGTGGAGAAGGACAGCTTTTTCCTTTTGGGATGCTGGCTGACGAGGAAGGTCAGCTGGGTGCTTTCTCTTCACCCCAGTATCTGGCTCCCGATTCTTCACTGGTAAATCAAACCGAACATTTAAGACACTATTAAGAGCAACAGTGAGGTTCCACCTACTAATGGGCTGTCGCATTCACTCACTCCTTCCTCCGCCTGGAGTGCATCTTCTCTTGACTTTCTTTGGTGAACTCCTTTTGGTCGTTCTCATCTAGACCAGCCTCCCATTTCTTCAGGGAGCCCTTTTCCTAAAAGGATTGTATCAGTCAGCTGTGGCCGCAAAACAAACACACCCATGAAGAAAGTGATCAAGAACAATGCTCGTTAACTCGAGATTCTGTTGGAATGCACACGATGCACATGAACTACGGTGTCAGACTGGAGGGCCCCATCCAGACAGAGTTAGCACCCAGGGAGGAAGTCGGCAGGACAAGACATAGGTCAGCTGTCCAGGCCCCTCAGTGGCAGGAAGGAGACCAGATTGAGTGTGGGACTCAGGCTGTAACTGCCAGCTGGTACAGATTCAGATCCCAGCCCTGCTGCCTCCTTCCTGTGACACTTTAGACAGCCCTGGACTTCTGCCCATGTGAAAGGGAGTCACAATGAGTTCTAGAGGCAGTCAATGCACATAGTGTGCAGAGCAGCTCCCTACACACAACAAGGCACACAAGGACACTCCACTCTGCTTGTATGACAGTCTAATGTCACTCAGAGGCAAGTGCAAGGCAGGATCCCTGGTGGGAAGGGCTCCTGAGGCGTCTAGGGTTAGGTCCAGCAACCTCAGTTCTGCAGTGGCTATGGCCTGGGGCAGCTGTGACTGGGTGCCCCCCTCCAGGGGCAGGTGCAGGGCCTGCAGGATGCTCCATTGTGTCTCAGTAGCCAGCCACATTTTTGAGGTATTTTTGAACCCACTGATGAAAAGTCCTTTTCTAATTAGCCAAACCTTCCTGGTGCAGGTTAGCAAGGGTGTATTTGCCTCACTTTAGGGCTTGCCCTAGAATGTGGGTCAGAGGTAACCAGGCACCATCCACCTCCAGCAGTTTGGACCATAGCTTGGTGGTAAAGTTGGAGTAAGTTGGCACGAGTCACTGCGGGTTATGTGGGAAGCCTGCCTGCTTTCCCTCTCCCCCGAACTTGGGAGTTGGCTCTCTTCTCTAACCAGTTCCTCTATCCTTGGGGTCATTTACTATCCTTAGCAGGAAGCTGGAAGAGGATGGGAGGGAGGAGGGGCTTAGGGAGACAGGGGAGGGTCAGTAACAGAGATAGCAGTGACTGGCGCTGATCTGAAATCCAAAGCGGCCTGTGTGGTTTGTTGCTCCCTGTTTTAAGAACAGGCTTATTTTCTTTTATAAAAATAACCCTTTTGGGAAGACCTGTCCATGGGAACATCACCTGCCCTGGGGCCAGATCATTGCAGAACCCCTTTGGCAAAGAAGGAGGCAGGCTGTCAGCCTTTGATCCTGAAGTCAGGCTCCACCCTCCAGCATCCCCATCCACAAGGGACACCATGGGTGGCACACCTCTAGCAGCAGGGCCCTTTTCAGAACCCACTTCTCCCAAAAGAATGGAACCCTCACTCCATGGCCACATGGTCTCACTACAGTGTGCAGACAGATTGGGGAGTCTCAGCTTCCACTTGATCCTTGACAGGACATGGGACAAATGTGATCCCTGAGCATCGCTGACCTCATGGCCCGTGGATTTCATAGCAGAATCCATCCCCCAGTCCCTGTGCTTTCTTAGAGGGCTGCTGGGCGCTCAGTGGTGACACAAGGTGACACACACACTCAGGACAACGAGGCAGCAAATAAAGGTGTGGCATCTGAGCCACCGTGACACTGGGAGGGGGAGGGGAGGAGGCGGCGCTAGGGGTGGGAAGGAAGCCAGAGCTGTGAGTAGAAGGAACCAAGGACTGAGGATCTGGAGTATGGAAGGGTCTCCAGCTGAGGGTAGAAGAGCCTGCTTGTGTAGTTAAAGACTGGCTTTCCAGGAATGGGGTGGGTGCACAGGACACCCAGCAGCCCAGATATCCCCACACTTCCCCTTCAGAGAATGTGGCCTCCCTTCCCCCAGCCTGGAACTTGCTTGCTCAAGGGTGGAGCTACCGGCTCATTCGTCCTGCCACGCCTACTGCTGGAACCTGCCTTTGCTGCCTGGAGGCACACACGTGTCCGTCCTGCTACTGGACCCTGAGTTACTTGGCGGGATATTGGGTTCCCTCCCCCTTCCTTTATAACTGAGTGTCTGAAAATAGTAAAATTGAGCCTTGATCAGAATGTTTGTTGTCTTGGCTCCATTGTTTCTTCCGCCCCGTCTAGATTCCTCTCTTTTCAGTTCGAACTGCCATTCTCAGTTGAACCGTTCGTGTTGTGGACTGCGGGCAGGCTGCAACAGTTGGCGCCAGGACTGGAACCTGAAGAATGGCAGAGGGATGCTAAGAGAAACGACTGCTGTGTGGAGCTCCACAAGAAAGGAAAGGATTTTCATATCGGAGGAGCATCGGAGCAACGGACAGGTACACATGCTAGCCTAAAATTTCAGTTTTGTAAAGTGTTGCTGAGGATGCGGTAGGATACGAATCAAGTTTGAATCAGTGCTGACCCAACACTGTTTCTGCTTGGGGTCAGTAGTTCGTTAATCGGAACTAGATACGGAGACAGGCGGTGTGCCGCAGCTTTTTAGAAAGCTGTTTAGGTGGAAGAAGGAATGGTTTAAAGTCATGGATCAGGCGGTTGTTTTTAGCTTTCAGGAGTTGCTTCAGGCCAAGAAGGGTAAGGCTTGAAGTACAATTAGTAAGAAATTTTTTAGATAAGATAGATAGCTGTTGTCCATGGTTCAAAGAAGAAGAAACGATAGATTGTGGAACCTGGGAGAAAGTTGGTGAGGCCCTGAATATCGCTCAGACAGATAATTTTACCCTAGGTCTCTGGGCGCTTATAAATGATGCTATAAAAGATGCACCTTTTCCAGGGCTAAATCGCCCTCAGGCGGAGCTTGTGGTATCTCAGGAGGAGTGCCTATCAGAGAAGGCCTCCTCAGAAAAAGATCTTCTTAACTCAAAAATTGATAAATGTGGAAACTCTGATGATGGACTGAATTTTAACAAAAATCACTCAGATAGAGGAATTGCCCATTACCTTAATGAGAATTGGTCCTCTTGCGAATCTCCCGCTTCACCTATAGTCACCACTTCGGGAGGTGCTGCTACTCATAGGGACACACGGCTAATCGAGTTAGAGTTTGAGATTAAGCTTCAGAGGCTGAGTCTCTTAAGATGTTTCTAGTTTAGATAATGACTAATGTGGTTCCTATCCTAAATAGTAAAATTTAAGATAAGATATAAAGCAATGCCTCTTTATTAAAGCGTTAAAGCTTGCTTTAATAGGTATTCATAGGTATTAATTGATATCCAAACTTCGTAATATGATAGTAATGCTTCTAATATTGATTTTAACAGTGATAAATTGTTTTAAACATAGGTTTTGCTTTCCCAAAGTTGTAGATATTATCCTAACCTTGCACAAAAACTTAAAAATTATGGTTAAAACTGCCATTGTTCCATTGACTGCAGCTTGCAGTTTGATTGCAAATTTAAGATTAATGCTCAGATTAAAAAGTATTTTACCTTTGAGTCAATACAGGGCTCTGGGCAGCCCCAGAGCCGCTTGTGGTCCTTTCTTTTGTTTTGCAAACAATGCCTAAAAAAGTTTTTCCCTGTGTTCAAGAAAATTTCTTTTTAACAGTGTTACAGATCTATTCAGATGTTTAAAATAATGCTTAAATTCAAAGATTTTTGCTTCTAGTAAACTGGTAATCACTAGAAAATTTTGCCTCTACGTATGGCTAATATAGCTTTACATTATGTAAGAAAAATGTTTATTGTTTCTGCTTCTTTACAAGAAGCCAAAAGTTTTAATCTTTCAGTATATATTGTTTCCTAAGTGAAAAGTATTTTATTAACTAATGCTTCTCAAGGGAAGTTTACCTTAAATCCTTGCTTGTCATTTTTCCAGTTTAGACTAGCTTCTAACCTTTTAACTTTATGGCAATAGTACATCAGAGACTGTATATTCAGACTTAGTAAAATTAGTCATTTAATAGAGTCATAATGATTTTTCACTCTTCTTCAGTGTGACCAGCCATTCTAACTCAATCTTAGACTGGTCTAATATTCAGTTCAATTATTAGAGATTCCTATATTCTAAATTACCTAGCAAAGTTAATTCAGAGCATTTCCCCCAAGGTCACCAAAGGCTCATCTTGCCTTCACCTTATTTGTCCTAAACCTTTTGCAAACTGACATTAAAGGTCAGTCTGCAGCGGAACGCCACTGGCACCCAGTTACTTCTAATTCTTATGCATTGGTAAAATGGAAGGACGCCCTGACTAATAAATGGAAGGGTCCAGATCCAGTTCTAATCTGGGGAAGAGGCTCGGTTTGTGTTTTTTCACGAGATGAAGATGAAGCATGGTGGCTACCAGAGAGATTAATTCGTCAGGTAAACACAGATTCTGTCTCTTCTCGTAAGTATCATTCTAAAGACTAAAATTCCTCTTGTGCTTAGAGTTCAGCTGGGAGTGGAAGCTCTCAGAAAAACTGTTCTCCTCTGAGCCAATTCCCCTACAGGAGGCCGGAGATTAGCTTTAGTTTTACAATTTACATCTAAATAAAGTACCTTGACTTCTCCAAACAGAAAATTTACATTACTACACTCTAATTGTTTAGTATTCTTCCTTTTCTCAAGCAGGTCAATCTACATTCTCCGGTTCTCCGCCCCTAAGAGCAAACAGGTGGTACTGCTAATCTCCCTTCCAAGGACATCCCAGCATGTGGTTTTCAGTCTAAGATAAGATTTAGATTTACCAGGAGAGCTAGGGAAGTAGAAATTTCATATATATTTACAGAGATTATTTCTTATTTTGATAGAGATGGGCTTAGTCCCTTAGCTGGCCTCTGGCTTTTCACCCTTGCTGTTACTGCAAGGTGTCCTTAGTTCCTCAGGCTATTGGGAATAACAGGTATGAAGAGGAAAGACCTCCAGCTCCTATTTTAACCAAAATTAATGGTGTTAATACTGACATAATTCTTGTCTAGGCCTTGCTAAATCTGAGGTTGACAAGTCTCATATAGAGACCGCGCATAACTCAGAACTGCGCTACTGATTCATAATCATATGAATACAGTATGGGTACCACTTGGCGCAGGAGATTACTGCGGAGGGAAGGTCCAGCTTGACCGTTTCTGAGTTCCCTGTGCGACACACCTGATTTGAAAGAGGTTGGTATCTGACTCCAGCTAAAAACCAAAAATACTTAAGGCTCTGCCTCCCCTCCCCAAAAGATACCAAGAGCCACAGATGTGTGTTGTTATAATGCTCACCGGAGGAATCAGGTCAATGTCCACCCAAGTCAAGGTTAAAGGCCCACTCATCTATGGATGAAAAGAATCATTTGATCACCTCTGTTAAGCATTGCCTATTTAAACTTAATTAATAGGGGGGAGAGAGGTTGGAGACCTTACTGTCGTAAGGGCAAGCCCTTCACTGCCTCCCACCCAAATAAAAAAGCCAACTGGCCTTGTACTAAAGAGCTGGTCTTACCCCTTCTCACTGTTTCCCCTGCCTGTCACCCAAAATTGCGGAGGATTATCAGCTCAGTGTTATTCTAAATTTGTTTAGTTAAACTCAGCCAGGGTTCCAACGCCCTACTTAAAATGCAAACAGGTAGCTACCTATTCAGCACTAATTAGCATTATAAAGTCAGAGCCTATTCTGTTAAGTGGTTTACTAGAATAATAAAGACAGTCTTAGCCAAATACAGTTTACCATTAGAAAAGTTAGGGAATCCCACGGAAACAGGTTTTTTCTTTAGCCCTAAGAACTCAGGCAGAACTATTGAACATAGATAATTTTTCTGCCTCAGGCCACCCCCTTTTTTATTTTTGTTTGTTTTGTTAACTAATGGGAGGAAATGTGGCCTCCCTTCCCCCAGCCTGGAACTTGCTTGCTCAAGGGTGGAGCTACTGGCTCATTCGTCCTGCCACGCCTACTGCTGGAACCTGCCTTTGCTGCCTGGAGGCACACACGTGTTCGTCCTGCTACTGGACCCTGAGTTACTTGGCGGGATATTGGGTTCCCTCCCCCTTCCTTTATAACTGAGTGTCTGAAAATAGTAAAATTGAGCCTTGATCAGAATGTTTGTTGTCTTGGCTCCATTGTTTCTTCCGCCCCGTCTAGATTCCTCTCTTTTCAGTTCGAACTGCCATTCTCAGTTGAACCGTTCGTGTTGTGGACTGCGGGCAGGCCGCAACAAGAGAATCTCTCTATCTTCCCAGGGCTTCATGCCTCCTCCCTCATTCACTTCCTTCCCCTCCCACTTCCTTCTCCAGGAATCAGTGGTATTCACTGTGCAGGGCACAGGGGGTCCAGTGCCAGTCCCTGCCTCCACCACCAGGAACAGAAAGAAAGGTCAGTTTGACATGTAAGGACTCAGTAATAGCAGTGTCGTGCCACAGAGAGAAAGTGTCTCTCTGCAAGATGGTCTCCGGGCTGGTGGGGACAGACAGGGCTGTAAGAACTCTTGTCACCTGGTGGAGGACCTTCCCTCGTGTCTCCACTGGGAGGACTTGCCTTGGTCTGTGGGCGTTAGCAAATGGGACCCACACAAAGACACAAATAGGTGTTCAGGCTTTTGTGCACTTTTGGGTTACTTGGAATTCTGAGACCATGGTGAAAGGCCGAGTGAGCCAACCACAGAGGCCATGTGGAGGTGCCCCAGCAACGGTGTGCCAGTCCATGCTCCCACGGGTGTCCTAGATCATCCGGCCTGGCACATTCAGACAGGAAAGGCTATGTCTCCCTCCTAGGCAGCACCCAGCCCATCCGTGTTGATGGCTGATGGAGATCGGCCACCCGGCGACTGAGCTTCGTTCACGATCTCGTTCTTGCTGTTACCCCTCACAGCTTGCATGCGGTCAGGCTTATTATTGCTGAAGGTTTACACTGTCCTGAGATAGCCCTAGCCCTCGAGAACTTAACCACAGGGGAGTTTGTGGTTGAGGCAGAAGGGGGTCTCTCCTGGTTCTGATATGTTTATATGGTTTTATGTTACTAGAGCCTCAGCTGCAGAATAACCAATAACTCATTTTCTGGCTTACGGTTCCGCACCCATGAAGGGGCTCTGCTTGCTTTAGGATAACCCAGGCCCGTGCATTGCCACTCAGTGGCAAAGGCTGATACATATTCTGTCTGTCTGTCTGTCTGTCTGTCTGTCTGTCTCCCTCCCTCCCTCCCTTCATTCTTCCCCCCTCCCTCCCTTTGTCCTTCCCTGTCTCCCTCCCCCTCCTTCCCTCCCTCCTTCTCACAATGTAGACAGTGCATTAGGGCAGTGGGGGTTGGGGCAAGGTTTGGCCTCTTGGCTTTACTAGAAGAGGTCACTGCCTGCTCTTTCTGGCACTGTTAACTGCTAGCTACAGTGAGGGGTGCCAGGCAAGAGATAGGTATCTTGTTAGTTCTCTGAGAAGTTACCTAGCAGAGGTTTCCAGCCGTTGTTACCCGGGAGGAGGCTAGATTCCTGAGATAGGCTAAGCACATGTTACCTTATTTCTCTTTGATTTGATTTGTCCTCCAGCGCAAAATTACATGTTTATGCCTGTCAGATGGCTTGAGGGGAGGCCGCATGCCAGCGTCTAGCGCCCCGGAACACCTCAAATGGATCCTGGTAATGCTCTCTTGAAGGGAAGGCAGAACCATGTGTAGAGTATAAAGGTCACAGGGGACTTCCATGGGGACCACAGGGACCTGGTGTCCCCATAGAGCATGTGAGCTAATTACTCAGACGATCACCATGACTTCAGGACACCTGCAGTAAGGATCCCTTGAGTTTCTCTGAATCACCCCCAAATGGACAGCAGACCAAAGTGAAGAGGAGAGAATGATATAAATATTGGAGTGTCCACCTCTCTTTTTCATGGAAGAAGACACCTGGGCTCAGAGAAGTAGCCTAAGAATCCAGTCCCAACAGCAGGCGTATACAGCTCCTCTAACAGCCACCGACCCAGGGAGGCTGTCACGGCACTAGATGACAGCAGCAGTTCTCAACCTGTGGTTCGTGACCTTGGGGGGGGGGTGTCTCAAATGATCTCTTTTCACAGGAGTCACATGCCAGATATCCGGTATATCAGAAAATTACATCATGATTCATTAACAGTCACAAAATTAGTTATGACATAGCAACAAAATGTTACGGCTGAGAGTCAGCACAATGTATGGAACTGTTGAAGTGTTGAAGCATCAGGAAGGTTGAGAACCACCGCTGTTCCGTAGGCGAGGCCAGGCACGTGGCTGCTCACACTTTCTGCCACGTGTTTGAGAGGAAGGCATCTCCACTGCGTGGAGAGAAAGGGCCGACAGGCAAATGTTGACTCTGCCTGTCTGACATCCATGCCCACTCCCGCTGATACAAGCATCCTGACTTCTGTAGGAAGAGCTGCTCCTGGGAATGGGCCAGCTGATGGGATTCTCCACCAAGAGGCTTGCTATGTTACTTTTCAATTGCTGTGAAACTGTAACCAAGGCAACGTGTAGGAAAGTGTATTGGGGGCTTGCTAACACCTGCAGAAGCTGGGTCCATCACCATCATGGTTAAGGAGCATGGCAATACCCAGACAGGCATGGCTTTAACGCAGCAGCCGAGAGCTTAGATCTTGATCCACAAATACATACAGGGCAGAAAGAGCTATCAGGAAATGCCATGGGCTTTTGAAAGCCTTCTAGTGACACACCTCCTTCGACAAGGCCACACCTCCTAATCCTTCCTAAACAATTCCACCAACTGGGGATCAAGTATTAAACATATGACCCTTCGGGGGTAATTCATCAAACTGCCACAAGATTCATGTTCTATAGCCACAGAGTGAACTAGGACCAGCTCAGTCCATCCAGGGCAGTCCCTCGATCCCCTGCTGTTTCTGTCTTAAGCAGAGGGAAGCAGCCTTTAATCCCAGCACTTGGGAGGCAGAGACAGGCAGATTTCTGAGTTCTAGGCCAGCCTGGTCTACAGAGTGAGTTCCAGGACAGCCAGGGCTACACAGAGAAACCCTGTCTTGGAAAACAAAACAAACAAACAAAAAAAAAACCAAAAACCAAAAAAAAAGAAAGAAAGAACAAAAGAAAGAAAGAAAGAAAGAAAGAAAGAAAGAAAGAAAGAAAGAAAGAAAGAAAAAGAAGAAAGAAAGAAAGAAAAAGAAGAAAGAAAGAAAGAAAGAAAAGCAAGAAGCTGACTTGTCCAATAGAGGACAGAGCAGTGCCCCTGGAGACATTCCCAAGGATTCCTGCCACCTGGCCTGTTCTGCCCCATGCCTCTACCCAAGGCTCCATTACCCTGATGGGGGGCCTCTTGGGCCCGCCATACCCTGAAGAGCAGAAAATGATTCTTCTGCATCATCCTGCTAACAGTGATGGAGGCGGCCTTGCTGCGGGGAGAGCCTTTGAAGAGGGGTGAAAGCACAGCAAGAGCCTGGGATAGGATGGCACCTGGCCTGCCACCACAGGAGCAGCCTGTGATAGGATGGCTCCTGCCATCATGGAGCAGCCCGGGAGGTCTATGCTCCCTCCGCGAAGGCATCCAGCGAAAGCGCAGCCACATATCCTCTCAGCCTAGAGTTAATGGGATATCTTGATTGTTCCTGTCAGCGAATGACACGCTATTCAAGCTTTCAATTCATCATGTACTTTTTAAAAGCAAATTCTGGGGCCTCAATTAAATAAGCTTCCTCATTTACTTAATAATGGTGCCATATTGACGGAACAGGGACATTCTGTGAGGAACATTCCCTTTGCAGACTCTTTCAGGATCAGATGGGGTAGCAGATGGGGGTGGGGCGAGCAGCCTCAGGCTGGCTTGGAGCCTTGGAGCCTTGGTTAGAACCATGGGACCTTGGAGCCTGAGAGTTGACCTGAAAGTCACTTTCAGGCTGCCTGAATTCTTTACCACTGGTCCCCCAGATCCCATCCTTGGTAAGGCAGGAGTAGCCTCTGTCACACAGCAGGGGCTCAGAGTCTTGCTTCCTTTCACAGTCCTTTGGTCAGTGGTTTTCTCAGGCAAGCTGTTCATGCTGTGACCCTCTGGCCAGGATCCTGGAGCAGAGAACCAACACGCATACCTCTACTGAGAGGCAAACACAGCCACCATGACAGCCAGTCTCTGGAACTCACTTCCTCCCCTCACATATGTTTCAAGGTCCTCTAATTCCTCTCTACCCCCAAGAAGGCTCCCAGGCTCCATTTTAGTCATCTCCGGACCTGTAATCCATCCTGAAGTCTGAACCTTGGTCAGCGCAAGCTTCCACCAGGCATGCCTCGGACCACTCTCACCCCGATGTCAGGCCCTCATCTCTCCACAGTGTCGGGGAGCCGGCAGTCTTCATGGAAACAGTCGTAACTGTGGCCAATTTCAGTAATTTCAGAATTGCTAGGGAATTCCAGCCTGTCGCAGCTGCTCCTTCATGCTGCCTTTGATCTCCACTAGTCTCCGTGAGACGCAAAATACTGTTGTCATTCTCAATTACTCCAAGGGACAAGGTGGCCTTGACCTTGCCACCAGGCTTCCTCAGCCTACATGAGGCAGGCAGCAGCTGTCACGGAGGAAGGCCAGGCTCTGGGCAAGGGAACTTCCTCAGGCCCGTTCTGGAGGCCGCAGCCTCTGGAGCAGAGAGACCCTAGAGCCTGGTGCATGCTGGGCCACCACCTTATCATTCAGCTATATCTGAGCTCTATGTTTTGTTTTTCTTTACTTTTTATTGTGAGCCAGACCCTTACCAAGTTGTCCAGGCAGGCCTTGAACTTGCAACCATCTGGCCTCAGCCTCTTAAGGTGCCAGAATAACAGGCTTTATAGCACTAAATGCAGCTGGGCTGACTTCTCTCCATTCTTCACAGCCTCAAGTCTGGGTGCATAACAAAAGCCCACCTCTCCTGCTAGGTCTCCCCTTACACAGCCCTGTCAGAATGGGGCATGGTGTTAGTGCCGCCTCCGCCAAGCTCAGGTTTTTAATGGCCTTACCACACACTGATGTGTGCTCCAAACAACATGGCTGTTGCAGACAGCAACTGTCCTCACCACACCTAGCCAGCTTGTCCAGTCCCCTAGAATTGCTGGGTTTTCCTCCAGAGCAGTGGTTCTCAACCTGTGGGTCGCGGCCCCTGTGGGGTTGCCTCAGACCATTGGAAAAAGCAGATATCTATATCACGATTCATGACAGTAGCAAAGTTATGAAGTAGCAATGAAATAATCTATGGTTGAGGGGTTACCACAACATGAGAAACTTTATTTTCGGGTCACAGTGTGAGAAGTGGGGCTTACCGTCCTGGCCAGCCCAGCCGAAGCCTTTGTCCCCTTCCCCTCTCTCACCTCCCACTTCTGTCACATTAAGCCACCACTTTTACATAAACATAAAATAAAGCCCGTAGCTTGACTGTGCTGCCCCCATATCTCCCAGGACAATGGTAGGCACCCCTTGCTGGCCTCCACACATCTACCTGGCTCCTCACTGATCTCCATCACTGTGGATTCATGTCCCCCTGACACACACACCCCATGCCAGGCTAGTGATGGCAACCTGAATGACTTGTGCTGTGTCTTGGTCTGGCCCTTCCCCCCCCCCCCCCCCCCCGCCACACTGGGGACCTAGCTGAGCTAGGCACACACCCCGAGACCTTTGCACTGTGTGAGGTAATTTGACACGAGACCCTCACCTGTCTCGTCCTACCGGAAGCTTCTGTGTACACTGTGCTGTAAACCACACCTCCACTTCCTTGTAGAAGAAGCCAGGGCTATTTTTAATTCCCTTCCTTCTATGTAAATTCCCTTGAAATATTTCTGTGACCATGTCCCCTGTCCCCTTTAAAGAGTGACACACCCTCTACCACAATATTCACACCCACATTTTATTGACATATGAACCTGACAGTCTCCATCCGTATTTAAGCATTTCAGGGAGAGCTGGGGTCAGAACCTCCCAAAGTAAGAATGGTGTGTTTGTTGGCATGATGAGGGAGAAGCAAGGGTGCCTACAGACTTTCCAGCTCTCTGAGGACCCCCATCCGTTTAAGGGGGGGGGGGGAATGAGAAACACGGAAGTTCTAGTTCAGTTACCTTGGGCAAGCCCCACCCCGCTCAGCTGGCAATTTCTTCAGCAAACAATAATGATGGTGTTTACCTGACTGCCTCCACAAGGACTGATGTCATGGGGCCCCACACAAGCCTCAGCACAAAGGCACTTGGCCAGTTAGACCTCACCACTCTGTGCAGCTGGCACCGAGGAAAGGGCTCCGTGCTGTACTGAGACGTGGCTCTCTCTTGCCTGGAACACTGTCTTTCCTGTGAGATCCCAGACTAAGCTCCGGGAACAAACAGACAGCAACCATCATCACCCCCATGACCCTTCCCCAGGAGCTGGTGTGACAGCCCAGCCATTAGCCATTTTTTGGCTTTAGTTTTCTCTCCCACCACCAATCTGATGGTCACCGCTTTACATTTCTGTGCTAGCCCCGCCTTGGTCATCATGGGAAAGGACGTGGCTTTGGGGACAGTTTCTTCATGAGGGTGTGTAGGAAGGAGAGGGCAAGTGGGTTTGCTCAAATGGGAGAGTCTTAGAAATGCCTGCTGCTGTACTAGGCCCTGGGTGTGGCAAGGGATAGGTAAACAGGAGGAGGCTGCCCTCGGAGAGCTGAAATCCTGTGTGGAAGGCTGACTAGGCGGAATACAGTAATAAAAGGCCATGTGATCATGAGTTATGCGGGTCATTGTCCCATTGCTGTGCTAAACACCTGAAGAGTCAACTCAAAAGAGCCAAGAGGAGTTTGTGCTCACACTTTCATGATCAGCTTTCCGGGTCTGCAGGAAGGGCTTCGTGGTGACAGGGCTTGGTGGGGTGCTGCTGCTCACTTTGGCAGCCTGGAAGAGAGGGACAGGAGGGCAAGCAAAAGGATACAGTGGAGACAAGTGATACCCTTCCGAAGCATGTCCCCACACTGGCCTCTTTCCTTTAAACTCACCCTCAAATCTCCTTGCCACCCATCACCACCAATTATAACTCTATCAAAGGGACTTTCCACTGATGAAGACAGAGTCTTCTCTTCTGTTTGCTGGTTCATCTAATCTGTGTCTGGGTTCATCTGTACTGCTATAGTTGTGTGTGTGTGTGTGTGTGTGTGTGTGTGTGTGTGTGTGTGTGTGTGTGTCTGAGTCTGTGTGTGTCTGTCTCTCTGTGTGTGTCTGTGTATATCTGTGTGTATAGCTATAGCTAGTGTGTATGTGGGTATGTATGTGTGTCTGTGTGTGTGTGTATGTGTGTGTGTGTCTGTGTGTATAGCTATAGCTAGTGTGTGTTTTTGTGTGTGTTTATGGCTGTGTCTGTGTGTATATCTGTATGTGTGTCCTTGTGTTTATATCTGTGTATGTGTGTGTGTCCATGTGTTTATATCTGTGTCCGTGTGTGCGTGTATCTGTGTGTATTGTGATGGGGATGGATAGCTTCGTGTGTGCTAGGCAAGTACTCTAGCACTGAGCTACAGCCTGAGCTGTTTACTCAGATGAGAGTTCTAAGCAGAAGAAAGGCATGATGTCATTTGCAGTCTTGAAGGATCACGCAGGCTGCTGTGTGGAAAAAAAAATGGGGCCGGGTGGAGCAATGAGGAGGCCTGTGAAGAAATAAATCCAGGCAAGGACTGATAGTGACGTGGGCAGGGTAGGGGTAGAGAAGAGAATGCAGATTCCAGAGATACTTTGAAGTTATTGCCTGTGGAATTTGCTGATGGAGGGAGAGGGATTCGAAAGGCAAGAATGGTGGTGGCCTGGATATTTAGATTAACACTGAGACAGGCGAGGCCAGCAGCTCGGGTGGGTAAGTCAGGAAGCGAGCAAAAGGAGTTGTGTGCTCAGTTTGGCACTTCCAACCAGAGGAGACAGTCGGGCAGGCTTCGTGAGACTGAAGCTCGGAAAAGAGTTTGAGAGTGACCAGTGTACATACGTGTGATATCAAATGCTTTGAGAATGGATAAGGTCACTGAGAGAGAAGAGAGGAGAGGAAGGAGGAGGGAGAGAAGAGGAGGGGAGGGAAAAATAGGGTACTGGAGAGGTGAGGGAGCGACTGGGAAGGTGTTAGGTTTTCTGGTTTTGTTTATGCTCTCATTGCTGTGTCTGAACGTCCAAAATAACTTGAGGGAGAGAGCTTGATTTTGGCTCCCAGTTTCAAAAGGATCAGTCGACTATTGCCTAGCTCCATGATTCACGCCTGCTGTGAGGCAGAGATCATGGCAGCAGGAGAATGGCAGGAGTTTCTTCTTGTGCTCAGAGATCAGAGAGGCAACAGCCAGAAGTCAGGTGTCCCTTTGTCTTCCTGTTTCCTTTCTCACTACATCTGGAGCCATCCACACTTAGGACAGGTCTCCCCCCTGCCTCCCAGGCAGTCCCCTAGGGGCTTCTGAATCCATTTAGGTTGATAATGAAGATTAACCATCTCAGAAGGGGGAGGGGAGAGGAGCGGAGAGACTAATGAGCCAAGGAGGGGGAGGCCAGAACGGTAAGGGAAGGATGCACTTGGAGAGAGAGGAAATGTCCATTAAATGTGTCAGCTGCTCCTGGAAGAGGAGATGAGCATCGGCCATTGATACTGTAGACTGGAAGTCTGATGATTATGGATTCTACCATTGATCCTGTAGACCGGAAGTCTGGCGATGATTGATTCTAGGTAAGACACAATGCACCCCATTCAAAAACTGTCAGAGGCAGGGCATGCACACTGCCCTACAGGACCCCATACCACAGCTGCTGGGACCCCACCAGCTGTACTTCAGGAATCACAAGATTGGTAACCCCAGGAGAGAACGAAGGAGAGTCATCAGCACCCAGAACACAGGCTTTTCTGTGAGCAGAGGCTCTGGGATGCTGTGCTGTGATGACCTAATGTGAGCCCCCCCATCTTCCATTACACATCTTGTCCACAGCTCAGGGTTGATGGGGGTAGAATGAGCTGGATTAAGTTTTATGCTGATAAATTCCCTAGCTTAGTTTAATCACCGTGACCCCCACTAACATTGCTTCAGCCGAGGTAGCCTCAAAGGGCCATGTTCTCTGGGGGAGTTCTGCTTCTCCCAACCCAGTGATCATTGGTGATCAATGAGTTGATTGACTCACGGATGCCCTCATCTGTTCATTATTCACTGATTTGAAACTCATAAGACAACTGGACTGTGGACTGCTGGCCTTTGCCTCGCTCCACTTTCTGAGTATCATGAAGAAAATGCGCTGCCTCGTGCATAGTCCTGTTTGTATTGTGTTTATGTGCATGTTGTGCATGTGTGTATGAGAGCGTGTGTGTGTTTGAACATGTGTGTGTGTGTGTGTGTGTGTGTGTGTGTGTGTGTTGAGGGAGGGGAGACTATTCACCAGGGTGAACAAGACTTGCCTGGGGCTGGGAGGAAGGCTGCATCCTCCACATGGTAATGGACCTCAAGGCCCCAAGACAGGCGGGATAGCATGAAACCACAAGGCTTTGGAAAGCTCAGAGCAAGGGCAGAAGGTTAGTCAGAGCTGTGTCTACCCAGGTAATGATAAGGAATCGTTAGGCGTAATCACTGAGCAAACTAGGCTTTAGTCACTTGGTTGGGTAATGTCATTCCCTGGGTGACTTCCCAGGCCAGGCTCTTTGAATGGAAAGGGCGTGATCTCCAGGTGTTTAGATTCAGCTGTCACCATCTGTGTCTATGAAGACCCTGGGTGGAGGGCTCCTATGAGTCCTCTGTCTCCTACATATCAGACTGGATGCTCTGGGCAGGAATCTGAAAGAATGATGGGCTTGGATTTCCTAATCTTCCCCGTGCTCACTCACAGTAAAGCACAGACTACAGGCAAAAGCCTGGAGCATTCGCAAATACAGAGCTGGGAGTCCATCCTCCTCACAGCCCACTCACCCTCTGACGGGGTGGGAGGGTGCTGGTAGAGTGGCATGTGGAGGGTGTTTCTCTCTCATCTGAAAGTGGCAAGGCCTCAGACAGTGGGACACATGCTTTCTTCAGCTTCAGGGACAGCAGGGTAAGTTCACTCACCCAGAAGAAGTCTCCAGGGAATAGCAAGCCGATAATCTAGCACTCAGGAGACAGAGGCAGGAAGATCGAAAACTTGAGTTCAGCTGGGGTACGAGATCTTGTCCAGAAGGAAGGGTGGGTTGCGCTGACAGTTTAGTCAGTAAAGTGAGGATTGTGCAAGCGTGCGGCCCAGAGTTCAATCCCAAGGACATCTGTGAAAAAAGCAGGGTGTGGTGGCTTATGCTTGTAACACTAGTGCTGTGGAAATAAGCAGATCTCTGAGGCTTGCTGGCCAACCAGACAGCCTAGCCTAGTCAGCAAGTCCCAGGACACTGAGAGACATTGGCTCAAAAGAGCAAGATAGACGGACAGTACCTGAGGTTCTTTCTCCTCTGGTACTCCCCGCCCCCCCACAAATGTATATGAACAAGACATACAGGGAGGGAGGGAGGGTGAGAGGGAGGGAGGGGGAGGGAGGGAGAGAAAGAGAGAGAGAGAGAGAGAGAGAGAGAATCTTTTTTACTTTTTAAAAAGATTTATTTATTTTATGTATATGAATATGCTGTCTTCAGATACACCAGAAGAGGGCATCATATTCCCATTACAGATGGTTGCGAGCCACCATGTAATTGCTGGGAATTGAACTCAGGACCTCTGAAAGAGCATCTCTCCAGCCTGAGATGTCAATCTTTAAGAGGCATTATGAAATGATGATGAAACCAGAGACCAGGAAGGCCATGTACACCTGTGACAACAGGACTCCAATTAGAGAGTTCCCGGAATCCTTTGTGTCACGTGGCCCTGTGACCTCTGCATCAGGCTATCACTAAAGAGGAAGAGGTACTTCAGCTATGACTGAAGTTGGCAGGAGTTTGACTACCACATTGAATGGGCATACTATTTACTAATCTGAGTTCAGGGGACCACTGGCCTCAGAGACATATTTAGGATTGCGAGAGAGGCTCCCCCCCACATGCCTCGTCCAACCTTTTCACCCAGCCAAATCCTACACACCCTTCTCCAGGGTCTAGCCTAATAGCTGTCCTCACCCCCCATCAAGGAAACTTCTCTTTATAACAGATAGAGACCATTACAGAGAACCTCAGCCAATGAGAAAGCAAAACTGTGGAGCTCAGTCCCAATGGCTACATCTACGAAACAGTGCCAGAACCTAAGGCTCAAGGAAAATTAAAGAAGGAAGTGGGGGGGATCACAAAGACTGTAGAAGCCAGAGGATCAGGGACTTGTTTTTGAGACTGGGTCTCTTACAAATGCCAAAAACGTCTCACTGGTAAGACTACCTAGACATGAGCTGAGCAAGGACAGGAACAAGAGACATGTGAAAGTATATGGGGAAAGACCTCGAGGCCTCAACCCTACACAGAACTATATAGGTCACTACACAAGAGCTATAGGTCGCTACACAGAGAGCTATAGGTCACTACACAGAGAGCTATAGGTCACTACACAGAGAGCTATAGGTCACTACACAGAGAGCTATAGGTCACTACACAGAGAGCTATAGGTCGCTAAGGAATGCTGAGAGCAGAAGTAGTCTCCCCATGGGACAAGCACACCAATTGGCTATTACCAAATGGTCAGCCCTGAAAACAGACAAACGATTGACATTATACAGACAGAGCATGGCATATTTAGAAATATATGAAATATATATATATATACACACACACACACACACACACACACACATGTATATAGATATATATACACACACACACACACACACACATATATATATAAAAGATGAGCAGGAGACTTTATGAGGACTGTCTAGGATTCCTTCCTGGGGCAGCACAGTCCTCAGGAGCAGGGTTGAGCAAATGACAGACAGAAGGGACATATGTCTGCTAGGGCGGGGTGGAATGCTCCTGATTACACCTGTAAGCCCTGATCGACTGATACGAGCCCAGCCCCTCCCCTCACGCCTGTGAGTCTCTCTGATCAGCCTTGTTATTATTCTAGTCTAGCAGATGAGGAATGTGGTGAAAGGTCTTGGAGCCAGGTTCCGGTGTAGTCAGGATGCTGGAATGGGATGCTCAGAGGTGGGGAGAGGTAAAGACTTGAACGGCAGCCACTCCCATCAGACATTTATCACTTATCTGCTACGCAGGGCTCCATGTGGCGTGTCTCAGAAGGGAGGAGACAGACAGAGATGAGGTGAAGGTGGTTACAGTGCCTTCCCCAGCTGGCATGGGGGCTCCCATTGGAGGAGTCTGGCAACCCAGAAACCGTTTTCTTTTTGTTTTACACATGGGGTTGAGCTTAATTCTATGCATGTGCTGGGCAAATGTTCATTTTCACTTTAAGACAGGTCTTATTGAGTTACCAGACTGGCCTCAGATCCATGGTTTCCTGCCTCGGTCCTCTGAGTGGCTGGGGCTTACAGCCTTTTGATAGGCGAGTGCAAGAGTCAGGAATCGTGGTCTGAGACTGGGGAGTTGGCGCAGTGGTTTGAGAGTCTGTTGTGTTGAGTTCCTGTGTTTGATTCCCCAGGACCCATGTAAAAGTTAGGCATGACTCATTGGCTCATGTTTGACATCCTAGAGATGACAAGATGGGAGGGGGAGACAGATGGATCCCTGGAGTCTGATGACCAACCTAGCTAAGCTTGGCAAAATTCCCTGCTAATGAAAGGGCCTGCCTCAAACAGGTGCAGGTGATCTAAGAAACACACCCAATGTCTCTCTGTCTGTCTCTGTCTCTGTCTCTGTCTCTCTCTCACACAAACACACACACAGGCACACACTGACACAATTTAAAAGAAGAACCCTGCTATATATTTCTCTGGCAACTGACACTAATTTGAAAACTTCTACCCTTCCATAGTCTGTTTTGTTTTGAATATCCCTAAATTACATCTTACCTCATCCTGTCTCCTCCAAAGAATATAAACAATTCCCAAGTTTCTGAAACAAAGTTACTGCATTGAACTAACATCAACAAATCTTTGAGTCTCACTATGAGCTGAATCCTTCACCAGGCCTCCAGATCGCAAGTTTTTAGTAATAATGAACGCAGAATTATGCTGAGCTGACTCTACTAATGGGAACGGCCGTTGTATCTCTCAAGACTTATAAAGTGCCTGAAACTCAGGAGATGCTCAGTATACCTGTGAAATTGATAAAGGAACAAAGACACACTGGACAGTCTATTAAATAAGCACAGCAGTCAATAACGCCTGCTGGAGATCCAGGAGAAAGGCAAGCAAGGTGTTCGATTTTGGATTTTCATCTTCTTCTTGAGTCAACTCTAACATGTAGCGGTTACAGCTAGCTATTTCTGTGGGAGGTTTGCTGGAAACGGAACACAGCTTCCCATGTCATTTTGGTATGCCATACTACTAGCCAATTTAAAATGCTTCCCAGTTCCTTCTGCGATTTCTTCTCTGACTTTGAAGTGCTTAACAAGCAGTGACTTTTTAAAGAACAGTCTGGAATGAGGTTGGGTTGACTGGCACTGTCGTGAGGAGCAGATGCCAGGAGTACTGATCTTTGCTTAATTTTTTTTTTTAGTTCGCCATTGATTTGATTTGTTAAGTTTTATTATTTTATTGAATGGGTATGGGTATTTTGCCTGTGTGTTCATCTGTGCTGCATGTGTGTGCTTGGTGCCCCTGGAAGCCAGAAGAGGGCATCCTCCCTTGGGGCTGGAGTTACAGACTGGTTGTGAGTCACTATGTCGGTGCTGGGAACTGAATTCATTCCTCTGGAAGAGCAACCCATGTTCTAACCATTGAGCCATCTCTCTTATTTATTTATTTATTTATTTATTTATTTATTTATTTATTTATTTATTTAATTTACAATAGTGCTTGTCTTGGGCTGAGGGGAAAGCTCCATCAGTAAAGTGCTCGCCTTGCACAGGCCCAGGACCTGAGTTCATCTCCAGAACTTGTGTCAAGAAGCCAAGCAGTCGCATATGTTTGTCATTTCAGTGCAGGGGCTTGCTGGCCAGTCCAGCTGCTTCCAGTTCAAACTGTTTCCTGTTCAGTGAGAGGCCTTGTCTCAAAAAGTTAGCTGGGAAACACCTCCCCTCCCCTCTATGTAAGCACGCTTGCACACACGTGTGCACGGATTCCTGTGTCACACCCACCTCTGCAGTCAGGTGACGTGAGGTGATGTTTTGGTCAATGACAGACCTAAGATGCTGCTACCCCGTGGCACTGTGGCTCTCTGAGTCTATATGGTTCAGTGTTCGCATGACAAGCCCTCCAACAGTATGCATCTCTGAGCAAGTCTCCGTTACTAAGCAACACGGGACTGGATTCCATCATCTAACCTTCTCTTTCTATTGAAAAGGCCCTCACTGTGGGTCTCATTCCTTTTTTTTTTTTTTTTATTCTGGATACTTAAAAAAGTAGGTGTTTTCTTCCTCCCTTCCTCCCTCCATTTCTCTACCTCCATTCCTCCTTCTTTCCTTCCTTCTTTGCTTCCTTCTTTCCTTCTTCCTTCCTTCTTTCCTTCCGTCTTTGCTTCCTTCCTTTCCTCTCTCCCTCCTTCCCTCCCTCTCTTCTTCCTTCCCTCCATCTTTCCATCTTTCCTTTCCTCCTTCCCTCCCTCCCTCTTTTCTCTTTCTCATTCTTTCTTCCTCCTCTCTTTTCTTCACATATCTCTTCTTTCTCCCGTCTTTTCTGCCATCTGAGGCTCTAACCACTGAACTCCACCCTCCGACCTACCTCTGGCCCGTTGGCTAATTCTAATGGTCGTCTTAGTTTTGTTTTTTTTGAGAATTTGAGCCTTGGGCCAACCCCTTCCTATTTTAATCCCTGAGTTGAGCTTTCGCTGAAGCTTTGGGAAGACTGAGCCCATTATTTCTCTGTACATGGTTTCTGTCCCCGTGTCTCTTCTTAGGAATTCCTTGGTGTGCTTGTGATAACTCGCTAGACGCTGTCCCACTGCAGGCTGAGACTTTCTTGTTTTCCCAGTACTGCTTTCTCAGTTTGGATCATGTTGTTTGGATCGTGTTATCAAGCTCACTGACCACTAGGCCACTCACAGTTTGCTTTAGGCAGATAAATGTTTATGGTTTTATTGCTGTCTAATTGACAGGCAATAAATCACATGTATTTAAAATATAAGCTTTGAGTTTGGGGCTCAGGCGTTGCCATAGGAACGCCACTATGGTGAGGATACAGGATTTACCCGCTACCCCAACGTGTCCTGTGCTACTGAGCAATGCCCTCTCTCCCTCTTGATCCCGGAAGACCACTGGACGGGCTGATTGCTGAGTTTGCATTTTCCTGGGACTTCAGGGGACTGACTGCACAGTAGCACACATCTCCTCGCTCTGGCTCACTCCAGCAGGGTGATGGTTATATACTAGTTCTGCGCAGGTGCCAAAGCTGTGCTCCCTGTCTTACAGCGTTCTGTCATATGGATACGCCAGTCCCTGAGGCCATTAACCTGCGTGGAATGATGGGGTTGTGGGCAGGGATTCAGAAACTCCCCAGTCATCTTCCAACATGGTTGCACTCTTTACCTTCCCATCAGCATGCTTGCACATCAGACTGAAGAGGTACTACTGTATTGAATGGGCTGGTGTTGTGTGTCAACTTGACACAGGCTGGAGCAACCATAGAGAAAAGAGCCTCCCTTGAGGAAATGCCTCCATGAGATCCAGCTGTAAGGCATTTTCTCAATTAGTGATCAAGGGTGGGAGGGCCCCTTGTAGGTGGTGCATCCCTGGGCTGGTAGTCCTGGGTTCTATAAGAAAGCAGGCTGAGCAAGCCAGGGGAAGCAAGCCAGTAAGTAACATCCCTCCATGGCCTCTGCATCAGCTCCTGCCTCCAGGTTTCTGCCCTGTGTGAGTTCCAGTCCTGACTTCCTTTGATGGTGAACAGCAATGTGAAAGTATAAGCCGAATAAACCCTTTCCTCCCCAACTTTCTGCTTGGTCATGATGTTTGTGCAGGAGTAGAAACCCTGACTAAGACAGGTACAGAAATGCTTAGAGAAAAGCACTGGTGATATACTGTGACACATATAACTTGTCCATTAGGATATATGCTAAATTAGTACAAAGGCCAGGGAGAGGTGGGTGAAAGTACACTGCTCTAAAGTTCCAATAACAATAAAGCAAAGCATCATCGTAAGAAAGTGTGTACCATGATGCAGCTGCTGCCGGCTGATAAGAAAGAGGTCTGGCTGAAAGGACAATATGGAATCATAAAAGTTCTTCATCTTAAAAAAACAGAGGAAAAGGGGAACCAAGGAGAGATAGGGCACAGCGCCTCACCCAGTGTGTCAGAACACAAACTAGTTTCCAAAACACAAGAACCACACAGCAAGGCAAAGCATCGACTGTGCAGGAGAACAAAACTTGGTGAGTGCAAAAAGAAAATTACAGCTGTGTGGAGAATCCAGTTAAAAACTAGCATCATGCTAAAGATGTTCAGAAAAAGCCATCGTGGGTGGAATGAAACAACATGAGTCTTAGGGTGACTAGTCAGTGAAAGACCCATCACAGTGGGGGCTTGTTTAAAGTTTCAGAGGTTTAGGCCTTCCTTTATCATCATGAAGGGAAGCACGGTGACACATAGGCAGACGTGGTGATGGAGGAGTAGCTGAGAGTTCTACATCTAGATCCATAGGCAGCAGGAAGAGAGAGAGAGAGAGAGAGAGAGAGAGAGAGAGAGAGAGAGAGAGAGAGAGAGAGAGGAGAAAGAGAGAGAGAGAGAGAGAGAGAGAGAGAGAGAGAGAGACTGGATCTAGTCTGGGCCCTTGTAACCTCAAAGCCCACCTTCAGTGACTCTCTTCCTCCAACAAGGCCACACCCACTCCAACAAGGCCACACCCACTCCAACAAGGCCACACTTCATGATCCCTCCCAAGAAGTGCCACTCCCCCATGACTAAGCTTTCAAAAGTATGATGAGCCTACGGGACCATTCTTATTCAAGCCACCCCCTCATAAGGGAGTCTCTGGAAGGGAATGCAGAAGCAGAGGAAGATATAGATCAATGAGAATCATTGAAATAAAAGTCTAAATGACCTAGGTTTTTACCCGAAGAAACAAGAGAAGGAAGGCAGATAAGATAAAATTAGACAGCAATAGAATAGAAAATCAGAGAGGGAAAGATAACAAAACCAAAATAGTTTTCTTTGGGAATAATAAAGCTGTGTTTTCAATCAATAGCTGAAGATTTTAGTTATGTGTATGTGTGTCTGGAGCAGGGGGTGTTAGCATGAGTGCAGTGCAAATGCTCACAGGGCCAGTAGTGGGTGTCAGAGCCTCCATGTTCCAGGTGGTGGTGAGTGGGTGGGTGCTGGGAACCGAGCTCAGGTTCTCTGGAAGAGCCCTTGTGCTGTTAACCACTGAACTGTCTCTCTAACCCCCTTTTTATTTAGTTGTGTCCCCACAATACTCCCATTGATTTTTAGTGCTTCTAACATTTGTTGACTTCACACACACACACACACACACACACACACACACACACACTCACACAATTGTGACTCTGCTTGGAGCCATCTCCAGAGTCCTGTCCTCCACGGCTGTTGCCTCTCTCCACACCTCTCTCCTGCCTCTTTGTCTGCTGCTCTCCAATTGTCCAAGAATGAGATAATTCGGTGCTTACTTTCCGGAACTCCTAGAACTGGTTCTAGTGACGAGGCTGGTGAGTTTCTGTTCAAAAGCTTCCTTTGTTTACAGCCAGCAGTGTGACATAATGATGTCCCCGCCCCGTTCCCCCAACCCCCGGCCTAACTGGACTGTCCTTCAGACCCTGCCTCTGTCACTCAGGGTCCGGACCTTGGAAACATAAACCAGCCAGCACTGGTCTTAGCTGATGCTCAGCAAAATGGCCTTCCCCTCTCTTTCTCTTTTCCTCCCTGTTCTGAAAGCTACCCTCAACTTAGTCCAGATAAACTAAGATGGTTTCAAGATACTAATTCACAGATGAGCCCAGGATATCCTTGAACTTTCTGCTTTGGCCTCCTGAGTGCTAGAATCACCAGCATGGGCTACTACACTCAGATTGAACTTTTCTTCAGTTGTGTGCATGTGTGCATTCTAACAAATTGGGAAGTATGAACGATCCTGCTCAGCACAGCAAGCCCCCCACTCCCGCCAGTACCTGTATTTCAGCCTTGGCTGTGCTCCTGAGAATACAGAGAAAGCAGAAGGGTATGTTCTGTGCAGGAGTCATCAAAAGTCTGACTCCGACTCCATCAGTGAGGTGGGCCATGGCTGAGGAGCACAGTGTCCATTCTTGGAAGTTTTGAGGTATCACGGATGACTGACCTGCCCTGGATGCAGTTCACTCTGCCATTGACCCAACTCTGCCTGGTTGATGCCTTCTGCTGAACGGCTAGTGACTAAGCAAAGGGACACCAGCATTACACTCTCACCAGTGTCCCCTGCTCACACTGTCTCCTCTGTCACTCTCTGGAACACTTCAGTGATAACCAAGGGACAGAGGATCCTGCCCTGAGCTGCTTGCAGGAAAACGTCAGCCTCTGTTTCCCCATTGACAAGAATAGGGGATTGGCATCCTAGACATCCTAGGATACAGATGGGAAGCCTCTCCTGTGCATTTCCTGCTGTTTACAGTTAGAATTTAGGCACTTAGTGTAACTTGAAGGCCTGACTGTACACAATGTCCAAGATAGCTCACCTAGTCGTGTGGCATACTAGCTATCAACTGGGAGATCAGCCAGACATCATGGAAGCATTCATGGCTTACCATAGCACAGTGCCTGACACTGAGGGATATCCTTCCAATGTTAGCATGAGATTAACCCAAGGTACTCACCACATACTTCTGTGCCTCTTATATCTTTGCTCATGTACTAACGAATTACTTCTGTCACAGCTGTGACAAAACATCCAAGAAAAACAATTTAAGAAAAGAAGTGTTCATTTGCCTCACATTTGGAGAGAGACAGTCCATTGGGCGGGGGGGGGGGGGGGCGCAGAGGCGGTCATGGCAGCAGGAGGTTAAGGCAGCTGGTGCCCCCGTCCCCTCCCCCACATGCACAATCAGGAAGCTGAACGACATGAACACCAATGCTCTGCTTGCTTTCTTCTCTTTAGGAATCCCAGGATGCAGGCCCTGGGGTGCTGTGCACATTCAGCGTCAGCGTGCTTCTTCCCTCCAGATAAACCTTCCAGGAAACACCCTTACAGATGTGCCCAGAAGTGTGTTTCCATGGTGACTCAAATCCAGCCCCACTGACAATGAAGGTAAGCCATCACACCCTAGAAGGCTTGAAGCATCGCTAACGTCACTCTGATTGGTGGAGAGAGTCATTAAAGCCAGTCCAGATTGGGAGTGTGTGTGTGTGTGTGACATGGGGGTGGGGGGGATGATATCACAGTCTACATACTCAAAACAAAACAAAACAAAAAAAAACCCACACAGGAGGATCCTGTGGGATTGGACAGGTTGCTCAGGCTATCTTTGGAAAACACAGTTGGTTTTCCAAACATTCCCCCATAGAACATTCTTGGACCACTGGTATGTTCCTCACAGGGATACGTGCTTGGTGTTTGTCCCGGTACTCTCAGGATGGTGCACATGACTAAATGCAGATATCCACTTTACAGTCCCTCAGTATCAGTTCACGGCATCTGGCCACACCTCAGAGCTTTGGTGCAAGCTCTGGGTTGGTTTCTTGCTTCTAACCCAGCGGGACTTCCGGGCACATTTGGTGTATTTATTGTCTCACCCCTGAGTTCCCTTTTCCCTTCTAGTCCCTTAATTTTACCTTATTTGGAACCCCTGACGTTGTTATGAAGGTCTAAAGGCATACTAGAAGTGGAGGCTTTGTAAACTGTATACAGACCAAGGATGTTGATGGAACAGTCGCTCTATGCTCAGAGGCCCTCCTCCCCTTTACCTCAAAATCCCAGTCTTGCTAAAGCAGGAGGAACCGGTTCAAGCTAGACATCTCCTTCAAGCTGCCTGCTGGGGCCCAACACAATTAAACATTCTCCTTATAAGAGCTGCCTTGGTCACGGTATCTGTTCACAGCAGTAAAACCCTAACAAAGACAGTGCCTAAGAGCACATCCCTAGGGATGCTTTTCTGTTGCTATGGAAGCTGCAAGTGTGTAGAGAATAGATGAGACTCCCAGGAGTCTGGCTTAGGTAGGTGTTCCATGAAGGCTGGTCCATGGATGAATGATGCAATGTTGAATGGATGGATGGATGGATGCTCAACCAGGCATTTTGCTCAGAACACCTTATAGACATTTGGAAGCACAACTGCCTCTCTAAATACTCTTGACTTCATTTCCTTTCATTAAAAAAAGACAGTGAGGCAGGAAAAATATAGGTCTATCTCTTCCTCTGACTTCTGAGCCCATAAGCAGGCCCTGCTTTCTGGGTACCTAATGACACTTCTCTTAGGACCCCTTCATGCCTCTAAGCTGCCTGTCCCTCTCCACTCTTTCTTCAGCCTTGAGCACATTGCAGTGACCACTTGAGTAGCAGACACCGGCTGGCACTGAGGATACAGCCTGGCCATTTCTTCCTTGTAGAACCATCCTTCTCTGGGGCTGCCCTCACTTCTTCCTCCCCAGCGTCCACCGGCCTTGAACTGCGCCAGCCCTGGGGACGCCAGCCAGCCAGTGAGGAAAGATTACATGAATAAACAATGCACCAATGTTCCAAGTGAATGACTTTGGAAAGCACTCCGGGCTTGCTCTGGTTCAGTGAAAAGCAAGTGCTTGGCCTCAGCCAGCGTTGCATTCCACTCTGGGTTCGAGGGTTGCCTCTGTCCAGGACTGTGTAGGAAAATGTGGGGCTCTCCATGAGTCAGGGCTACTCAGAAGTTCTGAGAGCTTCCGGATCCTGAGACAAGTGTCCCAAGACTGCAGTAGGGGTATCAGGCACGTCACCCACTTATCTCTTGCTCTAAGTCTGACCTTGAACTGTGCCCCTTGACTGAAGGGGCTGGCCTCAGACAAAGCATAGTGTGTAGGACCCAGGCAGCACAGGGCTGGTCACAAATGCAGCATTCAGCTACAGTGCAGGCAGGGAAGGGGCTCTGAGGTCTCTTTGTTCCTGGGCTCACACGGCATGGTGGTTGCTTGGCTGTCCAAACAAGTATGCAAAGAATCCGTGACCCTGGAGGTGGAAAAATACCTGCCTGGGCCAATCGGCGCAAGGATTAAGTGTAAGGCCAAAGAGGTGAGCGAAGGAACAGAGCCTAGCCTGTCCTTTAGTGTGCACCTGCAGGCAGCCACTGAGCTGTCATTCCTAACCAGCAGTCCAGCTGCAGCACAGACCTTGGAAGTTGCTATTATTAGGTGGGGGGTGGGGGACGTCGAGGCTTAGGGACAGCCAAGTTCTCAGGTAGGGTTGATGAACCAAGAACTGGAAAGCGCTGGTCTCACAGGAGCACAGATGCAAGCCTGTGAAAGAATGGAGACTACAGACCACTCCTGTTTGTTTTGGAAAGCGAGGGGCCTGTGTGTTATGTGGGAACTCTGCGGGGGGGGGGGGCAGGTATGGAAAGAATGTAGGCTTTGGATTCTATCATTTCTAGGCTTAAATCTGGATTCTGCATGGGAGAACTATGTGATCTTGGACAGGCTGTCTGACTGTTGTGTGCCTCTACAGAAAACATTTTACTTATTAGAGGTTCATAAGAGAGTCCAGCCAACCACCCCTGCCACCTCCAGAGTCATGCCCATGAGTCTCTCTCAACTGGTGGTGTCATTACTGTTTCAGGATCTCGAAACGGGGTCCCTCTGAGCTGTGACATGTGACCTTCCATACCAGACCAGGCGTCTCCCAGTCTGAGCTCCAAGTTGCCCCTGTGAAGGATTCCAAGGCAAAATGACAGGATTAAGTCAGGGGTCTCCAAAGCCCACCATGTGTTTGTGGGAATAAGCAGTCCTGTCTCCTTGGACTGTCCTGGACATCATGGGGTGGGGGGGGGGACATTATGGGGGAGTGTGCCGCAGCCTCACTGGCCGCTGCTCACCAGATCACAGAAGTTCTACCCTTCTTCAATGTGACCATCAAACATGAGTGCAGACATTGTAGCACATCCCCTGGAGCAGAAAAAAGCAGTAAGCAGGACCTGCTGTCTGTCTTATGCTTGCTGGGCTCTTTAGACAGCAAGCCAGCTCTCTGGGCCTCCCATTTTAGATATGAAGCATCGTGTTTGGAAAGTGCTCGGTCCTCTAGGCCAGACCCCGGCAGTTCTGAAGTAGGAGTGTTACCTGCTCCAGGAAGTGGATAGATTTCCCTCAGGCAAGATAAAAGGTTGGATTCTACCTGGTCCCACAACACCCAGTCCTGATTTGGGGCTCAGTTAGAGAAGGGGGGCTATTTGAAGTGCTCTGGGTGACACATGAGGGACAGCTAGCCAAGGATATCCTTGACGCCAGGGGTGGTCAGCTCCATGCAAGGACAGCAGCTGAGGCTGGAGCACGGACTGGAAAGACATGGCCATAGAGAGAAGCCCTGTGGGCAGCTGACTATTGCCTAAGTGGCCCGAGGTTTTGCCTTTCATATCTGTAAAACAGGAATAATCACACACACACACACACACACACACACACACACACACACACACACACACACACACGTCCCTGCCAGCCAGAGGACTCCTGTGGGTTTGGGTAAAGTCCAAAGTACCTGACACATTCAGTAAATGGTATCTGTGACAGTGATGGCTAGGGTCAGCCCCTAACAAAGCAAGAAATGACTGGGCTGTGCCAGAAAGGGCTGATCTGAGCAGCCTGCAAGCCGCTGGGAATTCTGGGAGTGCTGCAGTGCCCAAGCGGCCTTCACTAAAACAACAGTCCACATTGAGTAGGTCTTGAGCTAGCCCATGTGGGGTCGACAGTGTCCCCTTCTGGAGAGTCTACAGAGTGTGGGTTGCAGGGGCTGATTACTTGGAGTTTCTGAGGATTGCCATGAGGTGCCTTCATCAGCGGGTTTGACAGAACCTTCCAGGCGAAGAACACATTGTGAAGATAGTCTCCGTGCTCACTCCAGGCCGGAAAAGTCACTTTCCCGCACTCTACCATCTCCTGCCTTCTTTGGTCCAGCCAGGTTCATCTTTCTGTCTCTCTGATTTAAATCTAGTATCTTCTGGGGAAACAGAAGCCGGTGAGCTAGTGGTGATTGGACATCCATCTATCTTTCTGGCTCTGAGGAGGCGGGGCTTGTGCTTGTGAGCCTTCCTCTGCCTTCTCCAAGGAGCCACCACTTTCTCTCCAGGAAGGACTTCCTGAGCTTGCCATGGGCAGAGGTGGGCGTGTACACTGGATGCACAGAGAAGCCTGGAGGCCGCTGACTCTCCCTGCATGGGCTCTGCTGTGGACCACTAGGGCAGAATGGCTACAGATTTCCTAGTCCCTTTCTAGTGCCCTCGCATTTCTGCAGAGGGCAGGGTTTATCTATCAACCTGTGTGTGTGAGAGAGATGCCCAGATAAAGTCACCTCGAATCCTCCTCTTGTGAGATAGGAAACTGTCCTTGTTTTGCACAGGGAACTAAAGCTTTTCACGCAGGCAGGGCCAAAAGTGCTTAAATGGACTTTTCTGGTGCCAGGATGACCGGTGTGTCCTTATCCAAGTGTCGGAAGCTGACCTCCAACACTAGCTCCTGTCTGTCATAAAGCACAGGTTTGCCACATTGAAGGAAAGAGGCACAGATCATGGAGTCTCCAGTGGCTTCTCCCATCTCCTACTAGGCCTGTGATCTCCCACTGGGGCCCTAGAGTGGACCCTTGGAGGCCTCACTTGCTAGACACATCCTCTGACTGCCCTGTCTGGCTAGCTATGAAACTGCCTGCAAGCCACGGGCACTGCAGAGGGCCAAGGCACAGACTGTCCAGGTGGCAAATGGCTTCCCCTCTCTACTACCATTCACCAAGAAAGTCTCCTGGCTCTTTTCCAGGTGACAGACTGGATTCTCTCCCAGTGTGACGGCCTCGAGGAATTTATGTCACAGCCCTGAACTAGGCTAGCTGGGAGCCTCACTCAAACCTCTGCAAGGACAACTTTGTGTACTGGGGTGTGTGTGTGTGTGTGTGTGTGTGTGTGTGTGTGTGTGTGTGTGAGTGTGTATGTGTGAGTGTGTGTGTAAGTGTGTGTGAGTGTGTGTGTGAATGTGTGTGTGAGTGTGTGTGAGTGTGTGTGTGAGTATGTGTGTGAGTGTGTGAGTGTGTGTGTGAGTATGTGTGTGTGAGTGTGAGTGTGTGTGAGAGTGTGTGTGTGTGAGTGTGAGAGTGTGTGCGTGAGTGTGTGTGTGTGTGTGTGTGAGTGTGTGTGTGAGTGTGTGTGTGAATGTGTGTGTGAGTGTGTGTGAGTGGTGGCTCACAACCATCCGTAACGAAATCTGATGTCCTCTTCTGGAGTATCTGAGGACAGCTACAGTGTACTTACATATAATAAATAAATAAATCTTTAAAAAAAATAACAAAGATACATTTTAGTATATTATTATGAAATGTTGGTGGATATTTCTATCAAAACCTATTTTTTTTTTTTTTTTTTGGTTTTTTGAGACAGGGTTTCTCTGTGTAGCCCTGGCTGTCCTGGCACTCACTTTGTAGACCAGGCTGACCTCGAACTCAGAAATCCGCCTGCCTCTGCCTCCTGAGTGCTGGGATTAAAGGCGTGCGCCACCACGCCCGGCTTCAAAACCTTTTTTTTTTTTTAAATGTGTCTAAACCCAAATTTAGCTATGTGTCTTATGTTTGATTTATTAAGCTCGGGACCTCTACAGACACATAAACATACATACATATGTGTACATGTACCCTCTCCATACCCACACCTACTGCACAGTTTCCCTTGGTATCCAAGGAGCATTGGTTGTAAAATCCCCTCAGATACCCAAATCTACGGATATGGGAGTCCCATATGTAAATGACGTGGCTTCTGTATTTCACCTGTACACACCCTCCCATGCACTTTAATGCTATATAAATATGCTGTCTTGCTCAGGAAACTATGAGAGTGCACAGATGCAAATATTATTTTCTAACTACATTGTCTTCCAAGTAGCTAAGTCGGCAGGTGGCTGGCTCTATAGACAATTCCATGTTCCCACAAATAAAGAGGGCCAGCTGTACACATGAAGACAGGGGTGCACACACATAACTCGTATGTTCAATGACTGGATTCTTAGTCACATATATGCAAGCAGACACACACACACACACTTCTCCCTTTCTGTGAACTGTAGACACTGTCTCAAGACTGAGTCCCTCAAAATTGAGTTTATAGCCCCTAGGTCTGCAGTTGTTTCCTAAGGCCGCTTCCCCCATAGATTCCTCTAGGAGCCTGTGTTTGCTAGTGGCCATTGCTCCTTCCTGCAGCTCCTATGGAATTAACAGCTTGGCTTGGTTTTGAGCAGAGGTGGCAGACTCCCCCTCCCACCTAGCTACCTTAGCCTCCCTCTCTCCCTAATGGCTTCTCCATTACTTTCTGGCCTGTGGGCTGCTGGCTGGCTGGTGGGTCTTGCGAGGAGCAGGCCTCTTCCCGCCCACTCCCCAGTTGCTCATAGCTGATTTATGTCCGTCCGTCCGGGCAGTGCCTACAGGGCCTGCGGCCTGGATGTTCTGAGAATTTTATTGGCACCTCCATCGAGATGAGGGCCATGGGGGTCCTTTGGGCCTTTCCGAGCTGCTTTATTGGAGCAGGCCTTTCAGACACAGCAGGCAGCCGCCATTTCAGGGGAATCTGGTTTCTCTGCAGGCTCGGGCTTGTTTCCTCTCTGTTTGATTTGGCAGAGGCACAGCCTGGCCTGTTTTGATCTGCACCTCATGTTTGGGCTTTTTGTGGCCTGTTGGTGGATGAGGTGGTGCAGAGGGTTAGCCATTCCCCCACAGCCACAGGGACACAAACAGAGCTTTGTGTCAGGCCGCAGCAGGTGGAATGGAAAGTGTTCAGGCCCCTCCCGGGCTGGGGCTGGGGGTGGGGTGGGGGGATGCAAAGCCGTTAAAATGCAAATAAAAGCACTCCACAGCACCTACACGTTGGGAACCCAAGCTGGCCTGTGAGAAGACTGTTGGGTTGGGTCTCAATTACCGTCAACTCCTTTGGGATCTGGGATAGGAAGGAGGTGGACAGAATTAATATTCTGCAAGGGGATTTGAATTTTAAAACTTCACTGGGGGTTGAGTTCACAGCCAGGCCTGAGCAACAGATGGCCAGCAGGCCCCTGACATTTGAAAGCAGTGAAGGGCACGCTAAGGGAGGAAGGGTCTGACTAAGAGAGCCCTGTCCCATCCACGGGACCCTTTCTGCATTTGATTGGTCCCCAAACCAAAATGAATAGCCACCGTAGTTGAAATAAAAGATCCACGGGGAACGCTGTGATCGGCTGGTGTGCCTACAATTCAAACCTCAGAATCTGACCCTCAGATTGTGACCATTCGGGGATGGTGGCTTCATGAGTTATATGGCTAAATGAGGGCATTAGGGAAAATCTAATTCACTACAAATCACTCTTCCTTTTTTTCTGGTGTGTGTGTGTGTGTGTGTGTGAGAGAGAGAGAGAGAGAGAGAGCACATGTGTGTGCACATGTCGCATGTGTGCACATGCACAAAGATGTCTGTGGAAGCCAGACGGTGGCATCAGGATGTGTTTCTCAATCAGGACTCCACTTAACTTTTTTTTTGAGACAGGGTCTCTCACTAAGCCTGGATATGGCACTCTGAGCTAGACTAGTGAGCCCCACCCCCACCCCACCCTGTGCATGTGTCTCTGCCCTGGAGTTAGAGGTGCGTACCTCCACCCCTGGTTTTTGGTATGTGGGTGCTGGAAATTCAAACTCAGCTCTTTATGCTTATTTAGCAGTTCTGTTCTGTAAAGGGGTTACATTTAGGAAGGACTTTATTGACTGAGCATCTCCTCAACCCATGACTGTGCATAAGATAGTATTTGAAGGCAGCTACACCCAGAGGGTCAGGGAAAAGCTTCATCAGAAACCAGCTCCACCTGCCCTTGATCTCCAGAGCTGTGAAAAATAAGGGTTCCAGCTTTGAGCCTCCCCGTCTCCAGCACTTCACCAGACAGCCTTCGGGAGCTCAGAATCAGCAGTGAGAAGGGAGGAGGCCTAGTTGGCCTCTCTGCTGTTGTGACAAACTGCTGACTGAATGCACAGGCTGTGTTGCGTCTCACACTTCCCAGGCTGCAGTCTGAGGGACTGAAGCAGAGACTGGAGGAGTCCTGTCCACTGCCTCCTCACCCTCCTCTGGTTCCTGCTCAAACAGCATTCTTATACAGTCCTGGAACCCTTCCCAGAAACGGCACTAGCCAGAGTGAGCTGGGCTTTCCCACATCAATCAATAATCAATGATCAATCCCCCCACAGACACAGAGAGCTACCGGCCAATCTGATCTGACCAATGAGACTCCTTCACCCTAAATGACTCCTTAATTAAAAAAAAAACATTGCTGTTTTGTTGTTTTGTTGTTGTTGTTATAAATATGGGTGTTTTGCCTGAATGTATGTCTGTGCACCACGTGTGTGCAGTGGCCACAGACGTCAGAAGAGGGCATTGGATTCCCTGGAGCCGGAGCTACAGGTGTTTGTGAGGCACCATGTTGGTGCTGGCAATCAAACTCAGGTCCTCTGAAAGAGCAGCCAGTGCTTTTGACTGCTGAGCCATCTCTCCAGCTCTGTCAAATGACTCTTGGCTGTGTCAAGTTGACATAAAAAACAAAAAACAAACAAACAAACAAAAAACTAACGACGATAGAACTTTTCAGGGAGAACTCCGATTTTGTTTCTTGTTCTGTGGGTTTGGGGGGTGTGGGCTCATGCACTGAAGACTGGTGAGTGGCTCTGTGGATGCTCAACCCACCCTGAGCAAGCCAGCCAAGCCCCTCAGTTACCCTCGCTGTCCTCGGATCTTACGAACCATCCATTGGTGGCTCAACCTTTCTAAGGCTTTAATACCCTTTAATACAGTTCCTCATGCTGTGGTGACCCCCAACCATAAAATTACTTTGTTGCGACTTCATAATTGTCACTTTGCTACTGTTATGAATTATAATGTAAGTATTGGAAGTGCAAGATATCTGATATGCAACTCCCTAAAGGGGCTGTGACCCAGGAGTTGAGAACTGCTTCTCTTTGGGATAATTTGGGGTTTCCTTCATAATTGTCCCGCAATAAGGCAGGAGGCTGGTGTACCCTCTTAACCACCCTGCCCCTCTCTCATGAAGTGTATTAGCCCCAGGGTTACTCTAACTGCTGGAGAAGGTGGCCAACCATAGGGACATGGAAGGTGACCAAAAGGAGCGGGAGTGTCCTGAGGAGGGAGCAGGTGCCAAATGCCTGCCTCTCCATCACACCAATGTCTCCCAGGATCTGACTGAACACAGGGCTGGACGGCAGCTCCTGCGGCCAGAGCAAACAGTGAGCCTGGCTCCTGGGTCCCTGAGTCACTACAGACACCTCTCTTTTCTTGCAAAAATCTTTGCTCTGGACTCCTGTCCACACTGTCCTGAGTGAGTCCATTTTCTGTCGTCCCGCCGTTTCTCACAGGACCTTTGGCATCAGCCATGTGTTTGTGTGTGTGGTTTCCCACACATCAGCCTTAAGCAGACACCAGCTGGGCACTCTGTAACCCAACTCTAACACAGCTACTCAGGGAGTGTCACATTACCACAGAGGGGGGGAGTGTTTGGTCCCCAGAGACCACCCCTTGTGTCACATTACCACAGGGGGGAGTGTTTGGTCCCCAGAGACCACCCCTTTTCCTGAGGACAATCACCAACCTGTGTTGTTTTTACCTGTGGTTCCGACTGAATGACTGTAAGGAGATTTGATTTGATCTGAGCTGATTATTTACTTCTCTGAAGGAGCCCACAGAGCTCAGGAAAAACAGTTTAGCCATGGGTCAGAAAGGAGGTAACACCAGACACAAGTGGATGAATGGGTGGAAGAGACACCCAGGGCCAGGTACAGGGAAGGGACCAAGTTCCCTGCCTTCTCTGGATGGGCCGCTCAATAGGAACCTCCTGGTATTCAACCAAACAAAGTTCTTGTGAACTTGAACCCCATCCTGTTGGGGGGGGCTCCTACCCCCAGTGATCTTGTTAATGTGCAGGTTCTCCTTGAGACAAGAGTCTCGAGGGCTCTTGGAGCCGTGGGTAAACATTAGATATATCTCTGGTTATGTCACAGTACCACACACATTTAACCCCAGATCTGTGAACACATTCTCCGACACTCCACCTGTGCCTTCATGCAGGGATTTTCCAAGTGTCAACCACCCTAACCCCCTCCCCCCCCTCCCCCCCGGGATCCTAACATCTCTCTTCAGGATGTAGAATGGTCAGTCCCAAGGCCTGCCCAGCCATCAAAGTAAAGCTTTTGCCTGCCCCAGTTCCCCTTTCCTTCCTTTCCTCTGTGTGACACTACAGGGAGACAGGGAGTTTAAGAGATGGATGTACATGATGAGGACTGCTTCCCTCTCCCTCTCCCTCTCCCTCTCCCTCTCCCTCTCCCTCTCCCTCTCCCTCTCCCTCTCCCTCTCCCTCTCCCTCTCCCTCTCCCTCTCCCTCTTTCCCCCTCTATTCCCCCCCCCTTCCTGACTTCCACAATGTGAGCAGTTCCTCGTCCCCACCACGATGGACTGTTTGCCATAGACCCCAGAGCAATGCTGTCCACTAACAGGGAGCTCTTTTTGCTTCCCTTATTTCCTTTCATCTACTTTCCTCATGCCAGGCATCCTGAGGGCCAAGGCCTTAAGGAGGTTACACTTTCAACCCTCCATGGTTACCCAATCCTGTGACATCAGTAATACCGTCACCACTGGGTCTGAGGCCCAGTTGTCAGTGTACCTTTAACTCAATGGTTGCAGGATTTTTTATTTTTGTTTTTTTTTTTCTGATACTTGAGATTAAATCCAGGACCTCATACAGGCTACCCAAAGACTGCATCACTGAGCTGCATCCCCCAGCTGTAGCTCAGTCCTTAGAGAGTACTTGTCTATCACACATGAGTCCCTGTGTTTCACCCCAAGCAATCACCTATAACTCTCGTTGTAGGCTGTGTTGTGTGACCACACAGTCCTGTGTTGTGTGGCCACGTGGTCCTGTGTTGGGTCACTGGTCGCCTACCCTCTGCACCCTCCTGTCTGTCAGATTCCCCAGGACGACTCTGCAGCAATGGCTTCGGGAAACCACAGGTTGTTGGTGACTTTGTTTAGTCTTTACACGCTTCCCCTTCTGTAAACTCATTTTCTCGGACACCGCTTCCCCTGCTTGCATTGTGCATGTGGACAAAGGCATTGCATTTCTGCCATAGGCTGTTCTGCTGAAAAATAACCTGGCAGCAACACCACTTTCCTTATGTGCTCTGTGTTGCTAGGTACTCAGAAGGACTCCTTCCCTCCTTCCTTCCTTCCTTCCTTCCTTCCTTCCTTCCTTCCTTCCTTCCTTCCTTCCTTCTGCCTTCCTTCCTTCCTTCCTCCCTCCCTTCCTCCTCCCTTCCTTCCTTCTTTCTTTCTGTCTTCCATCCATCCTTCCTTCTGCCTTTCTTCCTCCCTCCCTCCCTCCCTTCCTCGTTCCTTCCTCCCTTCCTTCCTTCTTTCTGTCTTCCATCCATCCTTCCTTCTGCCTTTCTTCCTTCCTTTCTTCCTTCCTTCCTTCTTTCCTTCTTCCCTTCCTTCCTTCCTTCCTTCCTTCTTCCCTTCCTTCCTTCCTTCCTTCCTTCCTTCCTTCCTTCCTTCCTTCTGTCTTTCCCTCCTTCCTTCCCTCCCTCCCTCCTTCCTTCCTTCCTTTCTTCCTTCCTTCTTCCCTTCCTTTCTTCTTTCCTTTCTTTGGTTGGTTTTAGCTTTCCAGAACATTCTCAATGTATTCCTGACTGTCCTGGAACTCTGTAGAGCAGGCTGGCCTTGAACCCACAGAGATCCTCCTGCTTCTTCCTCCAAAGCACTGGGATTAAAGGTGTAATGCCACTACATCCAGCTAGTACATTTTCCCCTGAAGGTGATGGTTTTGAAAGATCATGTTTAGGTGCTAGTTCTTATTGGTCAGCAACCTTCAGTATACAGGGCACTGTCTCAGCAAAGAATTTCTTCTCTTCTTTTAAAAAGTGTCCTTGGGGGCTGAGGAGATGGCTCAGCAGTTAAGAGCTCTGACTGCTCTTCCAGAGTGCCTGATTCAATTCCCAGCAACCTCACGGCAGCTCACAACCATCCGTAACTCCCTCACACAGCCATGCAGGTGGGCAAAACATCATTGCACATAAAATGAAAATAAATAGGTTTTTTAAGTGTTCTGTGTGCTGGTCTTTCCTTGCTGTTGCTTTACTGCACAGTCCTCCCCCACACACAGGGTCCTCCCCACACACAGGGTCCTCCCTACACACACAGGGTCCTCCCTACACACACAGGGTCCTCCCTACACACACAGGGTCCTCCCTACACACACAGGGTCCTCCCTACACACACAGGGTCCTCCCTACACACACAGGGTCCTCCCCACACACAGGGCCAGCTTGAGCTGTTCTCACACACATTCTTTAGTCAGAAGAAGGAAGATGATCAACACATGAGAGGAGGCAGATTCCTCAGAGATGCAAGGCTGGGCACGGTTTGACCTGGGAATTTTGGATGAAGGTCTATTCTGAAGTTCAGACTCAGGCAGTTCAGGGCTATCCATTGGTATAGGGGTTTGCTATGGCCTGAATTTTTTTATGCATCTCCTTCAGATTTATACACTGAAGTCCTAACTCCTAAGGTGGTGGTGTTAGAAGGTTGTGTTAATTGGTTGTCAACTACTGTGATAAATTCTCAATATAAACCAACTTATAAAGGGAGAAGTTTTGTGTTGGCTCCTAGTTTTGAAGATCTCGGTCCATGATTAATTGGTCTCATTGCCTGTGGTGGAGGATGTCTGGTCACCTCAAGGCTGGGTGTGAAAGAGAGAAAGAGGGGAGGCCAGTGTCTCACAGTCCCTGTTATAGCATGCCCACAATGAGCAGAAGACCTCCACTGAATCCTACTTCTAAAAATTCCCTCAGTCTTTCTAACAGCACTAACCTGTGGACTAAGCTTATAAATGTGGCCTCTGGGACACTCTAGGTACAAGCTGTCACAGAGGGGGAAGTGATTACGTCATGAGGTAGTGCCTCAAAGAGGTGGACAGAAAGAGACTCTTAACTCCTTCCATGTGAGCTCAGAGTGAGAAAACAGGTTCTCACCAGAAATCAATCTGTTAAGGACCTTGAGTTCCAGCCTCCATAACCATGAAAAACAAACTTCTGTTGTCCATAAGCCGCTCCGTCCATGGTGTTTTGTTATAGTAACTTACTATAACTCTAAAATGTTTGTTCTATGGATAATGAAGTCAGTGTTCTAGTGCTGTGAAGAGACACCATGACCATAGTAATTCTTATACAAGAAGTAATTGTTATATAATTAAACAATTGGGGGCTGGCTTACAGTTTCAGAGGTTTAGTCCATTATCATCATGGTGGGGAGCATGGTAGCCTGCAGGCAGACAGGTGCAGGAGAAATTTGAGAATTCTACATATACAATCACAGGCAGCAGGAAGAGAGACACTGAGCCTGGCTTGGGCTTCTGAAAGCCCAAAGCCCACCCCTAGTGACACACTTCCTCCAACAAAGCCACACCCACCCGAACTAGGTCACTCCTACCCCAACTAGGCCACACCTACCTAACTAGGCCACACCCCCTAATCCTTCTAAGCAGTGCCATTCCCTGATGACTAACCATTCAAATACATGAGTCAATGGGGGCCATTTTTATTCAGCCCTCCACAGGTATGTTTGGGGATATGAGTTAATTCATTTATTAGACAGATGTTGTGTAAACATCTGCTATGTGTTATATTTGTGCTGGTGACTGGGGATGGGATAGTGAACAAGGTTGTCCTTGCTCATAGAATCTGGGGCCTCAGAGCTTGAGATATAGGCCTAGCAGTTGATAACAGTGCTTACCTGGCATGCATGAAGCCCCAAGTTCCATCTCCAACACAGTATAAACTGGTGTTGGCAGACACTTGTAATCCCAGCACTGCGAAGGTTGAAGCAGGCTGATCAGAAGTTCAAAGTCATTCTTGTCTAAGTTGTAAGATGGAAGATATGTGAAACCCAAGAAGAGGAAGGAGAGAGGAACGGAAGGAAGGAAGGAAGGAAGGAAGGAAGGAAGGAAGGAAGGAAGAAGAGGGGAGGGGAGAGGGGGAGGGAGGGAGAAAGAGAACAGAAGGAAAGAGGGAAGAGGAAGAGGGAGAGAAGGAGAGAAGGGGAGAGGGAGGGGGAGGGAAGGTAGGAGTGAGGGAGGGAGGGAGAGGAAGAGGGGAAGGGGAGGGAGGAAAGGAGGAGAATGATGAAGAAGAAAAAAATCCATCCCAGGAGTCTTCTGCTTACAGAATGGAAACTTTATACCCCTCAGCAAAATATTCCCGCTGCTGTGAAAAAGACAAAATGAGCTGCTGAGAACAACGGCTCCCTGACTTTCACCTTGTCGAAAGCAGAATTCTTATTTCTTGTTGTGAAAAGGCTCCCAACATGAACGAACACACGCACACAAACCAAACAGACCACAGCCTTTCATGTCAGTGTCTGGTTTTAATTTCCCCCTTTGGTGCCCAAATCAGATTTGTGTTGCTAAGGAAGTTAATTGGGGGCTGTGACCGAGCTGGGATCCCATTCGGAGTCCAACCCGTCCGTCGTCCGTCTTTTGAAGCTCTCCTCTCCAAAGCCCGTTATCTTCTGCCTTCGAACAGCTGTTCCTGTGATCTCCGATCTGCCCTGCACTGAGGCCTGACTTTATCATGAAATGAGGTGGGGGGGCCAAAGAGTCGCCTTTGTTGTCTAAGAGGACACGAAAACCTCACAAGAAAACGTTTGTTTTATCTGATCACCGGTTGGCAGGATTTACAGCCTCCTGGGAGGAGAGGGGTCAGGAAAGTTCAGCATCCTACTTGGCCTGTAATCAGGGAAGCAGAAGGCTTTAAAATAGGATTAGCTATCCACCGGGTCCTTTGGGTGTTTGGCCTCCCAGGGGTCAGATCAGTCCTCAGGGCGTCTTTTCAGCTCCATCTGGGTACCAGGTACCATGCTGTGTTCTTCAGAATAAAGACAGGCCAGCTTTGAAAGCAAGCCAGGGGAAGAGGGAACCCGAGGTTATCTATCGCTCACCCTCTGTAGGCTTCCACAGGGCTTCACGTAGAGGGCATCCGGGCTTCTTTTTAGCAACCCCAGAATCAGAGACTAGTGGTGAGAGCAGCCTACTGAGACCAAATGTGGTAAAACAGGTTCAGGCCCAGAGCTTTCTGAGCCTTTGTCTCCTACCTAAGAAAGACCTTGTGTGTCTGGGGGTGGGGGTGGGGTGTGCAATGGGGTAGGGTAGAAGCCTCAACTCCAGCCCCAGGTCCATGACAATGTGGAGGCGGATAGCAGAACACTGTCTACGCTCAGGAGATGCTGAGCAGTCAGTCCAGTAGTTTCCGTTTGACTAAAATATGCTGTAGAGAGAATCCAGTTGGTCAAGAGCTTCCCTTGCTGGTGTGAGCTCCTGGGCTCAATCCCTGGACCCATGTCGGGGGAGGGGGAAGGCAATGGTGACTGCCTGTGCCTGTGACCCAGCAATGGGGAGGGAAACCTGAAGATCCCTGCGGCTTGTGGTCAGCCAAGCAAACCTAATCTGTGTGCTCCAGGCCCAGTGAGAGACTGTCTCAGACAACAAACTCCTGAGGAATGACAACTAAGATTGTTAGCCAGCCTAGACACATGTGTGCGTATGCGAGCACACCACACACACACACACACACACACATACACACACATGCACATACATACACCTACTCACATGAACATGTATATGTATGTATGTATGGATGGATCATCTATCAGTGTACACATCTATGTATCTATCTACGTATCTATCTATTTATCTACCCTCATATAATTCTTGTATATCATATATATGATAGATATATATGATATCATCATATACATACGATACAAACATATGAATATTTAAATACATATTTATATATTATTATATGCCATATGTGTATATATGTATCACAACTCTTGATGCCTCTTTAATTTCAATATCTTCCTGAAAGCTAAACAGCCTCTGGGACTCAGGTTGGTCAGAAGCAATGGGACCACCAGCAATCATGGTTTCTTCCAATCTTCTATCCCTTCTATAACAGCAACAGTGGCAGAGTGTCACTCAGGTCTAAGATGTTGTCTGGTCAACATGCCACTCGACTCATGGGTTCATCAGGTGCTACCTCCTCTGGGAAGCCTGGATGATCTCCCACACCCCACACTGATGGCCAGCATGGGGCATACACAGCTAGGACATTTGTATTTGCTGGCTCAGCACTTATTGAGGTAGAGGTGAAAGGAGCGTGTCATAGTCAGTCGTCATTCAAGGGAAAGGATTGAGGGCCACAAGGGGCCAAATACAGGGCATGATCTTTGGGGGGAAGACCCTGAGGGTTCTTAGGAGATGCTGGTCTGGGACCTTCCAGGCTCAGAGCCTGGGGGACAGGGACAGTGTAAACCCACCTACGGTTAGGATGCTTAGCTGGTCTCCAGGGCTGGCATCTGTTTTGTAAGTGTAACTGCCCAAACAAACAAAGGTGGCCTCCGGAAGGTCACGGGTGGGTGGGGTATAAGTGGGCACACTATGAGCTTGGTGGATTCTGTTTCCACCATGAAGCTGAACGCCCCAGGGATCCAAGGACAGAAGAATTAGTAACAAATCCTGGGTCTGACACTGGCTGAGTGTGGGCTGCCATCTGATTCCGGCAGCCTGGCTCCCAGTTTGTGTTGGGTGGAGGAATGTACACAGAGAGAGGTGCCCCTTGGTGCTCAGCATGGCCTACCCAATAGCAAAAGCCTGAAAGCAACCTGTTGTTTTCAAAGTGATCCCTAACTCTCTTTCCATCTCCCTCTGCTTGCCCTGACCCCTAGTGAGGCCTTCCTAGGTGGGGGTCCCTTCCCTTCACCTTTCACCTCTTGTAGCTTCCTTGGCTTTACCTCAGTTGGCCCACCTCTCACACTAGAACTGGGGATGATGGCTTCAGGAGAGAGCGCTTGCTGGGAACTGCAAGCTCTTCAGCTGGTCTGGATGACTGTTTGCGTCCATTTTAGTTCTTTTCCCTGCCTTCAGGACCAGCGCTCCCTAGAGTCCTTCCTGCCTTTGCCAACACAACTACAGCCCTCATGGTATCTGACAGAAGTGTAAAAGCTCACACTGTATGCACCCTGCTCAGTCCCTGCAAGGCTCAGGCCTCCTACAACCAACTAGGCCTACATTTCTCCCTCAGTTCCCACCATGGCAAATTCCAGAGACAGCTATGTGCTAGCTGCTGCTGGAGACTCTGTGCTGTGTGCTAAGATCAACATGCTGTCTAGAAACAAGAATTCCTCACTTGGGAGCCGTGGTGGGTTCCTCTAGCTGGCTGGAGCTGTTGTGAATTTCCCACTTCTGTGTTCCTTTCTCTGAAAGTTCCTTGAATTTCAGGTTTCAGTAAAGTTAGTTCAGCACCTACCAGACACCATCGTTCCATCTGCACCATCCCTGTCCCTGGGCACACCGGAGGATCCCACCGCTGGGACAAGTGTACTTCCTTTACTAAGGCTGGTGTTAACAAGTGGAACTGGCTGGCTTCCAGCAATGGGGGTTTATTCCTGTGTAGGTCAGGAGGCGAGCGTATAAACCAAGGCATCACTGGGCCTCGATTCTCCTGAGGAACTCCATTCCACGACTCTTCTCCAAGCCTCTGCAAGTGGCTCACGGTCCCTGGTTATATGCAGGATTCCAACACCTGCCTCCATTGTCACGTGACCATCTTCTTGTAGATACCAGGAATGATAGATTCAGAGTCCAGTCTACTCTGCAAATATTGTCACCTCTGAAGAACTGGGTTAGGATGTCAATGCTTTGGGATTTTGGGGGCAGGGGGTGGGGAGTGGGACACAGTGTAACCTTTAAGACCCACTAACAATGGAGTCAGACCTCAGACTCAGGTCTGATGGCATACCCTTACTCTTTGTGCCTAAAGCTGATGACAGCGGAAGCCAGCATTTCAAGTGGCTACAACAGCAGTGTTGTTCTTGGTGATTACAAATCACAAGAGCCCCACAAGGCAGGCATTGAGATACCCCCACTTTAGGGTCTCTTTGTGTATGTATCCCAGGCTGTCCCCAAATTCAAAATTCTGCTCCAGCATCCTTCGCACTGGGATTGCAGGTCTGTGCCATCATGTCAGGACCGAATTTCTTTTAAAGGTGAGAAATTGGGGGCTGGGGCGGGGGGGGGGGAGAGGACTCACACTCAAGGCCACAGGATCTCATAGGAGCAGAGCTGGGACTTAAGCTGCTGTCCTTGACACCCCACTGAATCTCCTGAAGACCTGCCTTGCAAGGAACATGGTGCAATGTGCATACATGTTGGTGAAGCACCGCTGGGAACCTTTCAAACAGACCACTGGGCTGGCGATTACTGAAAACCCCAGCAGAAAGGGAAAACTTGGAAAATCCTTCGTGGAAGAAAGGACTTCTCAGGGTTTAAAAGGCAGGGCTAGGTTTAGCAGGGCAGAGACAAGGCTGGGAGTGGTAGGGTTCTGTCTGACTAATTCAAAGCTCTCTTCTCGAGTAGATGAGATAAGAAGGGGGCTTGCTGTTTACTGAAAATCCAAGCTGGGGTGAGTCTGTGTGGACTTAACCTCCTGGCCCCTGCTCCAGCAGAAATGTACTTTGAAAGCTTCATTCCTCTCAGGAGGAGGGACATCTCAGTAGGGGGTGGAAGCCTGAAGAAAGGGGACCAGCTGAGCAGGCCCAGTGCCTTTCATTCTTCTTCCCACGGATCCGGAGCCAGCCTGTGCCCCAGCCCAGAACCCAGAACATTGAGCAGTGAATTGGCCTGCCAAAGGCCGGCCTAGATCCATCCTAATATCCAGAGCGAATGACTCCCAGGGAGCCAGTCCCGTTGCCAGGGGCCTGTTGTCTACGTCGGGCAGTCAGCTGTCACAGTTGAATGACATTTGACAATTGGATAATACTTGTATTTTTAGGCATGGGTCACAGAATCCTTTTGTCTACTGCCAGGACTGCCCCCACACTGGGTCTCTAAGGAATAGAACCTCTGGGTGCCTGAAATTCATGCTTCAGTAAAAGTGGGTGGAGTCTGCCAGGCTAGAGAGCGTGTCCCAGGGTGAGAAGACCTCTATCAAGGACATAGGGGTCTCTTTGGTGTCTTGGCAGAGCATGGTCACTGTAGCTGGTGCTAGCCCACAAACGGCCAAGTTCATAACCTCATGGCTCTGCAGAAAAGAAGGCATACAGGTTGGTCCCTCTGCACAGGATAGGGGACTGGGCTGTGGCAATGGTGACAGGAAACAGGTGTCCAGCTAGTCAAGCTACCAAGGTCAGCAAGAGCTATGAATGCCACAGGCGGGTGGGCAGCCAGCATGAAGTGGGGTGAGAAATGAGCTCTGAGGATTCCAGTCAAGAAGGTGTTCAGAAATAGAAGGTCCATATTAGGGACCAGGCACTGATCACACAAGGACAAAGCTAGGCCCCAGGGTCTCAAGCAGGGCCCCTCAACTCTGGCGTTTGACCTGCAGAGCTGGCTCATTCTTTGTCCTGGGTAGCAGACTGTCTTCTCCATTGTTGGGCATTCAGTAGCATCCCTAGCCTCTCCCCAGACATGACAATGAATCATGTCCCTAGACATTTCTAAATGTTTCCAGGACAGAGGCGTAAAACTGTTCCCTGTAGAGTCTTAGAAGAATCTAGAGGTTTGGGGACAGAGGGCAGACTACAGGGCTGGACATGAATAATGGCCCAGGCTGTGGGACAAGGGACCCACTCTCCACTAAACCTTTGTTCTTTAGTTAGGGCCCTAGGGCAAACGTAGGGCGCCTCAGGCCCCTGTTCCCACAGAGGACACACAGGAAGGTGTTGCAGGTGAAGGGAAAGGCTGGAGGCTGCTGAAAGACCTGGCTTAGAAATAGCAGGACAACAATATCCTTGGTTTCCCCTTCTGTATAATGGGGGTAAGAACAGCTCCTCTCTCACAGAGACCCAGCAGAGATTAGCAGCACTTCTGTGCCTGCTGTTGGGGGAATCAGCCAGTAAGGCTGCTACTGCCATAGTTGGTTCTCATGTCTTCCATCGTGATCCAGACACGGTTCCTCCCACCCCCAAGTGTCGACAGCTTCCCTCATTCCCCTGAACTCTAACCACCACAGGCAATTGTGATGTGTCTCCTATACTAAGCCAGTGTACATTTCCATTCTGCTCATGAGATTTCTCAGAGTTTGTCCCAAGATTCTGGTGAGAGAATGAGCCTGCCATCAAAGTAGCAGGTCCCAGAAGTGTTTATCGTGGGAGGCTGTGAAGTACAACTACCACAGGAATGCTGTTGTGGCTTGTTTGATGAGCAAGATGCGGCTTGCAGGGAAGGGGTCTGGGCTAGACCAGGGCAGGAGGCAGGCAGCATCCAGGAGGGCAGGAAGGAGACATGGCTGCATATAACCTGCTTTGGGTTCCAAAGAGGGAAACAAAATCTCAGCGAAAGCCCATCTGTAGTGGGAAGGAGAGGTAACAGCTTCCCCGGGACCGGTCACATAGGGGCCGCCACGGTTAATAGATTGTCAACTTGACAAGATCTAGACTGTGGAGGAGACGAGCCTCTATGCACACCTATGAAGAAATCTCTAGATTAGGTTAGTCTCTGGGGACACCTGTGAGGAACTTTCTAGAATAGACTGATTGAGGAGGCGATCTTCGATGAATGTTGGTGGCACCAGTTCACCGGCTGAGGTCCTGGGCAGCACAGAAATGAGTGGGTGAGCTGAACACAGCATCTGTCGTTTTCTGCTTCCTGACTGGATGCGATGTGACCAGCCACCTCACCCTTCTACTGCCTGCCTTCCCACCATGATGGACTGTGCCCTCCGACTGTGAGCCAAGACAGATCTTCCTCCCACACCTGTTGTTTCTCAGGTGTTTGCCACAGCGACACAGAAGAAACGAACCCCATGACAAAGTAGTAACCATCAGTGGCTCAAGTGAGGTATTCCACGAGAGCCACCGGTGCGTAAGAGGGCCACCGGCAAGTGGGTGTTCGTCTTCTCCCTTTACACTCTGGAAACACTGCCATGATAGAGGATTATGTAAATGCGACCTCTCTGGAGCACCTGTGGAGCACCTCTCTGGAGCACCTCTCTGGAGCATCTCTCTGGAGCACCTCTCTGGAGCACCTCTCTGGAGCACCTCTGGAGCACCTCTCTGGAGCACCTCTCTGGAGCACCTCTCTGGAGCACCTCTCTGGAGCACCTCTCTGGAGCACCTCTCTGGAGCATCTCTCTGGAGCACCTCTCTGGAGCACCTCTGGAGCACCTCTCTGGAGCACCTCTCTGGAGCACCTCTCTGGAGCACCTCTCTGGAGCACCTCTCTGGAGCATCTCTCTGGAGCACCTCTCTGGAGCACCTCTCTGGAGCACCTCTCTGGAGCATCTCTCTGGAGCACCTCTCTGGAGCACCTCTGGAGCACCTCTCTGGAGCACCTCTCTGGAGCATCTCTCTGGAGCACCTCTCTGGAGCACCTCTCTGGAGCACCTCTCTGGAGCATCTCTCTGGAGCACCTCTCTGGAGCACCTCTCTGGAGCCCGTGGTGGGATCCAGCCTTGAGGGAGGAGCAGGAGCAGCTGGCTCCAGGAAGAGGGCATGTGACTCGGGCCCCAGAGTCACATTTTATTTTTATTTTATTTTACATTTGCTTTGTATTGAAGCTGGACTTGAAATTGTCATTTAGAGACTGCTCAATGCAGACCATTATCTATGCTCTCATTTAATTTCCATTCTAACAGAGGAAGCACACTTCATCCATCCCTCTTCTGGGTTCACCTGAGGCTACCTCTTCTCATCTCTGCCTGGAGCAGCCTCAGGAGAGCCTGGGACAAGCCCTACCCATGGCCACTGGAGGCTGCCCCTGGAATGCCAGGCAGAGAAGAGTCATGTGGGGCCTGACCTCACCCACATTAGGCCCCAAAATGGCCACTGACAGAGGCAGGAGAGTTTGACTGCTGTGGGTTGCAGCCCTTGGCTTCCTTCTTTAGTTAGGGAGCTTAGTTTGCCGAGCCTCATTGTCCTGTATATAAACTGGCAGAAACGGTGCTCCTTCCCGGCAGTGAACTCAATGAAGTGCCAGGAATGTGGCACACAAAGGCTGAGGGAGGGGCTTAAACTGCAAGGGTTCAAGTCCCTCCTCAGGCTGGGTGCTAGCTGGGCACTTTGAGTCATTCCTACAAGCTTCCAAAGGCTCTCACCCAGGCACACTGTGAAGAGAGCATGCACAGATACCTGAGAAAGTGGGGCTCCCTTCCCTCACTGTTGTGAACAGACCAGCAATAAAGATGGGGTGCAAGCATCTATGTAGTGAGGGTCAAAGTTCTGGAGTTCCTAGGAATGTATATGATATATATGTTTGATATGCATGTGTGTGTATTCGTGCGCGTGTGCACGAGCACGCAGGCACGCACATGGAGAGAGAGAGGGAAGGAGGGAGGGAGAGAGAGAGAGAGAAAGAGGACAGAGATAGAGACAGAGAGTCTCACCACATCACCATGTACCTTCAACTGGCCTGGAACTCACTCTGCAGACCAGGCTGGCCTTGAACTCACAGAGCTCTGCATGCCTCTGCTTCCTAAGTGCTGGGATTAAAGGGGGGCACTGAAACACCTGGCTGGCAGTTTTATTTAACAAATGAATAGTAATGATGGGTGATGTATGAAAAACCATGGAATTAAGGTGGGGATCTTTTTTATTTTAATTGTTGAGGCACTCTCACCACACAGGACCTAGGAAACAACAGAATTTGATTCAGAAAAAAACCACCAAGCTTTCAGGAAAAGGAGGAAACTAGACAGTGTGTCCTGAGTGAGGTGATCCAGACACAAGGGACGAACTCTTCACGTCCTCACAAGAGGACCCTAGCTCATTCAGCAGTAAGTGAGGGAAGTGAGGACACCGTCAATGAGAACAGAGGAGACCACGGGAGAGGAAAGGAACACTGGAGGGGCCGGAGGACACACAAGACTGGGAAGCAAAGAAGATGCTATGGGGAAGGTGGCCGAGTAGGAAGGAGGTGAGGGGGATGCGGGTACAGGGGCAGGGAAGAAAAGCAACAAAAACCTGTTACTTTGTGTAACATGGAAACGCCATATGGAAAGTTACTACTGTGTTGCTAATTTAAAAAAAGAAAAGAAAGTAGAAGGAATATGCCTGTAAAGAGACAGCAGGAGTGGGGGTGGTGATAAAGTGAGGTGGCAATTATATAAGTAAAAGGGTCACGATGAGAGCGGGTACTATTATAAGTGATATATACTAGTAAAAAGTTAGTCAAGCCGGGCGTGGTGGCACACGCCTTTAATCCCAGCACTTGGGAGGCAGAGGCAGGCAGATTTCTGAGTTCAAGGCCAGCCCGGACTACAAAGTGAGTTCCAGGACAGCCAGGGCTACACAGAGAAACCCTGTCTCGAAAAAAAAAAAAAAGTTAGTCAAAACCATGAATTTGTTGATAAAGGATTTTATACCATGTCCAGCACATGGTGTAAGTCTGTGGCCTATGTCACTGTAATTTTAATTACTATAAAAAAAAAACAAACCAACAACAACAAGGGCTTCAGATGAGATTTCTTTTGTCCCAGGATGGTGTGAGTCAGGGACTCAGCTGGGCTGGGATGGAGTCTTGGCTGGGTTCACACACGGGTGCAGTGTCAACTGGTACAGTTTAGCACATGCCATCTGTTTGAGCTAACCGGTGAGGTGGCAGGTTGGTTTCTGATTGTGGCTTTATATTGCCACATACTTAGAGGCTTAGCAATCACATGCATTTCTTGTCTCAGAATCCTAGAAATCAGCATCAAAGGTGGAGCTAAAGTCACAAGGCCAGAAGCACCATACTCCTTCTGGAGGATCAGGAGGCCACCAATTCCTTGATATTTTTTAGAATTTTTTTCCGTGTATGTATTCTTTGCCTACATGTCAGTGTGTGCACCATGTGTGCACCTTGTGCCTGTGGAGGTCAGAAGAGGGTAATAGATCTGCTAAAACTGGATTCATGGATGGTTGCTAGGAACAGATCCCAGGTCCTCTGCAAGAGCAGCAGGCCTTTGACCCACCATCATCTCTCCAGCTCTCCTTGACATTTTAAGCTTCTGGAGTCTATGCGCATCCTGTGGCTTGTGGGCCCTTGCAGCAATGAGGATAAGTGATAAGAGTGGACACATGAATACATGCATGAATGAACGGATGGGTTGGTAGACTGATGGGTAGGCAACCAATGAATGGGTGGGTTGGTAGACTGATTGGGTAGGCAACCAATGAATGGGTGAATTGGTAGATGGAACAAATGGATGGGTTAGTTCATTTATGGATGAATGGATGGATGGATGGACTGGTGGGTGGATGGATGGATGGATGGATGGATGGATGGATGGATGAGTGGATGAGTTGGTTGGTAGATGAATAAGTAGGTGGATAGGTAGATAAATAAATTGATCATATGCCAGATAGATGAATGAGTTGGTGGATAGATGAGTGGATGGATGGATGGATGGGTGGATGGATGGACGGACGGACGGACAGACGGACGGACGGACGGATGGATGGACAGATGAATGGATGGATGGATGGATGGATGGATGGATGGATGGATGGATGGATGAATGGGTTGGCTGCTGCTGCTGCTGTGTGTGTGTGGTTATTTTTTTTTTTTTTTTTTTTTTTTTGGTTTTTCGAGACAGGGTTTCTCTGTGTAGCCCTGGCTGTCCTGGCACTCACTTTGTAGACCAGGCTGGCCTCGAACTCAGAAATCCGCCTGCCTCTGCCTCCCGAGTGCTGGGATTAAAGGCGTGCGCCACCACGCCCGGCATGTGTGTGTGTGTTTTAATGAATTGGCTGGAGTGTGTGCATGTATGTATGTTGTATGTATATATGTTGTATTATGAATAGATGGATGGGTTGGCTGGTATGTGTGTATTATGTATGTGTGTTTGTGTATGTATGTACATACATATGGGTTGGCTGGTATTTGTGTATTATATATGTAAGTATGTGTGTATGTCTATATGTATGTATTGGCTGGCATGTGTGTATTATCTATGTGCGTTTGTGTATGTATATATGTATGGATGTTTGGGTTGCTGGTATTTGTATATTATGTATGTATGTACGTATGTATGTATGGGTAGGTTGGCTGTTGGATTTGTGTCTGAATGGATTTACTAGATAAGCCATTGAGCAGATGAACAAATGTGAGTGTACACACATACACACACACACACACACTCAGGAAGCTTTCTGCCATCTCCAGAGCTTAGACCATTGAGGAATGTCTTCTTTCCCACCCATCCCCTAGAGCTGCAATCTCCCCCACCTCCATCATTCTCAGAGTGCTTCCCACTCGGCTTCACAGTGGGAACCTGCTCTCTTTCCAAACTTCCCACAGAATTGCTTGGCTCTGGTTATGAGAAAATAAGTCTGCCACTTAATCAGCAGTGATGTCAGTCGGGGACCCTTCAACAAAGAGGTTCGTTCTGCTTTCATTTGTTGCTACAATGAAGAGCATGAAAATTTTAACAGCACCCTAATGTGGACCAGATGGGAGACACACTGGCTCTCAGAGCCTCCTATCTCCCCCACCTTCCAGTGGCCTTTAGAACAATTGATGGGATGGCCTGCAGCCAGAGCACTGCTCTTACAGGGCTACAGGTTCAGGTCCAGCTCAAGAATGCCTGCCGGGTTACTTGTGGTGTTACTCATTGGATCAAATTGCATTCCTCTGGAACCCTGGTAATGTCATACTGGGGCTAGATACGAACCTGGGCTCCTCCCTTGCTGGTTTTTTCCCCACTGAATGCTGAGTATGTCATAGAATTTCTACCCATAAAACCCCAAAGCTTTGAAAATCACAAAGGATGATGCTTGATTTGGATATGTGCTGTGCAACCTTGAACAAGTCAGTTGTGTCTCTGAGCCTAAATTCTCAGCTCAGAAAAGGAGAGCTAAGGGAAGATTTGTAAGCCTTGACAAGATCATGCTTATCAGACCCTGCAAGATGCTGGCTATGTGGGGAAGGGACTGAAAGTTGACCGAGAGACAGACTTAACAGGTGTGTGGCCTGTAGGTCTCAGGTGGAATTTTACATCTGAGAGGGAATCTTTTGGATTATAGAAAATGAAGGTTGGTGAGCATGCTGTATGGGCCACAGCCTGGAGATGCACATGCATAGAGTAGCCATGATTACTTTTGAAAGTATTTAAATTTGTTACCACTGGGCAGGGAGATGGCCCAGCATGTAAAAGCGCTTGCTGCACGAGTTTGATGAGCTGAATTCCACCTATGAATAAAACCGATGTGGTTGTAGTTACCCATAATCCCAGCATTCCTGCAGGAGATGCAGGGTAGAGACATGGAGAGCTAGCCTGGAGAACTCGGGTATAGAAATGATAAAGGGCGCCCTGCTGCAGAAATAAGATAGACGGAAAGAACCCAGTCATTGAAGCTGGCCTCCGAGTTCCACGTGCACACTGTGACACACACACAACCATAGTCACACAGGAAACAAAATAAGTCACTATAAGAAACGGTTCTTTTTTTAGGGGAGGGGGGTTTTCGAGACAGGGTTTCTCTGTAGCCCTGGCTGTCCTGGAACTCACTTTGTAGACCAGGCTGGCTTTGAACTCAGAAATCCGCCTGCCTCTGCCTCCCCAGTGCTGGGATTAAAGGCGTGTGCCACCAAGAAACGGTTCTTACATTCAGCTCCACAACCTTGAAGGACTGGGAAACCACCAAACTCACATCCCAGAACTCCACACACCCACAAGGCAGCAACTGGAAGGTCCTGCCTCCCTGTGGCGACTTCTTCCACCAAATCTAGCCTGCTCCTTGGTGTTTTCTGTTTAGAGTCTATAAGCGCATGAGTTTACAGACCCAAAGTTAGAGCAAAGCTCATTAGAAAAAAATTATGGCCAGACAAAGAGCAGACAACCCCTGCTCCATTTTCAAGACAGCTCACAGCTCTTTCCTCCAACACAACCCCAGAGTCCTTAAGCCTGTGCTCTGGACCACCAGGTAATCTATTGGTCCCTGAGGGGCCGGAGACCCCGCCCATGATCCCCTGGCTCTGATCACCACCCTTACAGTCTTGCTGTTCCCTGGGTAGCTAGTGGGCTGGGGGTTAAGATGGATGAAACATGAACGGTGGTGGGTTTGTTTCACTTCTTGCAGACTGTTGGTCTCACAAGAGGTCACTAGAAGGCAGAGGGCTTCTACGTTGGAGGGCTCCTAAGCCACCTTCAGATCATGACCTTGAGGTAGCCTTTCTGTAGCCCAGGCTAGCCTAACACTCATGGTGATGCTCATGGCAAGAGGTGGGATTCCAAGAATGAGCCTTCGTGCCTGGTCCTCAGCCATTTCTCTCTTTAGTGGTCTAGACAATAAAACCCTTGACAGCCACAGCAAGAATCAGGCGCAGCACCCCACACACCGTGGGCGGAAGTGCCCCGCGGCTGTGGATCCTGCCTTGTCTTCTAATGAAGGCTGGCTGGCATGCGTCACTGCGGAGTGCAGGGCTCCATCCCTCCTGTCCTCATTTCCAGGACACATTCAGATCTTAATACATTGTGTCAAAATGAGAGATGCTTTCTGTTTGCCTTTCAGCAAAAATGGATGGCCAGGAGCTGGTTGGTCTGTGAACGCTTTCTCTTTGTTTGTAGCCCACGGATCACTGTACCCCCAATCTCGGCCCTTGGCTGTTCAAAGGCTCGCTCTGCCTGCACGGAGCCCCTGCCAGGGCCTCCTAGTCCTCTCCCATGGTTCAGAGCGATCATTAAATTCTCACAATGTCTGGAACACAGCAATGACTCCAGCTTCAGTTTGTGGCTTCTGAAGGACTGACTGACCAAGCACTAAAGCAGTGTCTCCTGGGGATATGCGACCAGAGCCCAGTGAGGCTCCCAGGCACAGTGGATAAGTTATGTGCACACATCTGCTCATGCCTCTGTGGCTGTGTGTGGGTATGTGCCTATGTGTGGTTTATGCACACGATGGTTGCGTGTGGTGTGTTTCAGCCTGTAACTGTCTATAATTCTGTGTACAGTGTGAGATGTGGTATAGACATGTTGTGTGTATTGCACACGTGATTTGTGTGGTGAGAGGATGTTCGGGCCTTCAGGTATGTGTGTAATCATGTGTGTATGTCTGTGGCTATGCTTGTGTAGAGTATATACAGGTTTGCCTTTGTGAAGAGCATGTGTTTGTACGATGCGGGTTATGACAGCTGTGTGCATACGTCTATGGGGTTATGACAGCTGTGTGTCTACGTATGACTCTGTGAGCATGTGTGCAGGTGTGAGCAGTGTGAGAAGGTGACTGTCTACGGTGTATACATGTATATCTGTCAATGTGCACGTGTGCCTGCTGTGATTTCGTCTCCCTACCCTTATGTGGAACTTCGTCAAGAGTTTAGTTGCTGGGCTCCCTGACACCACTTGGTATCCTTGATCTGTCCATGTGACCCACAGGGATGCAGAGCAAGCATTGAGGCAAACTGACCCTGTCATGTGTCTTGTCTCCCTTCATCATCATCATCACCATCATCACCATTATCACCATCACCATCACCATCATCAGTCATCACCATCCGCATCATCTTCATCCTTGACATAGACTAGAAGCTCACTAATCTCTTCTTCTTCCTCCTCCTCCTCTTCCTCCTCTTCTCCTCCTCCTCTTCTTTCTTCTTCTTCTTCTTCTTCTTCTTCTTCTTCTTCTTCTTCTCCTTCTCCTCCTCCTCCTCCTTCTCCTCCTCCTCCTCTTCCTCCTCTTCTTCTTTCTTCTTCTCCTCCTCCTCCTCCTCTTCCTCCTCTTTCTTCTTCTTCTTCTTCTTCTTCTTCTTCTTCTTCTTCTTCTTCTTCTTCTTCTTCTTCTTCTTCTTCTTCCTTCTTCTTCTCCTCCTCCTCCTCTTCCTCTTCTTCTTTCTTCTTCTTCTTCTTCTTCTTCTTCTTCTTCTTCTTCTTCTTCTTCTTCTTCTTCTTCTTCTTCTTCTTCTTCTTCTTTTTCCTCTTCTTTCGTCCTCCTTCTCCTTCCCCTCCTCCTCCTCTTCCTCCCCCTCCTCCTCCCCCTCCTCCTCCCCCTCCTCCTTCTCCTTTTTTTCAGTGCTGGAGATTGAAGCCAGGATCTCACCCATAGTTAGGCAAGCGCTCTGCTGGAGCCACCCCTCCCACCCCCAACCCTGCAAGTCTGGGAATCCTCTAAGAACGGTCTCAACAGTTATCCACATCGGAGGGCCCGCGGCAGTTGAACAAAGGAGTTCACCCTGTGCACACCAGCCTGCCTCTACCTCCAGCCTCCCCCATACTGGCTCAGGAACAAAGAGGCATGGCGGTAGGGTGGTGGCAATCTCGCCACGTGGTACATAGGCTTCAGGACATCAAGATCAGATGAAAATTAGCCAGGCATAGAGATGCATGCGTTGCCAAGGAGACGGTCCAGTGAGTTGCCATTCTTGTAGGAAGGGGGTGCGTTGGGGGAGGATTGTCCTGCTGCTGGTATTGTTTGGAAGAGACCATGTGGAAATAGGGGGTGCATGGATACTGGGCACCCAGAGGTGTGACCCGGGGAGGTGCTGTGGACTCCCTGCCGAGTGCTCTTTTGTCGTGAAGGAAGGGTAAGGTGAAGCTGTCATTTGTGCTTTGTCAGAATGTTCTGGATATGATGAGGCTTTTCCAGCTCAGATTCTCTACAAGGAAGGGGAGGATAGGAAGAGACAGCTGTCAAGAGCCATCAACACGCTGCTATGAGTGACCATGGAGACCAGGAGACCCTGCCATTGGCAACTGTCATGATTCAGCAAGCCCTCTGATAGCAACAACAGGTTCTCCATCGGGAGGGGCCATTATGGACTTGGGGGGGGGTGTATGGGGCAGGAGGGCTGCTCCTGGAACCTTGGCATCCACTCTACTCCCTTGATAGTTCTAAGAGCCACTTACTTATCCCTGACAAACCCATTTCTCCCTACTCCAGTTAGACTGGACTCTGTTGTCTGAAACTAAACCGATTGATTCTAGAATCTTCCCTTAACTAGTTCCCCAGGACACGTGGGAGTCCTAGTGTAGTTGCAGGCTTCTGTGTCAGTCCTAAGCCATGGGGAGTGCCAAAGCAGATGGCAGACAGGATACCCTGCTCAAAACCCACCAAGGCAGGACCAAAGGCGCGATGGGACCAGCCCTGAAGTGGCTCCCTGTCTGTGTTTAGTATGTACCTGGCATGTTCAAGTCCCATCTCATTACAGTACTTACAACCACATCCCTCCAAGGGCACACAGTCAGGGAGACTGAGAAGTTGCTCAAGGTCAAACGCCTTGTAGCTGCGGTTATTCAAACTCCACACTCACCAGAGGGACCCAAATCTGCTCAGATTCACCATTCCGAAGAAAGAAAATTAAGAGCAAAAGGGAGCCCATAAAGACTATGTTTAAAAAAAAAAATAAGGGCTGGTGAGATGGCTCAGTGGGTAAGAGCACCCGACTGCTCTTCCTAAGGTCTGGAGTTCAAATCCCAGCAACCACATGGTGGCTCACAACCATCCGTAACGAGATCTGGCGCCCTCTTCTGGAGTGTCTGAGAACAGCTACAGTGTACTTACATTAAATAAATAAATAAATAAATCTTTAAAAAAAAAAATAAAATAAAATTTTAATTTCGGAGTGATTTGAGAAAGCCTGCAAAACCAGCACAGAGATCCCATGAGCTTCCCCCAGCCTCCGCTGACTCCCTCCACACCACGGGCATCCTTCCACACCACGGGCATCCGTCAAAACCGAGAGGACGTTAACACCGCACAGCCACGGTAAGGGAGCTCCAAGCGGCGTCTTGCTGGTTTCCTCTAATGGCCTCTCGCTGTTCCAGGATGCAGTCCAGAACACATATTGCACTTTAGATTTTTCTTTAAAAAAACATTTTCTTTTTTGTTACCTTGTCTCCGCCTTCCAAAGGAAAGGAGGCTTCAATTATTTGCACATGCTCGAGGCCGAGAAACACACGCACGGGCAATGTGAGCCAGGTTGTGGCTCAGAACAATTTTAAGCAATTTCCCTTTACACTCTTCAGTGGATGAGCCCTTTCGGAGAAACTGGCAGCGAAGGCCACAGGCAGACCAGGGCAGATAGCAAAGGCAGGAACCGTGCCAGACAATTGCAAGGCCTTCCAGCCAAGGAAGCTCCCAGTAAGTCAGGGATCTCTCAGGGTACCCAATCCAGGGCAGCAGTGTACAGAAGGTCACGACGAAGTCAGAGGCGAAGCCAGAGTTGGCAGGGACCCATTACAGAGGTGGGACAGTGGCTGAGAGCTTTTTTTTTTCCTTTTTCCCCCCTTCCCTTTTGCTCTGGCCCTGCTCATTCCAGCCCTGCTCACTCCGGCCCATAGGTTTTTTTGTTTGTTTGTTTCTCATTAAGGATGGTTGTGAGCCACCATGTGGTTGCTGGGATTTGAACTCATGACTGCTGGAAGAGCAATCAGTGCTCTTAACTGCTGAGTCATCGCACCAGCCCAGCTGGGAGCTTTATATCCTGATCTGCAAGCAACAGTCAGAGAGGAACTTGATTGACATGGGGCTTTTGAAACTTCAAAGTCTACCCCCAGTGACACACTTCCCCCAATAGGACCACACCTACTCAACAAGACCACACCTCCTAATCCTTCCCAAACAGCTATAGTAACTGGGGAACCAAGAGTTCAATGAGCCTATGAGGACCAATCTCATTCAAACCATTATGTGCAGCAAGGCAAAACTATATCTTCTACTAACCTTTTAGGGAGAGTTTCTCCATTGATCATTGTATGCATAATCGTGATTCAAAGCAGATGCATCATAGGAAGGGATAATAGGCCATCACAGAAATATCATAGGAAGATACTTCAAAGGGACATCATAGGAAGATGAAATAGGAAAGATGACTATATGACCTCATATGTCAATCAAAATGGAGAGCCATCTAAGTCCCGCCCCTAGGAACCAGCTCTTCCTTCCCTGGGAGCCCAGAAAGGAGGTTGAACAGTAACCATCCTCCTGTCAACCTGAGCATCTCTCACTCCTCTCTCTCTCTCTCTCTCCCTCTCTCTCTCTTTCTCTCCCTCCCTCTCTCTCTCTCTCTCTCTCTCTCTCTCTCTCTCTCTCTCTCTCTCTCTCTCTCTCTTTCTCTCTCTCCTGCACAATCACTTTGCATAATGTGATCTTGCTGCTTCTGCAGCTCTGCGTGAGCCTTATTTCCAATCTTTGATTAAGAGGCCAATACACAGCCCTAAGCTCAATCACCAGTAATAAGCTTGTCTAACGACAATGTCAAAATAAGCCAGCCATAATCTTGCTGCCTCCTCCCCCTTGTGCCCTCCCCAGCTAACTCCTGACTCAGAAAAAGGACTCGAAACCACACAGCATCTCATAGACCAAAATAGAGCTTTTTATTTCCAAACATAGAGCAAATACATTTTTTAAAAAACCATGAAGTAACAATGATAACACAAAATCGTCTTTCAGAAGACTGCTGCCACCAAAGCGGCAGGGACCGCCGCCACGCAACTTCACAACAGCACTGAGCAGGGACCCCAGGACTCACTTGGCTCTTCCCACAGAGCTGAGAGCTGCTGAGGCCTTCAGTCAGCTCTGGACTTGATATGAACCAAGATAACACCACACATGTTCCAAGACAGTGCTTTGGCTCCAAATCTGCCTGCCTTCCCAGAAAGCTGAACTTATCAAAAATTCATGTTTTATAATCACAGAGACTGTGACAAGGGGAGGTGGCCCCTCTGTACTGTTTACACAAAGGAAGACTTAAAACATTGAATTCGATTGCTCTAGCTACCAGAGCACACTTATGCAACACAAGGCACATGAACACACGCACACACACATGCATGAACACACATGCATGCATACACATGCACACACATGTATGCACACATGCACACATGCATGCACATACATGCATGCATGCATGCATACATACATACATACATACACACATGCACACACACGTGCCTTCCCTGTCCCCCTCTTCATCCCAGGAGCTCCAAAAACTTGCCCAGCTCCTGATCTTTGCTCTCCTGGAAGAATGTGACCCATGTACAGTGATCCTGAATTTGCCCCTGACATTGGTGGCCTGTGTGTTTCCAGCCCCTGCTCCTGGCATTCTGTCCTGATACTCCCAGCCCCCATTGGCAATGGAAGTCAGAGAGCTTGCTGCAGAGTAGACACAGGGGAGAAAGCCTGCAGCCCCTGCTCAGAAATGGCATCTTCCAATAGGCTAACCAGATGCTGGAGTAACAGTGACCTGAGGCCCGGAAGGGAAAGCAAAGCCACAGAGGATAAAAGCGAGTTCTACACAGTGGCAGAAAGCCTCCAGCTTGTGGCCAGTCACCCCTGGGTTCAGCACCTAAACATAGCTCTCAACTCTACAGCCCAGGGTCTCCAGAGTTGGGCTGTATTTCAGGCCCTTCCTTACTGGTCTCCTCTGCTCTCTTCCCTCAGAACTAGACAAGAGTCTACAGGCTCTGTCCCACATCCACACAGTGTCACCAAGAGTCCAGGTGGCCTGGTTGTTGAGCTAGCAATGACCATTCCACAAAGGAAGCCTGGGATCTCTTGGGAAGCCGACTCCCTCTACCATCGCTGTCTCCTGTGTTCAGGGATGCCTGGGTACCATCCTGTGAGCATCTATGATTTTACCATGGGAACCAAAAGGCAGGCAGGTGCCTGGAGAACACTGAGTCTTGTGGGCTGTCCTGTAAGGCTTGTGCTAGGAGACTCCAGGCTTGATTCTTCTGTTGTGTTTTTGAAACAACCCTGCCTTGCTCTTCTGTAAACGGAAGGCTTTCCTCTCATTCTTTGGGGCTAAGGAAGAAATGTCAGCTGATCAGAAGTCCTTTGGTTGCAACCTTGTACTGGAGAGGCTCCAAGGCTCTGTCTATTAGGTGATGGTGGGTCTCAGTGACCTGCTAGGAGGTCAGAGGCTGGTCTGAAAAAGCTATGGCTCTCTTTCCCTTTTCCAGGATTTGCTCCCAGGAGCTCCTTGTGGCTAAGAGTGGCTGAAAGTTATTGTGAACTTCCCAGAAGATCTGAACACAAAACAGGGTGGTGAGCTCAGTCTAGGCTCTGCAGGACAGGGGAGCGCTGCCTCTGTACTCCTAGGTTGGGTGTTCCACAAGCACACGGAAGGGCTCAGGAACTCCTTCCTGTCAGCTAACAGGGGCTGGCAGGCAGCACAGGGACTTCAAAGGGCCCCTATGTTCTAAAGGAGTATGAGACCCAGATGTGGAGCTCTGGGTGAACCTGGGATTCTTGTTCCAATAGTGGCTGATAACCTGGGTACCAGCCTGATCTCATCCACCTTTCTTCCTTCCTAAGAAAAACTGAATTTTACTGGAATGCCCTAAAGTTAACATGTGGGGTTGGCAGAAGATGCAGACAAGAATTTAGTTTTATGTGGGGGGCTAGGATTAGGTATTAGAGTGACAAGCAGGTACTTTCCCCACAGGACAAACTAGTAGTAAACACTTTAAGTACTTTGAGGACTAGAAAGTCCATTCAGGCTGGAGAGAGAGGGTGGCTCAATGGTCTGCCATGGGCACATTAAAGGAGGAAACGGCCCACATCTCTCCTCCATGCTGACCTGGCCAGAATACAGGCTAGGGTGAGGGGAACAGAGGACCTGCCACTGTAGGCTGAGCTCCCTGAGAAGGGAGACGGGATATGATCCCTCCTGGGATGTATCTGAAAACTTAGATGTCCACAGCCACAGACAGCTGTGGGCTCCTCCCTGGAAGGCCTCAGTGCTCAGGCACAGCCCAGCCCAAGGATCTACCTTGAGGCTTGTAGAGGCCCAGTCAGTGGGTTTCCTGTCCCTTGTGCTATGCCCAGGTCCTGACATTCTCCTGCCTCTGACCTTCTCCCACCCCCTCATCTGGCCTCCTCTGTAGCTCTCCTTGCCCCTCACAGACACAGCCATATTTAATTAGCAGGGGCTGTGAGGTTCCCTCCCACCTATCCCCAGCTCCCCCTCTGTCTCCACCATGGTCTTTGAGCTCTGGGTAGGTTGAGCAGCACCTGTGGGAGTGCAGATGAGCCAAGTCGTGGGCCAGGGCCCTAGTCTGTGCTCAGCATCTTAGACAGAACAGACACCTTCTCATCTAGGAGATCTGGAGGGCGGGGTCTACACTTTGTTTACCCAACATGTATGGCCCCAAGAAGGAACTTTAAGGGTTTGTTATATGGGATAGAATGAAGAGGAGACAGGGACACTTCCTCTGTCTTTCTGTCTGTCTATCTATTGTCTATCTCTATCATGTCTGTCCATCTATTATCTATCATCTATTGTCTATTTTCCCTTCTCTCTATCTTCTCTCTCTCCCACTCCCTCCCTCTTCCCTTCTTCTCTCTCATCTACCCCCTCTTCTTCCTATCTCCCTTTCTTGCTGTCCCCTTTCTTAAACAGTGATAAACTTAGACCCCCTTACACACTGAGTGTGCATTTGTAGCCTTCAGCCTTTGTGGTCTCTGTCTCTGCTCTCCTCTGCCCCCATTTCCCATCTGATTACCCGAGCCTGATTAGCTTAAGCACCAATTCTCAAGCTCTATTGATCTGCTCAGTCCTGGCTCCACTCTGCATAAAGAACAAAGGTCCCCCCAGCCTCTCTTGCTCTCAGGCAGCCTGAGCATCCTCACAGGGTGGCCCACACCCTTGGCACCCATTCTCCCAGCAGTAGCTCACTAAGATCCTGTCAATCTCCTTGTCCAGGCTGCAGAACGACCCCAGTTTCCTTCCTCTAAAGCCTCTTAGGACCCTGGTCCCACAGGGAAGTGAGGCCAATGGCGGAGGACTTCACAGTGGGGCTGAGCTCCAGGGTATATGGCAAGTCCCGTCTCTCAGAGCAGTGTGAGGATGGTGATGATGGGCTATCACCTACAGGGATGTGGCTGATGAGGTGATTCCTCAAAGAGCCACAGGCTAGCTCACAAGAAGCTAACCCCATCCCAGCAGAGCCGAGGGAGGAGCTGCTATTCATTTAAACTATTCCCAGAGCCATGAACACTGCAGCTTGGGGGCAATGACCCAGAGTCCTCGCCTCCTAGCGTGGGCTTCAGGGTCCAATAACCCTGGATTCAATTCTCACCAGGATGTGGGCAAGCTGCTTCATATCTTTAAATGCCTTGGTTTCTCAGCTCCCATTTAGGGGTGAAGAACTCTCAGGTTTGAATTGGGGCGGGCAGTGTGAGACTCAATGAAATGCCAGCTTTTCCGTGCCAGCCCCCCCGAGGACACCATTGCCTGTGTCTAGGGGCAGCCCCTCTGCCCTTTCTGCCAGTACCTCCAGGTCTTCATGATTCCCCTGCAGTCAGGACCACTAACTCCACTCATTCCGTCTGAGTTATAGACACACTCTCTGCCCCTAAAAGCACCAGTCTGATCTCAGAGGAAGGATGGGGCAGAAAAGGGCAGGAGGAAGCATACAGACCAGGGGGTCAATGGCACTGATACTATCAATGGATTCTCACACATCCACTTTCACGGGCTAACCTATGAGGGTTATATGTGAGGACTGTCTGCAGGACAAAGGAACAGGAACATGCACACACACACACACACATGCACTCACACATAAATGTACACACATACAGATGCATACATGCAAACACACATGTGCACACACACATACATTAACACATGCACTCACACATGCACATACACACACATGCACTCACACTGAAATGTACACACATACACACACATGCATACACACATGCACTCATACTCAAATGTACACACATACACACACATGCACTCACACATGTACACACACATGCATATGCACACATGTACATATATACACAAACATGCATACACACATGCACACAGAGGCAACACACACATGCACTCACACACACACGTATATCCACATTCACATACAAACACACATACATATGTATCTGTGCACATACATACATACATACACACACACACACTCTATACAAAAAGTCCTGATACACCTCTCCAGGGACACCTTCCAACTCTCTTTGATAACTGGCTAGGACACATCCCAGTAGCAGGTGTCTGCCCCCATTTTAAGCAAAAGAAGCTACGTCTGAAAAGCGCCCAGAAGTGGCTAGTCATATTGCAGCTATATTCATATGAAAGTAATAAAAATATCAGTCCCCTCTGTTAAAAAAAAAAATGTTACACAACAAGCAATCCACAGTGTCATTGTCGTTAAAAACACAGTCAGGTTCCCACCCTGCCCCCCCCCATCCAGGTATTGAAGTTTGACCCTCCCCAGTATTTATCAGGAAACACGCCCACATTCGTAGCAAACAGCTCTCCCCCAATCCCTCTTCAATTCAGGCCGTGGAACTCAGGACTTACACCTGCTAGGCAAGTGCTCCATCGTCGAGCCCTGTTCATTCTTCCTGGGAAGGAAAGTGTGAGGAGGTTTGCTCTAATAAACCTGGTATCACCTGAAGACTGTGGGAACCAGTCCGTTTCTGGCTGTCTAGGTTCTTGCTGTGTGGCTATGGGTGAGTTACTTCCCCTCTCTGGGCCTCAGGTTTTTTACTTTTGAAATGGAAACGTGGTTACAGAAGTATTGATGGCCCTTGCCACAGTTCTGATGGAGTTGGTGGACCTGTGGTCTTTCTTGGTGAGTGAGCATCAGGGCTCGGCTACCTGGGTCTAAGTGAGGTCAGGGTTCACCAGCCCCTGATTTCCCAGCAAAGTGGCCAGGTGCAGAGAGGGCTTTGTGACTGGGGTAACAGACCAAGTCAGGGTCACGAGCCCCAAGACACTGCTTTCCTGTTTGCTGACGTCCAACCTTTTCTGGGTACCATGCTAAGACGAAAGCTGCCCCTGGTACAGCCTGACGCCAGCTTGCATGTGCATCAGTGCGGTGACCTGGGAGTCCAGTCCCTCTTAGGGCTACAGTATTTGCTGTATTTAAAGTGCCTCTCTGGGTCTGTGACACTGATGATGATGAGCTAATAATGATCAGGCCTGCAAGCACACACACTCCAAAGGAGTGTGTAATTCCATCTGTAACAAGGGAGTGTTAAGTATTTTCTAGAGGTTAAAAAAAAAGTGTCAGTTTAGGGTGAACCTGATCCAGTTTTAAAGCACTTAGGAACCATCCCAGAATTCCCTGGCTATGTGTCCAGTCTTGGGCATAACCTGGAATCACCCAGATGCCTCCCACCTGTGCCTGGAGCTGCCTTTGCCTGCTCCTGCCTGGGGTCAGACTGTGAGCCATAGGCCCATGGGGGGATGTGGGACCTACCCAGCCTTGTAGACCCACCAGCCTGCACAGTTCCTTCTTGGAAGGGAAGAGAGGCCCCTTCAGATGGCCTGAGTTTCTCCTCTCTGCTTAACGTAGACTCTCCTGGCCTGGTGGGCAAGCATTTCCACTCTGCTCTCAGCTCATGCCCTAGGCTGCAGACAGCTCAACAGCTGTGTACAGTGGCACGGGCCTCCCAGGACTGACACAGGCCACTTCACCCTTGTGCATGAGAATAAAAAGTCAAGTTCATCTTTTTCTCTTTCCTGGAGAAAACATGCAAATAAAACCCAGCCACTTCTGAAGACGTGGGGTCGCAGTCATGGTCACGGTCACAGTCACGGGCATTCCTCCATGGTCTGTATTATCAGTGGCTGCTGTGCAGGGTTGGGTGCTCCGCACCACCATTTTGTGGTGCTCCACTGGGCTTCATCTTTACAGCTCTTCTGTTGCTCTCTTGGCATCCCTCTGGCACGCATCCTGTCTCACTGCTCTGGCTAAGCCAGTGGCCTGCCATCACGGCTTCTCTTTATCTAGCCCACGGCCCAAGTCTGTGCGACTTTAAAACTAGCCAAATACTCAAGTCCCAGGACTCCAATTCTGTGTGGCTATGGTAACCACTCAGAGGCTTCTTCAGCAACATCTGGATTTCTGGTTAACAGGCTGTCATCAAAGTAACGTGTGATTTTTTTTTTTCTGTCCCCCAGGGATGCCAGGAGGCTAAGGCACAAGTGCTACAAATCCCACTAGAGAAACCCACTGTCTTGGGCTTCCATAAGCACAAAGAGACATTGTATCTGAAGTTATCTACACTGAGCATGTACGGACATGGCATATAAAAATTCTGTACATATTCCCTAACCACACACAGTACACATTTTAGTATAAATAGACAGAAGCAGCATCGTAGAAAAAGGCAAGTTTGTTCTGGGAACAGAGGCAGCATTTGGTCTAAGGCTGCTCTGGGTGTCTGATCGGCTACTGGGTCCCCAGCAGCCAGCCTCTGAGGAACTGCAGAAGGTCACCTGTGCGCCCAGTGGGCTAGGTGGGCGGGGGGCCATTGTACCGAAGCATGAGCGCAAAGGAGCGGGCGAAGTTGTTGGCCAGGGCGCAGCTGCGCTCCTCCTCGCCGGCTGGCAGCAGGAACAGCAGCAGCAGAAAGAGCAGGAGCAACAGCTGCAATGGCAGCGCCACGCGGCACGCTTTCTGTAGGAGAGAGCAGGGACTCCGCCACCGCTTCTGCCTCCGACTCTGTGAACCAAAACGAGATATACGTGAGTACATAAGTGGCTAGGTGCCTCGGGGATTGGGGCTGGAGGACATGCTGGATCAACCACGTGACTGCGGCTCACTGTGACGAAGGGTGTGATGGGTAGTCTGGGGTGTCAATCTAGAGCCACAAACCTCTGAGCATGCCTAGGAGGGAGTTCTAGATTGTGTTGAGGTGGGCGGACCCAACCTAACAGCGGGTGGCACCATCTCATGGGCTTCCGGCTGAATAAAAGGGATAACATGATTAACCGAGCACCAGCATCCATCTTTCTCTGCCTCGGGACTGTGGGCACGGTGTGACCAGCCACCATCCCCATGATGGATGGTACCCTCGAACCTGCCTTTGGGTTCCTTTGTCAGGCATTTGTCGCAACAGTGAGACACATCGGCTAGGATGTGTAGCTGAGCTTAGCCGGCCACAAAGTTCTCCGCAGACTCCTGCGACCATTCAAGGGTTTGGAAGGAGTATAACAACAGAACAACAGATCTGGCCAGGGATGACAGAAATCCTTGCCTGGTGGACCCTCAAATGACAATGGCTTGCCTTGGAAAGCAAAATGTACTCAGTGGAAACCACACCTCAGGCTTCAACGGTTAATCTCTTCCTGGGCTAGGTAGGCCCGTGTGGTCCAAGGCCCTTGGGCAGTGGGACCGCACAGCTCCTCATCAGCTACACAATCACAAAGGTTGGTGGGTGGACCCATGTTGGACTGCTGAGGCCCAAAGGCCCTTGTGGTTGTCATTAACCATGGTTTCTTAGGAGGTGCACCATGTAGAGGAGCGGAAAACCTTGGGTTTGTGTTGATGGAGGTTGAGCCAGTATGTGGCCTCAGGCTGCTGACTCTCCCATAGCCTTAGTTTCGCTTCTGTAAAATGGGCAGAGGACAACCAGCCTCCCAGAGCAGTTGAAAGCATTCAGGAAGCCCATGAGGAGATGAACACACGAGGCCTTGGGTGGAGTGTGTGCATGTGTGAGAAGAGGAGCCTAGATGTTCTGAGCGGACTATTGGGGTAATGACCATGTTCACAGACAGGGGGCAGTGTCTCTGTGGTCACCTCCTGGGTACTGAGGGATAGGCAGATGACCAGAGCAGAGAATGACTGTTATTCAGCAAAGAAAGGATGGGAGCCTTGCCTCTGGTGGAGCCCTTCTCTCTTGGATGGCTTTGTGTGGGGCATAGGTATCACACTCTGCAGAGAGAGAGAGGCACTTGGAACCGACATGAGCTAGGACTGCCAATTTCCTTGTTGGCCCCTAAAGAGAATGTGTTAGGTGTGTGGGTGTGCATGTGCATGCACACACACTCAGTTCCAGGCTCCCTGGCTGGTATGAGTTTCTGAGAAGTCGGGTGGAGTCAGAGAGAGGAAGGCTGGGATGAAAAGGAAGGAAGCAGGCCATCTAAATAAACGAGTTCAAAAGCAGCACTTAGGGTTCTGTAGGTAGAGGGCAGATGGCATCAAGTGGGGTTGGAGGTCAGTCGGGGTCAGAGATAGCATCTCCGAGCAAAACCCGGCTATGTATTTAGCTGGGATCAGGGAAGAGACAAGTTTGATCTGATTGCTGAGCTGTGTAGGGGTGACGCCCAGGGAGGTCAATGACACCGCCTGCCCCAGCTCCAAATGGCCTTGCTGTCTATGGGACAGAGGAAGAGAGGCTGTGTAGAGTGTGTAGGGCCAGGCACATGAGCGTCCACTGCACCTGGCAGTCGGAGGCTTTTCTTTGTTGGTTTTGTTTGTTTTCGTTATTTAAATCTCCAAGAGGGAGCTATCCTCTACCATGAGAAGCCAGCCAATGCCTCCTAGGTCTGATACTACAATATCCCAACCCAAGTACCTGTTCAAAGGCAACCATTCCTCTTTCTACCAAGAAAGAAAGCAGTTGTCACCAAGGCCAGAGTAAACTCGACTGAAAAGCTTCTACAGAGGAGCTGGGGATGGCACCGCTCAGCAGGTAGAGTGCTTGTCCAGCATGCATGAAGCCCTGGGTTTGATTGCCCACACTGGGGAAACTGGCTATGGTGGGGTCCACCTGTCACACTGCACTCAGGAGGGAGAGGCAGGCTTAGAAACCTGGTTCATCCTCACAAACATAGCCTCGGCTATGGAAGACTCTTGGGAAGGCAGGGGGTGGGGGGAAGGATGGAGTGAGAGAGAGGAAGTGAAGGAGAAAAAAGCTGCATGAGGAGAGGCTGTGTCTTCAGTGGGGAAGAGGGAACAAGGACAGCGACCTCACAGAGAGAGGGGCAGATCGCTCCACATCTGGTTGAAGGGAATGGGGAAAAGTTATTTCTTTCTTTCTTTTTAAAGATTTATTTATTTATTTATTTATTTATTTATTTATTTATTTATTATAAGTACACTGTAGCTGTCTTCAGACACAGCAGAAGAGGGTGTCAGATCTCATTACAGATGGTTGTGAGCCACCATGTGGTTGCTGGGATTTGAACTCAGGACCCCTGGAAGAGCAGTCAGTGCTCTTAACCACTGAGCCATCTCTCCAGCCCCCAAAAAGCTATTTCTTGAGAATTCGAACCAAAAGCAGGGACTCCCCCAGATAGGTGGGCTAAATGTGTAGCCCAAAGAAAGCAAGAATGAAGAATGAAACCCAATCAGAAGCAGAGATTTCAACTTCCAAGATTCCCAGGTGAAGGTCACCTGAGTTGGTGGGGGAAGCGATTGTGAGTACTCCCTGAGTAGGGGGGTGAGGATCGTGAATACTCCCTAAATGTAAAGGGGGGGATCATGAGTACTCCCTGAGTGGAGGTGGGGTGGGGGGTGATCGTGAGTACTCCCTGGGAAAGCTAGACTAGGACAAAAATCTAAATTCCAGCAAGGTGAAAATAGAGGGGAAAAAAAAAAAAACCTTAGCAATACAATCACACAAAAACCTAATGCCATTCCTAGGTGGGTCTATATACCAAGAGCCCCACTGTGTGGTGTACCCAGGAAGCACCTGTGCCTGGCCCCTGCAAACCGCCCTGATTTGCCCTGGAAAACAGCAGCACCAGTCAGACCCGGCTTCAAGAGAAAAGGCCGTCTTCAGGGAGGGCGGCACCCCACTCCGGGCCACAGAAAGGCCTGAGGTGTGTCACAGCCCCGTCCCAGCTGCCATCCAAAAAAAAAAAAAAAAAAAAACCTACCATTTACGTGTCTGAGGGCTGCAGGCAAGCATCTGTTGGCACCAAGCTGGCTAACGCGTTGGCAGTACAAATTTAATAAATCTTAATTATTCTGTTTATGCAAACAAACAGACCAGAGCTGCTGACGTAGCTGGAGCATTAGATGACTGGAGAGCTGGCCGGAGTCAGGGAATGTGGAGAAGCAACCACGCATAAATCATCAGCCCAACACTGGGCGTCTTTCTTCCCCGTGGACAGAAAAGAATAAATACACAGAATGTTTTCAAGTTGGTGAGATTACAGCCTCTGCAGAAGCCAGGCTGGTCTACCTGGCTGGCTTCTGTGTATGCATGGGTATGTGCATGTGTATATGTGTGTGTGCACGTATGTGTGCACAAGTACGTATGTGCATAAGTGTGTGTGCATGTCTGTACAAGTATGCATGTGCATAAGTGTGTGCATGCATGTGTGTACATGTGTGTGCCTGCATGTGTGCACAAGTATGCACGTGTGTGTGTGTGTGTGCACATGTGTGTGCACAAGTATTTGTGTACATAAGTGTGTGCATGTGTGTACACATGTGTTTGGAGTTTTGTCACACTTGCATATACCTAACCACATAAATAACAAGAGGCAGACTATGAATTTCAGCTTTGAATGTCCCACAGAGACTCATCAGTTAAAGGACTGATCTCCTCGCTAGCTACTTGGAGGAGTAGAATCCTTAAGAAGCGGGGCTGCACATGGTTCATCTGTAAAGAACACTGTCTGCTCTTACAGAGGACCTAGGTTTGATTCCCAGTACCCACACAGCAGCTCACAACTGTAACTCCAGTTCCAGGGAGTTGGGTGCCCTCTTGTGGTCTCTACAGGTACTGCATGCTTGTGGTGCAAACTTGTGTGCAGGTGAAACACAAAAGTAAACAATAAGGGTAAAAGAGGTGGGGGCCCTTCCCTCTTGATAAGCTGATTTCCTCAAGCATTCTGTAACAGTAACTGAAAGCTGACTAACACAAGACGTCTGTCACTGCTCTTTCCGCTCTTGGAAGAAGTAGGGAGCGTGTCTACAGACATGTGAAGCCCTCATATACACTCATATACAGGACAATTGAGAGCCTCCAATGTACCAGTTAACAGGAAGGAAGCTCTTCCTGGACTTAGTTCTGTGGACTTCCTTCATGGGAAGATCATGGTTTTTGCCAAATGTCACACACACACCAGTGACGGAGTCCGGACTTGAAGTCAGAGCATAAAACATCAGTTCTCAAAGTGTGGTCCCTGAACTGGAAGTGTGAGCAATATGTGGGGATGTCAGAAACACGGATTCATGAATTATCCAGAGCAGTGGATCAGGACCTCAGAGGGGTTGGGCGCAGCCGTCTGGGCTCACAAGCCACCCCATAGGTCGTCTCTGAGTCCCAAGCTGCCATGAATGGCTTCCTTCATTACAGGAGGCCAAGGCTCACTCACTGGCTTAGAAGGAAGCCAGCACAGAAGCCAGACTATTATATGCCTATGTGTTTGAATCAGTGTGGACACACAGAAAGAACCTGCTGGTTTGTCCACTCAGCAGAACAATGGCTATCATCTCCTGGCTGTAGTTCACCAGGGCTAATTGTTGAACCTTGGGCCTCATGGCTGCTGCTCTTCAGAGCCTCCTGACCCAGAGACTGTCAACCCCAGTTCCACATAGATGTCCCTGGCACTGTGCACACAGCCAGGTGCTCACATGCTAGGATGGCATACATCACTCTCTTGTTGGTTGGTGGGATTTGAGCAACTTAATCGGCATTCTGCACAGAATCAGCAATGACTCCGTATTGACAAAATAAATGAAATGACTGAAAGGAGAGGCAGTTAGAAGGCACCATGGCTAGACCAGGGATCCAGATGTAACTAACACTTAGAACCTTTCTGACGGGGGTACGTGTGTGTCATGTCACAGCTAGGAATGTGGTCCAACACAAAACTATAAACAAACAAAATACTGTAAGGGGTTTTTTTTTGAAGAAGAAGAAGAAGAGGAGGAGGAGGAGGAGGAGGAGGAGGAGGAGAAGGAGAAGAAGGAGAAGAAGGAGAAGAAGGAGAAGAAGGAGAAGAAGGAAGCCACAGCGGTAACAGCTCTTTGTAACTTTGTAGAACATAATGTTATGTTTCAGTGACTAAAGGTTGGTTGCCCCTGATCAACTCTGGCCTAGGGTGCATGGATGTGGACTCTCAATCATGGAGGGGCTTAAACTGCAGCAACCATAGGCAGATTGAACACTGATCTTGGGACTTCCATTTCCTCCAGGGGCCACCAGGCCAGGCAGTAGGGGTCACATGCCCTTTCCTGACACCTCTGCACTCCACAAAGTTCACATCATTCTGAATTAGGGCAAATCCTGGGCGAAACACACCCCCTTCAGCACGCTCTGGCTTCACAAAAGCCTTCAAATTCATCCACAGAGTAAATGAAGCCAGTGTGGGCACTTCCATTTCACACATCACGAAAGACGTGGGAAGACCTAAGGCAAGGCCAGCTGTCCAAGGCCACAAAGCTGAAAGGCCCAGGGCTCAGCCTTGGTCTCCCAAAGCTGCCAGAGGCCAGGATTGAACCCAGGGTATCCATACCAGGGATGCTGACTCTGGGGCACGAGGGATCTGAAGTGACGCTGGATCCTTTGAACCAGACTGGGCTGTGGACTCACGTTATTAGGGTCAATGTTTGGCAAGAAAACAGTGGTAACACTGGGGACAGTAAGGGACAGGATTGGGGAGACCGTCCAGGCTCCAGGGAGGCCTCCAAGGCACCCTGTGAGACAGTAAAGCATTAGGTGCTGAGGCCTGATGCCAGTTAGCAGTCACATGCTGGTGGGCACATCCTGTCTCCATGATGTTCCCTTCCTCGGGCTTAGAGCTGGGTTAAGGAAGCTATTCCTTGTGAGTGGCAGAGTGCATGGAGATGCCCAGCCACGACTGTCCAGGCTTGAGTTGCAGATGTCCCCACAGAGTGGTGGTTTGGACAACTCGATCCCTAGGTGGCTGTCCCTATTAGGGGAGGTTACAGAGACTATGAGAGTTGGAGCCTAGCTGGCTGAAGCTTATGCCCGGGTCTCAGTACTCAATTTCCCCCTCCCCCCCTTCCTCCCCACCCCTTCTCTCTCTTTCCCTCCCCCTTCCCCAGCCTCTCCCTCTCCCTTCATTGCTAGTTGGTCAGGAAGTGAGCGGGCAGCCATCCTCTGCCACAGGCTCCCAAAACAACGACTTACTGCCCAAGCCCATGAGTCTAAAGATCATGGGTGCATTCTCTAAAACCCGAGCACCTTAAACAGCACTGCAAAGAGAACTGAGGCCACTGAGCACCAGTCCTGACACCCAGAGCCTAGGCTGTGTCATCTGGTATGACACCTGGTGTCAACTTTAGGGGTGCCACCTAGAGGGCAGGAACTGGCACTGTTCTCGCTTTCACCGTGACCAGTACGGGAAGAGCCAAAGTGTCTCAGTGGGCAGCAGTGGGCACAGCCTGTCTGGCAGAACAAAGGACTCCACCACCCTTTCTAATGAGTCCCCTGGGGCCAAAAAGGCCACAAGATCTATTTGCCTGGGATAGTCCAGGCTCCTGGGCCAGTCCTGGTTTACATCTGCTGTCACAGGTATAATCAGTGCAGCATTCAGTCTCTCTCCAGAGTGTCCCGAGGTCTGGATGACAAATCCAGGGTCCTTCTCGGTCTCACGTCAAGGCTAAGTCATCTACACACACTTCAATCCCTCCCTGAGCCTGGGGCTTCCTGAGAACATACACCTCGGGGGCCCAGCCCATTACAGACCAAAGCGGATTCTCCATCCGAGCTCTCCAGCTCTCCCGGAACCTTCTAGAAAACCCAGACACCCTGCACCAGAGTCACAGGCTCCTAGCCTTGCACATTCTCTGCCCTCTAGCTGTGTGGAACAGATGGCAGACACGTACCTTCTGGAATGCAGTCAGCTCCCCCGGAGAACTCTCAGTCTGTTATTTTAGGGAAGGGAGAAGAAATGGGGTTTAAAAAAAAAGTCAGCTAGGCGCGTAAAACTTAAACCCCAACAGAACCCCCGTAACAGAATATTCATTCTGTCAGGGGAGTATTTCGTTCAAACTGCCGGTCATCTGGACAGCCTGCACCAGCAGGGGATCCCATTTAATGAGCTTTTTAACACACTTCAGGTCCAGGTGGCACTGTCTGGATGGCCTTGGCCAGGGCTCGGGATGTGGTCTATATGGCCTGGGCTGAGCTGACACCTAGTGGCCAACCTGGAAATTGCAGAGCCAAAAAAGCCCGGCTTGCCTCAAGCTGTGGCTGAAAGTGGGGTCCAGGGAGCCACCCACTCCTTCCTGGACCTAGGACACTTAACTTCTTTGTCTCGCTTTGGTCACCAGATCCTCTCCTACATGGGCAAGTTAGGAGGCCATAGTTAACCATTAACCAATGGTTTTCGTAGGGACAGGAGGACCAGGAGATAAAAGGGCTAGCTAGGCCAAGGTCAGAGGAAGAGAGGAGCTGAGGCTCAGGATTCAGTTCCCTATGGCATCCCCATGGCAACACCACGCCCCAGTGAAGGGCTATGTGACCCTTCTAGCCTTGGGGTTAGGGGTGGGACTCAGCTATTCCCTCTGGAGTCTGGGGGGCAGCTATTCCAGCAGAAGGTGGTTCTAGGACCAAATGGGAAATGATGTAAAACTGTAACACAGAGGGAGCAAGACATCTTCATGTACTAAGCAGGAGTCACTGCCCTTAGTCATAGGCTCCATCCTCCCTGGGAGGTAAGATGGATAAATAATATTACAAGAACCTGAGAGCCAAGAGTGTCCCTCACCTCCTTTAAGCAGCCCCAGTGGCCTGATAATATGGACACGCAGGAATGAACATGCATAGATGCAATTCTGTCTCCCCGAGACATGGTTGCCTCCTGGGACCCCCAACCTTTCGCCCCAGCACCTACCAGCAGGTGGCCAGAGTCCTTGAGCTTGGACTTATACAGCATCCACTGGTAGCGCAGATCTTCCAGCTCGTTGGAGGGGTCCCTTGCCGGCCCAAGACGAAGCAGGTTCTCAAAGAGGTGCTGGCCTTCTGGGATTCGGGCTTCCAGCTCCTGAGAGAGAAGGTGGCATCATGCCACAGCTGCCCGGTGGCTCAAGAACCCCACCTGGCTGGTAAGGATGCCAATCAAGGGCCCCATGAAGCATGCTGGGAGATGTGGGCAGGGCCCGTAATATGAGATTCTCATCCATGCAAGTTTTTAATAAAGGGTTTTTAGGGATGGAGAGATGGCTCAATGGTTAAAAGTTATGGCTGTTCTTTCAGAAAACCTGAGTTCAGTTCTCAGCACCCAAATGTTGATTCATAACTATTTTTAACTTTAGTCCCAAAGACTCTGATGTCCTCTTCTGGTCTCCAAAGGCACCAGGCACAGATGTGGCACATAAGGGCACAGACATTCATGCACATAAAACACTCATATACATAAAATAAATATTCTTTTTAAAAATGGGCCCTAGACGTATTTATTTTATATGCACGAGCATTTGCCTGCCTATATCTATGTGCATCATGAGTGTGCCTGATGCCTACAGAACTGGAGCTATGGATGGTTCTGAGCCACCATGTGGATGCTGGGAAGGAAACCCAGGTCCTCTCCAAGAACAACAAATGTTCTCGACTACAGAGCCATCTTTCCAGCCTTGCATCCATCCAGAATGTCAGAGAACTCCCAACAGGCAGAATGGCAGTGAGGCTGTTACTCCCAACACTGACAAACTGGGGTCACAAAAGGTTTGTCACAGTGGTCGCCATGATAAAATAATGATCACTGAGAGATGACACTGCTGGCATTTGAGACTGCCAGCGTTGATGCTCAGTCACATAAGCTTTATCTGTCTAAGAAGACCACAGCTTTCCCCTAGGGTGACATTTCCTCTTCCCGGGAGTTCTGACAGATGCTGTGATGTGGGGTGGATCAGGGGTCCACAGGCTGGAGCCTAAGCTTCAATCCCAGCTTTGGACCCTGGCTAAGCTATTCAGAACCCACCCCGGTGTAGGATAGACTGGAGGTCATTTTTGATATGACTGGAATAGAGGGTGGTGAGTGGGTGGGTGGACTTGCTGGTGATATGCGGCTCCCTCCGTGGGATAAGCCATTCACTGAGAACACGGGGTGACATTTAAAGCCAGCAACGGACTAACAAACAGGGGCAGCGAGTAAGGACAGAGTAAGGGGTGGAGTCACAGCCTCCACAGCAGAGCACTTGCCTAGCATAATCCAAACCACCACAAACCAAGTAAAGACACCACAGAAGCCCCAGACATGGACGAGGCCTGAGAAGGGAGGCCTCTGTCCAGACTTCCTTTTGCTCTTAGGATTTTTGACAACCTAGGGGGAATACCACCAGCTTTGAAGCTGATATGTTTCTGCAGCCTCACAAGGATAAGGCAGCCAAAGCCTGGCCTTGGCAGAGGCAGGGACTTATTCTCTTTGTAGACCAGATGCCTGCAGACTTGTTCTCAGAGTACATAAGTGAATCTGGGCCTTGAGTGTACTTATAACCGAGTTCCAGGTCATCTCAGTGGCCCTTGAACGTGGACTCAATGGCCCAAGAATCATAAAGCCCCCATTTTTTTTGGTAATAGCAAACAAAATCATCTCTGGAGGAAGAGATTATCCTAAGTTCCAAATTAGTCTTACGTATATTTTGTCCAGGACAAAACGTAGCCGCCCAACAATACTCGACACCAAGAATGAAAAGCAAACCTATATAAGAGAAATGCTCCTAGATGCCTGGAGGTAGCAGAATTATTTGTCAATGCAGTCACGGTAGACTACAGTCTAAAAGTTAAAAGACACGCTTAAACATTTCATCAAGGATGTGAGGGAAGCCAAAGAAGGCAGCCAACCAGACCAACCGGAACCAAGTAGAACTTCCAAAACCAATCATTACAACAACCAGTGTTAAGAGCTTAACAGAAATGCAGAAGAGTGAATAAGACACAGATAGAAATGGAAGGTGAATCAGAAAAAATATTCAGAATTCAACATTCTGAGTCACAGGTGAAAGACACACAAAAGAAACAAAGGGAAAAAAACCACACACACACAGTGTGTGGGATGCAGATGACAGTGACATTTAAGACAAGGAGAAAAAGGTATCAAGGAAAAGGTAACATTTTAAAAGGTTGTCAGATATTTTTCCATAAAGGGCTACACTGAAAATACAGTTCAGATGATTGCCGAGCAGGGTAAGTAAGAAGAAACCTGGACTCTAACATCAGACTGAGATTTCACACAAATAAGGGAGAGAAGACTCGGAGCGGACTTGATTAGGGAGGTCTTCCCTGTACAACGGCATAGGCTTGAACATCATGCTAAAATCTTTCACCAGGGGGTCAAGGTCACACTAGTGATTGTGTTGGGTCCTGGCTACCTGCAGATGGAGACTTGACCTGGGTGAAGGCCCCACCAGAAAGGAGGCCACGGAGGAAGTTGCTGCCGCAGTCAGGTGTACAGCAAAGGCAGAGGGCATCTGAGAAATAGACTCGAAAAAGGTCTGGTGACTTCTATGGGTTGAATGATTGTCCCATTCCAAACTCATGTGGACTGTATTGGGGGATGGGACCTTTGAGAGATGACCTGGTCTGAGAGTGGGATGAACAACTCTCGGGGATGGGTAAGACTAATACTGTCACAAAGAAAGACCCCCTTTTAAGGAACCCCCATTGCCTCTGGGCCTCCTCCATCTTTTGACCGTATTATGAAACAAGGAAACCTTGCAAGGTTCTGGTACTTGGACTTTCTGGACTTTGGAAGGTGAAATTCCTGTTTGCTATAAATGACTCAGTCTGGAGTATTTTTGTTATAGCAGTATATAATACAGCATTATAGCAGAAACAGACTAAGACAGTGACTAATCAGATAGCACAGAGTAGAAAGTAGTGGTAGACTGCATACAAGTGTCCGATTCCCCCCTCCCCCACCCCACCAATACCTTCACATCATGTGATGGAGTCTGTTTTCCCCTTCCTTGAACCCCAGACAGCCTGCTGACATCCTTTGTACAACACAGAAGAATCTGTGTGAGCTAGTATGTGACATAAGCCTCTGGTCCCTGACCGAGGCACCCAAGGGCCTTGACCCTTCCTGCGTGCTTCCTGACAGTCTGCAGCCACCTGGAGCAGTCTAGGCTGTCCCACACAAGAATGAGACAGGCATAGTCCATGCCATTCCAGACCCCCACCAGAGCCACTTAGCTGCCTCACATCCGATAAAAGATCAGGTTGCCCGGCAGTGGTGGTGCACACCTTTAATCCCAGCACTTGAGAGTCAGAGGCAGGTGGATTTCTGAGTTCAAGGCCGGCCTGGTCTACAGAGTGAGTTCCAGGACAGCCAGGGCTACACAGAGAAACCCTGTCTTAAACCCTCTGCACACACACACCCCAAAAAAATCAGGTTTCCCAGCAGATGTGTCTTGACCCCAGAACTGGCAGAAACAAGGGTGAGCTCAAATACCTAGTGTCAAAATCATAAGTTAAATAATAGGTGTTGTTGTAAGCAAATCACTATCATGGTGGTTTATGGCAGCTAACCAGTTCAAAAGTGGTGATATTTTTCCAATAGATATAAGGTAGGATTGATAGATTCATGTATGGATACATGCATGCATGCATGGACAGATGCAAGAAGTTAATTCTAAAATATTTGAACAAAAAAAATTTAAATATTACTTAGATTCAGGTTGGCTCACAAACTACTATTAAGTATGAAGTCCTTCATTTGAGGAAGCCCCGATGGCATGGACACCATTAAGGTTACTCCTTGAGACAGACCTGCAGCTTCACCTCTCTGGTCCTCAAGTCCTTGGCTGTGGCCGCTCTCATTGTGATGATTCTATGTAGCTTGGAGTTTTCTGCCTGCAGCCACTGTTCAAAGTCCCTCAGGAGCTGGGGATGATCTTCAGGGAGGTCGTGTCCTTCCAGTGGGTTTGCCTGCAGGAAGGCATATGGCCAGAGGTGAGAAAGGCTTGCTGACCGTGTGTCTGGGGACTCTACCACAGCAGAAGGATGAAGATGAGGACAGAAGACCCAGGGGGACATGGGAGAGGTGCAGAGGGACGAAGAGCAGTCTCTAGTCATCCACATTTAGGGTACCCTTCACCATTACCTCTGGGCATCTCTCACCATCACCTCTCTGTAGTTCCAGAAGTTATCACCATCCTTGACCAAAATGCCTACCCAGTGGCCATCCACCCTCCATGTTTGTAGAGATGTGGACAGAGTGAAATAAAACCCAGTCCAGCTAAGTCCTTTTCTGTCCCTTGGTGGGTCCTCCCTCTTCCCCCATGTGGCTGGAGAGCCCAGGGTTCCAGTTCTCTGGGGTCCTGAAGGTTGAGCTGCCTCCCCCCTCCTCTCTCTTTCCCTCCCCCTCTTCCTCCTCTTCCTTCTCCCCTTCCTCCTCCTCCTCTCTGCTGGAGCCTGCAGCTGCACCTCAGCTCCCTCTCAGTCTCTGTATACACTGTCCCCTCTACTGAGAACATGCCTGTGGTGGTTTGAAGGATAGCTCATATATTTGGATGCTTGGTTCCCAGGCAGTAGAACTAATTAGGAGTATAACCTTATTAAAGAAACTACCAAAGGGGATGGACTTTGAGGTGTCAAAAGCCTATGCCTTTTCCTGTTAGCTCTCTCTGACTCATACTTGTGGACCAAGATGTAAGCTCTCAGCTACTGCTCTGGCATCTGCCTGCTTGCTGCTACCATGCTTTCTGCCATGACAGTCATGGACTCAAAGGTTCTGGAACTGTGAGCCCTCAATAAATCTGTTGTTTTTATAAGTTACCTTGGCCGTGGTGTTTTGTCATGGTAATAGAAAAGTAAGACAATGTCCCCACTTCCCTCCCTCTTCTGCTCAGACTTGGGGGTTCAGCTGATATTTCATCCACACTAGAAGGGCTTACTCACCCCAGACTTGAATATAACATCCTACCCAGCATCAGCACATGCCTTTTAAAAACCTGCTCAGCTTCCAGGACCCCACTGCCATGTCTCTCATACTGTATTCCAGAGCCCGGCAGCACAGACCATCTGCTGGGGCTTGGCAGCAATGCAGAAGCAGGCTACCAGGTCAGGACCTGTATCTCTGATCTGTTTGCTATCTGGGGTAATTTTTTTAACCTCTCCCAATATGAACTGCTGCAGGGGTTCAGAGAAATGAGGGGCAGCCTTGTCTTGGGGTGTTCCTGACCTTCTGGTGTGATCTGAGACCTCTAGATGTTAGATCCTCAAGACTCTCAGTCCTCCAACAATTGACTGCTTCTGAGGTCACATCAGGGGACAGTAACAAGAAAGCAGATACATCCCATGAGCTGAGCATGCAGTCCAGGGCAGGAAGGGAGCTGTGCTGGAGGCCCCGACCTCCTCTTGGCATTGGATCTGACCTTTTCCCCAAAGCCTGGAAGACAGACTCACCCTGTGCCGTCTCCTGGGAATGGGGTCCTGAGGGTTGATGAGAAAGCCGGCCTTCGGGATGTTGTTGGTGAAAACCTGCTTCTTTCCCGTGTCCACCTCTGTCCTCTGCAGCTGCTGGTTTCTCATGAGACTGGGGAGACAAAGACACTTTCTCAGGGCAGCCGCGGGATGAGTATCCATCGGTCCCAGGAGAAGCGACCAGACAGGGGTACCAAGAAGGACAGGAAACTCCTGGGATTCACTTAGCAGCCAGCCACCTTTGGAGACCATCAGAAGGCTTCTCGGGCATGTTCATGCCATCTCTTATTTTAAACCCACCTTACCACACCAGGAAGGTACGTATACCTATCAATGCAGGTAAAGAAATACGCTCAAGTAAGAACAGGCTGGAGGCTAACTCCCTAGTGAGGGATGGATGATCTCAGATCCTCCGACCTCTACCAGAATCACTAACTGGGCCAAAGGTAAGGAAGGTCCCAGGTTCCTGGCACCATGCCTGGCCCACAGGCTAGCTGCAGCCATCTGCTCCAGGGACCCCAGGAGGTAAGGAGGCATGGTGTGAGACAAAGTGGGAAGCAAAAAAGACCCTCACCTCAGCATGTTCTCCTCTAGCAGCCGCAGGGCCTGCCAAGACTCCATCAGCTTCCTCAGCTCCTCCTGGACCATGGCTGCCCCCTCTGGGGAAGACTTCTTCATCACAAGCTGGCCCAGTGCTTGGAGCAGGGACACCTGGACCTCTTTCTCTGGGATTTCAGACAGCAGCGTCTATGGGAAACATGAGTGAGCATGCGAACACCCCCCCCCACACACACACACACACACGTTGAGGCACTGATCTGGGGAGGAGGGAGTCACTGTACCCCTGTATGAGGGTCATCCCAAATGCTGCAGGGGAATATGGCTGGAAGAACAAATCGGCACCTTACCTCGAGTCCAGCCTCTTGGGACTCAGCATCCCACAGACGCACATCCCCTTGGTGTGACTCCAACGTCTGTGTGGCCATGGTGATCCATACCTGCAGCTCCGACAGCCTGTGACTGAAGGTACAATGTTCCCGTACGTTCTGCTGACACCTGTCCACGAAATCCTGGGGCACAGCCAGGAGGGCGGGGAGATCTGAATGCTTCTTCTTTTTAAATTTAATTTATTTTTTACCTATTCACTTTACATCCCACTCACTGCCCCCTCCTGGTCGCCCCATCCCAAAATCCTTCCCGTGAATGCTTGAGGCAGACTCCACTGCCACCCCAATTCTGCAAGGCCCCTAGATCTGGCTTTACTCAATCTACCTCACCAGGAACCTTGCTGGCCAGTCTCCCCTCTACATGGTATAGACCACGTCTGCCCTAAATACTTCTGACCCTGTCTTGTTTCCACAGAGACTCCCAAGCATAGTTGAGGGTGGGGCTCCCATCCACTGTGGTGCTCTGTGAATTTGGGAAAACCAGAGGTAGGAATTTGGTAAGGTTGGGCACAGATGTAACATCTGACCCAGCTGTGGCTCATGTTTCCCAGAAGAGCAAAATGCTGTCTCTAAAAGGCACACGGATATCACTGTCATCGCTCCAAATCAGAAGCCATCCACAAAAGTAAAATGGAGGACACAGGGCGTAGCTCAGTGGTAGAGCCCTTGCCTGGTGTGTGTAAGGCCCTGAATTCGGTCAGCATGGGGGTTAGGGTGGAAAGGCTTATGGTAGAACATCCGCTCGACAGAATATTATACGGCAGCGAGAACAGCCCCAGAAGCTGCTGCAGAGACTTAAAACTGGTCAAAGCTGCCGGGCATGGTGGTGCACGCCTTTAATCCCAGCATTCAGGAGACAGAGGCAGGCAGATTTCTGAGTTCGAGGCCAGCCTGGTCTACAAAGTGAGTTCCAGGACAGCCAGGGCTATACAGAGAAACCCTGTCTCAAAACAAACAAACAAACAAACAAAAAAACCCAAAAAACAAAAAACTGGTCAAAGCTTAAGTGAGGGTTGAGTACTCACTTCCAAATGGAACACTAATATGAACCCCCTGTGGTGGTTTGAATGAAAGGGGCTACTACAGGCTCATGTATTGTTCCCCAGTTTGAAGTGTTTTGAAAGATCAGGAGGTGTACTCTTGTCGGAGGAGGTGTGTCCTTGTCAGAGTGGGCGTATCCTTGTTGGAGGGGGTGTGTATGGGCTATGATGGATGCAAGCGCGCGTGCGAGCGCTCTCTCCTCCTCCCCCCCCCTCTCTCTCTCTGCCTGCTGTCTATGGGTCAGAATGTAGCTCCCAGCTACTGCTCCAGCACCATGCCTGCCTATGTGTCGCTATGCTCCCTATCATGATGATAATGGACTAAGTCGTAAGCAAGCTCCCCCCTCCCCAAAATGCTTTCTTTTATAAGAGTTGCCTTAGCCGGGCGTGGTGGCCCACGCCTTTAATCCCAGCACTCGGGAGGCAGAGGCAGGTGGATTTCTGAGTTCGAGGCCAGCCTGGTCTACAAAGTGAGTTCCAGGACAGCCAGGGCTACACAGAGAAACCCTGTCTCGAAAAACCAAAAAAAAAAAAGAGTTGCCTTGGCCATGATGTCTCTTCACAGCAATAGGACAGCGACTAAGGTACGCTCCTCCTCAAGGATTGGGGATAATCACGGAAGATGGGGTAAACGAGGGTGCTTCGACATGACACAGCTGGTGTAAGCAACTGCAGTTACCGGTACAAAACCAAGCCAGTTTATACTACCGCTGGGGATAAGGGAGGGGCTCATGAGACCCCGCCCCTAACAAGGGGCTCTTGGCAGTTGAAGGCTGCTGGGGGGACGAGGAGTCCTTTTTATTCTTTGGGGGGGTGTGGCCTCTGGGAGGCCGCCCAAGCTCCAGTGGATGACCCCACGACCTTCCCATGTGGACAGCACTAACTACCCAGCAGACAGCAACAGCATCAATGTAAGAGGGTGTGAACCAGGGGCATGTTGGGAGGGGGTTCAGGAGGAGGAGGGGAGCAGGGTGGATATGATGAAGATACATTGTATACATGTATGAAATTGTCAAAGAATAAATAAAATTAGTCTTTAAAAAAAAGAACAGCCTGTGACCCCTGAAGCACTGTGAGAGAATCTGCTTCTCTGCCTATCTGAAGGTGGAACTCTGAAGTCAGGCTGTCTTCCAGAGCAAGTGAGGGATGGTTTATGGGGGGCACGGTATCACCCTAGGTTTTGTCTGGGGGTGCTCACATGGGTCTGTTTGTTTTAAGATTTGTTGAGCTACAGCAACATGTTTTCTTTTCTGTATCTAATTACAACTCTATAAAAGTTTGCAAAGCTTCCTCCCCCTCCCCTTCTCCTTTTCCCTCTGTTTCTTCCTGGGTCCTATTTCCTGGGCCTGTCAGTTTCTCAGAAGTCTGAATCATTGGCCTTTCTCATCTCTGTCTCCAAGAAGGCTGGGCACTGTCCTCAGAAGGATGGCCATTCTCCATGCTTCTGGCCTCCTTGCCTGGGTCTCTCTGAGCCCCCTTTTCTGCCCACCAGGGCCATTTAGACTCCAGCCTTCGGCCACTATTCTCACAATATTGCCCTGAAGGCCTCATGCCTCTATGCTGGGCTCCCAAAGACCCTATCTCCATATATATATATATATATATATATATATATATATATATATATAATAAGACAAAACCACTGGCAGAGCTAGGGATGCCAGGCCCCTGCCAAGGGGCTTGAAAAGTCCATAAAGTCCGAGCTGTAATTAGATATTGTCCAAAGATGAGTTCAGCATCCCACATTCTACATCTGCCTTCAATAACTCTGTCAAAAATAACCTCATTTTCTAAACCCTGCTTTTCTGAGACTGCAGAACCAGGGTCAGGATACCAACAGTAGCTAACTACCCACGACAGCTTTCTGCCATAGGGGCCTGTGGCTTCCGGCACAGGAGTGCACTCCCTGTGGATATGTGACAGTTAATCTTGCTTGTCAACTTGACCGGATCCAGAATCACCTCAGAAACAAGCCTCTGGGTGTGTCTCTGAAGGGTTGCCTAGGTTCATTAACTGAGGTGAGAAATCCCACCATAATGTGGGCTGCTCCACTCTGTGGGCCAGGGTCCGAGACATCATGAAAAGGGGGGAAACTAGAAGCCATTGAATCTCTGTGAGTTCAAGGCCAGCCTGGGCTGCCTAGGACTCCAGTGTTCCTCGAGAAATACTTTCTGACTAAAGCCACAGTGAGACTCGCTGCTTCAAGCTCCGGCCACCATGGTTCCCTGAACCATAATGGACTACACTCTGGACCTGCGGACCAAAGCAGACCCCTCTCTTCACACACTGTCTTTGTCAGATCCTTGGTCATGGTGATGACAGGACATGAAAGTGACTCGGCTATGAGTGAAGGATGAATTTAAAGTCACCAGACTTATCAAGGTCTGCCCCACTCAGGGGCAGGGCTGTGTGCGCCACAGGCCCTGTGTATAGCACCGTGCTTCTTGGAGACTCCTGGGGCCAAGCCTAGTGCGGTGGCCAAAAGTAACAGACAATGTTTCATGGTCTGAATATGCTTGATCCGGGGAGTGGCACTATTGAAAAGTGTGGCTTGTTGGAGTAGGTGTGGCCCTGTTGGAGTTGGGGTGTCACTGTGGGTGTGGGCTTTAAGACCCTTATCCTAGCTGCCTGGAAGCCAGTATTCTGCTATCAGCCTCCAGATGAAGATGTGGAACTCTCAACTCCTCCAGGCCTGTCTGGACACTGCCATGGTCCCACCATGATGACAATGGACTGAACCTCTGAACCTGTAAGCCAGCCCCAATTAAATGTTCTTATAAGAGTTGCCTTGGTCATGGTGTCTGTTCACAGCAGTAAATCCCTAACTAAGACACAATGTAAGTATGATATGATAGGTGCTCCCACCATGTGGAGGGAAGGAGACAGACTTGACTCATGCCCTTTGTGTCTCACATGTCCTGGGATTGGGTTCTAACTCTAACACATGGGTGCAAGGAGGTCTTTAAAACTCTAACAAGGCCATTGGCTTCTCTGTGAACACACCCATTCTAAACACAAAGGACTTTTCTTTGGTTTGGTGAAGATTTTTCTTCACCAACGAAGTATTGCTGGACATGCTGCCTCGTGTGACATTAGTGGCCGTGTCCCTTCCTTGTGACCAGGGCTTGCCATTTACCTATAACTTGATTCCAATGTCTCTTTAAGAATCTCTTTCTATTCTAGACATTTCTAAATTGCCTGTGAGATCGATGTGTCCACCTACTAACTTCCAGATGTAAAGACGATGTTTCCAGTGGAAATGGTGTTCAGGGCCAGGTAGACTAGAAGTTAGCCTAGAGTTGATTTTCCTTGAGCTGTACTGCCAGGGACCAGCTTGAACTCCATGAGGCTTGATTCAAAGGCAGACCCCGGCCTGACTAGATCAGGCTGTGCAGGGATCCCGGAGCCTGCATTTCTATTTGTCTCAGTCCACTGTCTAGAAGTCTGAAGTTCTGAACAAGCAGTTGCAGGGAGTACAATCAAACCTGTGCATCAGAAAGTGCTCATGTGGCCACTAGAGGGCGCTGCAGACAAGGCTCTGAAGCTGCCAGGGCTGAGGGACATCCCTCAGGTGTTGGGACAAGGCCACCATTTCTATTCTCCCTCCGTGGCCTTCATCACAATGTGAAACCCTGGCTTCACTCACCCACTCAATCCCCAGGATTGAGCTGATCCACCCACCCAATCCACAGGAAAGCAGGGCCCTTGTCTGTCTGTCCATGCATGCTGCATCCACCACAGGAGCCAGAACAGCAGCTGGCATACAGGAACTGTTCAGCAGTCAGAAGTTACAGAAATGAGGATGAGGACAAAGAGAGGTTGGAAGGTGAAAGAACCCAGGATTGTAGGAGTGTAGGACCTGGTCCTCACAGCTCACCTCCAGGGACCTCTGCAGGGCTTGCTGGTCACAGGAGATCTGGTCTACTTTCTGCTGGTGCTTAGAGTTCCCGTGGGCAAGAGGCCTCACAACCTCGATCTGTGTCCCCAGGTCCAGCCCCTCCTCCTGCAGCCCCTGCGATAGAAAGACAAGTAAGCTGGTTCACCTCCCTCCATCCAGAAGACCCTCCATCGCGGAGGCCCAGTAGGGCAGGAGCTGAGATGGGTTCCCAGGCTAGCATGTTCCCTCTCTCAGTGGCTGGACCACTTGGGTGGTCCAATAGATTCTTTTTTTTTTCAGGGCAAATGAAACTTTAAAATTCAGACACAAATATCCTGGGGCACCATAAAAATAAACTATAGGAAAGATCCCAGACAGCATCTTGAGAAAGAAACTCACGTCTGGACCCCCACCTGCTGACCGTTGGTTGTTATGCGGAATTAGACCTACTTCAGTATTAAAGACTCAAATGTAGCATGCTTAATGTTTTCCAGAGAACACTGTCAGCTTATGCACGAATCATGTTTGGGTTTAAAACAATAAACACCATGTCGCGTGCATGATAAAATCCAGTAAAGTTCCTCTGCTGGCCAGTGATTGCCAGTGACCTGCCTGTATGCAGTCCACAGGTGATAAAAAGCATATCTTCCTAATCTCAAAATTGGTTTATTCAACGGAAAGCCTCCAAGTTCCTAGGACAGTTAATCTTCATCGCCTACCTGACTAGATGTTTATCATCTAGCAGACACCTCTGCTGTGTCTATGAGGGAGTTTCCAAATACGATGAGCTGAGGAGGGGAGAGCCACATTAACTACGGTGGCCCCACCCCATGGGCTGGAGTCCCCAAAAGGAATAAAAAGAGAAACGAGCTGAGAACCAGCATTTACTGCCCTCTCTGCTTCCTGACCCCTCTTCAGCCTTCAGAGCTTGTTGCTGTGTTAGACTCAAGACTTGGCAGCTCTGGGAGTGTGTGTGTGTGTGTGTGTGTGTGTGTGTGTGTGTGTGTGTGTGTGTGTGTGTGTGTGTACAGTCCCAGCTGAGGCCAGGACAGCCCACTGAGATCCACACCATCCCGGCAGTAATGGACCCAAACTGCCAGAAGGGGGCGCTACGAAGTAGACAACAGAGCTCCTCACCTGCAACCTTAGCAGCTGGACCTGTTTTCCAGGAAGGTCCCGAGGAAGCCCTTTCTCTGCTTGGATCCTGGCCTGGAGGTCTAGGAGCTTCCTGTTTAGGGGATCAAAAGCCACCCCAAAGTCCTTGTGCTGAACAAGCAGGCTCTGCAAATAGAAGCATAAATAAGAGCTTTTCTTATAGTGCTTTGCAAGACCTAACAGAGGGCTGGGCTGCTCTCTTTAAATGAACTCCTAAACCACCTCCTCCAGGAAGCCCTCCCTGGTGGGTCAACCCTGTGTCCCCTTATCACACTTTAGCCATGGTCCGTGCAGGCTGCCCCTCCCCTGTACACCAGATCTTTCCCCAGAAGTTTATTATAAATATGATTTTTGAGAACACATCTCAGTCTACTCATTTCCTCTCTATACTCTGCTATAGAGACAGAATTGAGCCAGCTGCCCTAAAGACACTGGCCTCATCAATGCCAGAACCCTATATGGAACCCTAAAGGCTGCCGCAGCCTGTGGACCAGAGATTCTCAACCTGTGGGTTGTGACCCCTGTGGGGGATGGGGTTGAATGACCCTTTCATAGGGGTCACCTAAGATCATCAGAAAACACAGATGTTTTTACACTATTATTCACAACAGTGGTAAAATTACAGTTACTCGGTTGGGAACTCCAGTCCGTGGGGTGGGGCCGTTAACAAAAATAATTTTTATGATTGAGGGTCACAACAACATGAGGGACTATATTAAAGGAAGATTGAGGACCACCGGTCTCTTTGCTGAGACCCCTCTGGGGGGTGCAGCAGCCTCAGTGGTTTGAAAGTGAAGACTTCTCTTTTTGTCTGACTTCCCCCCCCCCCCCCCCCCCAGCTCCTGCAACCCTGCCTCAGCCCTCTGATGAGGTGAGGTTGCTGGACTGGAGTCAGGTGATGTAGCTTGAGCCCTGAGCCCGTGCCAGGAGATCCTGAATGACTCTCCTCACCTGTAAAACAGGGTGAACGGCAGGCAGCACCTCCCCTAGAGTGTCGGCTGGACAAAGATTAACAGGTGGCTGGCCCAGAGCCAACGCCAGTAGACCATAGCCATTATCATCATCATTATTGGCCACTCAGCAACATTTGGCAGCCAGAACAGGCTGCCCACAGAGTGCCAGGCTGTTGCTTTGATTGAGTGTAGCTAGAAGCTTGCCATTAATAACACTTATCCCTGGGACTGTAGTGAATTCAAGTTAGCAAGTGTTTAAATGTTTGTTATCTGCATCTTCTATTGCATTTAACTTCTTTGTGTGTGTGTGTGTGTGTGTGTGTGTGTGTGCACATAGGCGCACATCCAGAGCCACGGGGTCCACCCCCACCCGATGGCCAGGCTCCAGGGCAAAGCTGCTGATGCTCACCTGAAGTTTGCTCTTCCGCTGAAGAAGGCTGTTATGCAGTAGGTCTCTGTCCCTCACAGAACTTGTCACCTGCTCCAGGAGGGTGGCTGCTCTCTCCTGGCCAAAGATGCTGCCCAGCAGGTCGGTCTTCAACTGCAGCATCGCCAGCTGCTCTTTCAGGCGGGAGCTTTCCGTGAGGGCTGCCTGTGAGAGACAAAGTACCCATGCACCTCAGACAGCCAGGGGCCCCCCTTTTCCTATAGCTGCACAGGAGCCTTGACTCTGCAGGCATCTGAGGACCAACACAGAGGGAGCAGACTTGCAGAAGTGGGTTGGGAGGCCCTGAATTTTACAATCCATGGGGTTTTGTTTTGTTTTGTGCATCTCATTACCAAGAATAATCCATCCCCTTTCCCTGTCTCATCCCATGTCAGCCCATCATCACCATCAGCAGCTGTGGCAGATGCACTCAGTCTCTCACCTGGACCACAGCTCCTGCCTGCCTATTGCTTCCAAGCCAGCATGCCCCCCCTATGCCTCCATGGTGACCCTCCACACCTCACCACCTTGATCCTCTATGCCTGTACACTGTGAGTCTCCATCACCAACGAACCTTCTGACATCCTGAGAACATAGCTCTTGGGCCCCTGGGCAGTTCCCACCAATAACAAGAGGCAAGTGGATCTTGGGCGAGTTCATGGCTAGCTTGCTCTACATAGTGAGTTCTAGACTAGCAAGGGAGACCCTGTCTCAAAAAAAAAAAAAAATCTAAATAAAACAGGTAATTAGGGAGAGATTAAAGCTGGGGAGACAGCTCAACAATTGAGGTGCTTGCTGAACAAGCCTGAAGGTCGTGAGTTTGAATTCCAAGGAAGCCAAATAAATGCTGGGTGGGTGTGGTGGGCCAACTGTAATCTCAGTTTATGGAGGCAGAGGTGGCAGGGGAGCCCTAAAGCAGGATGGCTAACAAGACCGGCCACACCCATGAGCTCTGTGTCCAGCAAATGCAGAAGTGTAAACAAGGAGGATTCCCAGCACCAACCATGGGCTCACACATGGGTAAGCTCCAGGCTGCAGGCTGAGCAGCGGGCTCCAGGGAAACAGGGCCAAACCTGGTTAAAGATTCTTCCAGCAACACTCAGACCAGCAAGGGTGAGGGGTAAACTGGTCCAATGTGTTGATGGAGGCCATGTGCCTTGTGGGATGGTGGGTGGTTTTTCTTTAATTCTCTGGGAATCTTTACCATCTCTAGGTAATATAGGTTTATTTTTCTAATCAGAACAAGAACTATCAAATGAGGTTGACACCCAGCACATTTTGTGCCTCCCTCTCTGCTCTGTGCATCGGAGCATCCTTAGACACAAGGGCATCTCATGGACCAAGAGCTCAGTGGTGACATGCAGGTTTTATGAGCCATGAAAAGCCCCAGTGGGCTGGTGAGATGGCTCAGCAGGTAAGAGCACTGACTGCTCTTCTGAAGGTCCTGAGTTCAAATCCCAGCAACCACATGGTGGCTCACAACCATCTGTACAGCTACAGTATACTCATATACATAAAATAAATAAATAAATCTTAAAAAAAAAAAGAAAGAAAAAGAAAAACCTCAGTGTTGCGGGACTTTGTGACAGATGCTGCCAAACGCTCTTCCTTCTAGTCCTCTTTCCCCAAACAGCCAACGTTTATTTTGTGCCCAGCTAAAGGCTTAGCATTATTAGTATTACTGGTACAGCAACCATGACAACTTCACCATCTTCAGCCAGGCTGCTGGGTCTAAAGGATGGTCACATGACCTACCTGACCAATGAGATAAAATGTTTCCAGAAAGGCTTTATCTCCTAACTGGTAGCAAAGAGGTGATGGAGGGAGCCCTTGGCCCCTGCACAGTTCCCACCAAGAACAAGTACCTCTTGCTACAAAGTATTGTAACAAATACTTTGTCAGCTAAGTTGGGGGCCATTCTTCCCCTTCATACTGCCAGGGCAGCACAGAGCACAGATCCAGAGAGGAGAGAACGAGGTTAGCCCAGGGCTAAGGCCTCCAGAGGCCCAGGCTGCCAGGGCAGGCAGGGGATGTCCTCCTAACATGTGGGCTGCCACGAGTGTGTATGGACACATGCTTAGGAATTAAGTTGGAACTAGGAGAGCCTGGGCTCCAGATGACATTATTGAGCCATAACACTGGCCTGATCAAGTCTGTATTTGAAGGTCCCACTGGCCAGGCTGTCACGGCTTGCTACACTGTTCCCGTGCAGAACTGTTGTTACTCTACCTATAGTGGGGACTTCAGGGGAGACAAAATTCCATGTAGGAAATCCATGGAAGTCACAGCAGGCTTTGCCTCTACCTGAGGACTAAGGGTGACTTTTGCCCCTGAGAACAAGTGTTAGTCCTTCCTATGCACTTGGTACTTGGCTGGCCCGGGTATCTCAAAGACCCAGGAATGGGTTTGTCCCTGAGAGAGCTGCTGAGATTCCACACACTGAACCAGTGGCCTCCCCAGCCCCACGGAGCCTGGTTACCTCAATCTGGGGTAGAAAGGTGTGAATGGAGGCCAGGTCGGGCAGGCTGGCCGTGATGTCCAGGAGCCTCTGGGCCAGGGCCTTCCACAGCTGCAGGTCATTTAGGGGCCGCTGGAAACGCTGCCACAGCTCTGCCCGGGTCGCATTGTGGAGCCTGGTATTCTTCCCCTTCATACTGCCGGGGCAGCACAGGGCACAGATCCAGAGAGGAGAGAGTGGGGTTAGTCCAGGGCTAAGGCCTACAGAAACCCAGGCTGCCAGGGTAGGCCTCCTAACACATGGGCTGCCACAAGTGTGTATGGACACAGGCTTAGGGATTAAGTGGGAACTTGTAAGCACTGAGGCAGGACAGAATGAGAAGCCCACACGCCTGGGCTCTACCCGAGGACAAACCCTGGGTTCCCTCAGGCTCGGGGGTCCTCAGGGAAGTGAGTCTGCAGCGTCTGAAAGGGTGGCAGTCTAGAGGCCGAGCAACTATGCCTTGCATGGCTGGATGGTGTCCAGCCCTCTCTTCCTCCTCTAGAGAATGTGTAATAGAATGCTCCCAGAAACATTCCTAATCCAGCGTGTTCTTCACGATGCTCCCAGAAATATTCATACCCCCCGAGGCTTCTTCTAGTAACAGGAAGCTGGAAGACTGCCCTTCCCACTTAGACTCAAACAAGAGCTTAATCTACGTTTTAAAAGATTATTTAAAATAAATGATGAGAACATTAGTCTGGGACCCAGAGCTACATTGACATCCTGGAAGAGAGTGCTGCAGAATGAGCTAGCCTGTGACACACACACACACTCCACCCCACCCCCACCCAACCCCAGTGAAGACTCTAAAGGGAGTGAGACAGTAGGGTGGAGTACCTACATCCACCCTGAAGAAATCCCCCATCATCAGGCAGGGGTATAAGATGTACTAAAGAGATGCTATTAGGATAGCTGGGCTGTTTTTAGGATGCCTCTGTAGCAAAGACAGTTGAGCACCTCAAGTGTGCAGTGTTCACTTCTGCGGAGGGGGGCCATTACTCTGTGTTGCTGAGCCCAGCTGTGCCCATGGGCAGAGATAAACAGAAGCTGTGCTGAAGACACACTCTGACTTAAGTCTCAGCATGGCCAGGCGGAGGCAGAGGAGTGGCACTCCCGTACATGGTAGCCCTCCCTTATGACACTGCATGGTGAAGCTCTCCCAGTGCTCGGCCATGCAAAGACCCAGCAGAGGTGGGTGGACGAGCCCCCAAGCCAGGAAAAAGCTAAGTTCAGACCTCTTTAGCCGAATCTAAAAGTGACAAGAGGCTAGAGTAGATACTTGCCATCCCCAGACAGCAAGCCCACCCTCCACACACAGGGTGCCAAGCATCCAGCACCCTGGGTCCCGCCCACCCTCAGTCCTGCCTGACTTCAGTCTCCCTGGGTACCTTTGGTATTCCCGAATGGTGGCTACCACGCTGTCAGAGAGTGACTGCAGGTCCGGGAAGGTGACAAGTTTCTTCAGTTGAGTTTGTAACCGGTCTACACGGGGTTCCTCTGAAGCCAGTGCAGCCCGAGTCCCCTGCAAGATGACATCCAGGTGCTAGTAGGGGGTTCCTTAGGGGGGATGGGCTTAGTGTGCAGGGCTGAGTAGAGGACAGTGACTGGCCAGGCTGGAGGACCTTGTCACCAAAAGCATGGACTAGGGGGTCTTACCTGTCACCAAACGCATAGACTGGGGCAGCCCTTAGGCTCAGCCCCTGTTCCTCCACCTAGAGCTTAACCTTCCCTGTAACTGCCTGGATGGATTCGGTGTCATCTTCCTCAAAGTGACAGTGACAAATGTTAGCTTCATTTTACTGTAGCTGCTCCCACTGGCTACAGCCTTTCCCTCTGGCTCTGGGAGATCGACCTGGGTTCAATCCCCAGCACGGACGTAAAAGACTAAGAAGAACAAAGCTCCAACAGAAAGAATTTAGGAACTTGGTCCATCGGTAAGCAAGCTGGACTCACTCTAAAAGCCAGTACTTTTTAAGCACCTACATTTTTAGGTGGTAAGCACTCTCTCTGGCCTTCCTGTCAATATTCCCAATTCACATACTCCTGACATTAAACCATTCTCCCAAGGCTGTCCAGAGTGAAGGAGAGGAACCTCTCTGAAGCCATATGGTCTGGTCCCACGATCTCCGCTCTCAACCACCGCACCTCGCTCTGACTCAGACTAAAGCAATCCCTTGAGGATGCATGGTTCATTCTTCAAAGAGATGCAGTGTGGCCTGGCCTGCCAGGAGGCTGGATGATAAAACTCTCAAATGCATAAAGGATGGAGAGAAAACCTTAGCACCATGGTGGGGCAGAAGGGAGATCCCGCGGAGGGTGGGGGTGGGGGTAACCAGGCGATGCTAGGGAAGGAAACAGGAACCTCATGCAAGCCGGACAAGTTCTACCACTGACAGAATCCTGATATTAACAGTAAAGAAAGAGGTTGGGGAGGGTTGGGAATCTTTATCTAAAAACTGCCTTCAAGTCAGGCCTCCTGCTGTAGTTTGGATGGTGGAAACAGCAGCGCTGTGAGCTTTGTGGAGGAGGATCAGGGAGAGAAGGGGAGGAGCCCAGGGGGAGGAGCAAAGGGGGAGAGGTCCAGGGGAGGGACCCAGGGGGAGGTCCTTAGGTTGTTGGAAGTGTGCCACTGAAGGAGTTCATAGGGCCTGCTTGTCTTGTCTTCCTGACTGGCCCTGCTTTCTGGCTTATGTGATAAATATATGTATGATGTGCCAGAGACTGTCACCATGACATGTTGTCCTTGCCTGAGGCCCAAAGAAATGCAGCCCCTGGATCTCAAATGGCACTTCCAGAACATGTGGTACACAAACCTTTCCTCTCCATAAGTTGGTTGCTGCAGCCGTTTTGTTACAGTAACATGAAGGTGACTAGGACTTCCTGAGTTGGTAGGAGCCCACACTGCTTTCTCTAAATGGGGGTCCTTGCTCCACCCCCTCAGGTCCTGTTCTGTGTTTTCTTCTTACTATTTCTCCACCACCTCTAACCTCACTACTCCCTGGCCAGAACATCCATCTTTATCCCACTGCTGAGGGAGGAAAGGGTTTCAATCCATGCCTGGATGTCTTTTGTTCCTTGGGTCTTAATTGGTCACCAACTTACTATGTGCCTTTAGGGATTGCAAGAGGAGAAAAAAATATTTCAGGCCTCAGTTTCTTCTTCTGGAAAATGGGAAGAAACACAAACTTTCTATTTGGCCCTTTCAGGGAACTCAGGTGCCAAAGAATCAAGCATACCAGAGAGGTGTAAGGCCTCTCTGTGATTATGATTCTACACCACAGAGTAACTCCAGCAACCCAAGGCCCAGCACACCCCTGGACTTACCGAGAACAGCCTCCACTGGGCCAGCAGCTCATCCTCTGTGGCTGTCTTCACCGTGGTCTCCAAGCCCTCCTGGGCCAGCCTCTGAAGGCTTTTCTTCAACTCTTCCAGTTCTGCCTCCAGCTGTTGGATCTGCTGCTCACAGTCCCCCCTGGACTGGAGCAGGCCCCACAGCCTCCCTTCCTCCTCTTTCCAGAGGACTCTCAGCTTCTCGAGGACACCCCGCATCTCCTCCAGCTCCCCTGAGATCTTCTCTGCACCCAAGGGAGAGGTGTTTCGAATGACACCCACAGCCTGTTCCTCCAATCTTTTCAGGGACTCCTCACCCCTAGGGAAATCCTTGGCGATGTCCTGGCGAGGGGAACAGGGGGATAGCAGGAGAGCAAAGGTTAGCTGCACTCACAAAGCAAACCTGGGGACCATCCCAAGGGTGACTATCTGCCCTAGGTAACATGGACTTGTGAGATGGGAATGTCCCTTCCTGTCTCTTCCAAGCCGTTGAGTGCTTGTAGGAGAACATCTCTGTTAATGTGTGTCTCAGTCTTCAACACTGTCTAGAATCTGTTTCTTTAAAACAAATCTGCTTGAAGCCATAAGCAGTATGTGCCACGGACCCACCAAGAATCAAGGGGCACCAAGCCCCACTCTGTGCAGATACCTCCTTCGACTTCCGATGTATGTCTATCTTTTTTTTGCTACATCTGTATAGGTATGGAAAGAATGTTGTGGGCGGCTTATGTAGCTCAGGTTGGCCACAATATATTGCTAAGGATAGCCTTAAACTTTTGATCCTCAGAATACCCCAGGTATAAAAGCCTGGCTTTTATGTTTTTATATTAACTACAAATAGTGCTGGCTTCCCCCTTTACAACAGTGATTCAAGTCTTCTTTTCTTTCCTTTTTGTGACAGGATATGATTATAGACACACATAAACATTTATATTTATCTTTCCCACACTGGCCCCAAAGTTTCAATCATTCCAATACCTTAAACTCCCAAGCGTTGGGCTGCTGGCTGGACACTCCCACCTGACTCTAAGCTTTCTTTCTAAATAACGGTCATCAGTTTCTTCAAAGGCAAGTTGATTTAAATTTAAATTAACAGATGCCAAGGAGAGCTGCAAAGTGGCTCTTGAATTGCTGGTGATAACTTGCTGTCTGATCCAAAGGAAACTCCAATTCCCCAGACTCCAACAGGCAGTGAAAATATCCAAAAACATGCTCAACCTGGACCATAGCCTCCTGAGCGCCAGGCTATCCTCACTGTTCTCTAGTCCTGATCACCTGATCTTCTCCCCTCCCGTGCAGACAGCCCTGGCTATGTCTGGTCTGCTAGCCATGTTCATTCTCTGTCTGTTCTGGACTCTTCCAGATGCCTCTGACTGTTTTCTCTCTCAATAAAAACCTTCCCCTTAACCATACCATAGAGCAGTCATGTCTGCAGTTTCTTTACCACACCCCTACCTTGTATACATCTGGTGCCAAACCCTTGAATACACTCACAAGGTACAGGGTCTAGACGCTCCCCCAAGGCCATGCGGTGAGAAAGGTGGCCTGAACCCTCTTCTCCTGCCCACAGCATGGTGCCCACCCACAGCTCTTCACCTTGAATGGGATGAGTGTCCACTGTATAGCTGCCCTGGCCACTGAAGGGTCTGTCACTACATCCCTAACCTCCATCATCCGGGAGGCAGAAGCAGCACCCATTCAGACTTTTAATGAATAAAAACCTCTCCTGCCATGCCATGCACCCACATCTGAGACACATGGGTCTAGACCAGGCTACTGGGGATCCTGCAGCTTCGACCTGTCCCACCTGTCAGCTGTCACCCCAAATGTTTTGTACTCGATCCTCTGATTCTCAGGAGTCTGTGCTGCGGGTGTCTGTGTCTGGTGTGGCAACCTATATTATTCCTACTGTGACAATATGAAGGTTCTCCCTCAGCAGAGCCCTAAGACAACCTAGCTGGGACACAGGGTCCCTGCTGGGTCCCAGTGGTGTACCTGCAGCGTAGAAAGGCGAAGTTCTGTGGCCATCTTGCAGTTCCGCCCCAGACAGCTGTGCACCTTCTCCACCACCGCCTTCAGCCACAGCTGGAACTCATTCACGTCCTCCCGGTACTGTTCATGGTCCTGGGCCACCTGGGCCAGGAGGTCCACCCTGTGCTGTAGGGAGAAATGCCTGCCATGAGGGTCCCCAGTCTGGTTAGGAGCCCAATGCCTGAGGCTAGGCTCAGAATAAAAACCAGTTTGGTAGGGAGTGTGAGGGAATCTGTATGGATGCTGGAGTCAGAACCAGATGCTAAAGTCCCACACATGACAGCCAGCACCTAGCCTGGTCAACCATACAGCTGGCATTCTTTCCTGCTATGTCTGAAGGAATGCCACTTGATAGGGTATAAGAACAGCATGAACAATGATAAAGACCACACACCACCGTCCCTCTGAGCCGTGGCCCTCACCCTTGCCCTCGCCCTGCTGGGGCACCGCTAAGAAGCTTACATGCACACTCTGTAAACCCCCCCACAGGGGTCTCTCATTTTTATCCCAACTTGACAGACAAGGACTCTGAGACTCGGAGCAGTGAAGTGACATGCCCGAAGTCACCAAGATAGGACAGCCAGAGATGTGGGGATTCTAGGCTGTATAAGAAAGACAGATGAGTATGAACTAGAGAGGAAGCCATAAAGAAAAAACAAAAAACAAAAAACAAAACACAAAACAAAACAAAACAAAACAAAAAAACGGTAGCAGCTTCTGTCTGTGCAGTCTCTGCTTCATTTCCTGCCCTGACTTCCCTCGGAAACTGATGTGGAAGAAGAAGCCAAATGAACACTTTCCTCCCAGAAAAAGAGACGCTTTGGTCAGAGCTTATAGCATACCAATAGAGGAGCAAGGTAGGACAAAGGGAGTTTGCAGAGAAAGTCGAGGAAAAGGACCAGGGGACTCTTCCAGTGCGTAGCTTGTGTGTGGTTTACGGCATCCATAAGCCATAACCAAGTTATCAGCCATTGCTCACAGAACGCGCCTTCCTGAGAAGGTGTGGCTGGATCTAGGAAGAACCAGGATTCTCATGGGGCCCAAACTGAAATCCAGACAGCAAGACTACACTCTCCATCCCTACATAGGGATGAGGGGAGATCCGGAAGCTAGAGACCCCAAACTGTTTCTATCAAGCCAAATGCTTTTGGCTTTGCCTGTCAGTGGCTTCTACTGCCATGACTCGACCATTCAGGAGCCACTTGCATTCTGTCACAAAAGCAGCCAGATGGCACGGGGAGAACGGCCCCGTTCCCATCAGACCTCTCGTTACAGATCCTAAAGCTTGAAAATTTCCCTGCCCATTTAAACACTTAAAACCTGTTCTTAGCCCAATGCCAAGCAGCCACAGGGGAGGCCAGGCAGTGCAGCAGCTGAAGCGTCCTGACCTCAGCTCCTCCCTGTGGAACAGGCCATGTCTAGGAAGTGCCTGACCCTGTGGGAAGCTGAGTCCCTCCGATGAGAAGGGCAGGCAAGGGGATCTGAAGCCTTCCCCATCGGTCTGTGCGTGGTTCCCCTCCTTTGAGACAATGTTCACCAAACTACACAATACCAGCTCGTTAAACCTCTGCAGGAACAGCAAGCCTAAGAAAAATCTCCCCATTTTAGAGATGAAATAGCCAAGGCTTAGGACCAGGTCACTTGGGAAAGAGATGAGAATCTCAAGATAAGGACTGGCTACATCCCAACGTAGAACCTTGGGCAGGGGCCACCCGCTTTGTAGATCAGTCCTCCACCTCCAGAAAGTTGTTGGGGCCTCTTCCATTCCTTCAGTGGTTCCCACTTCCTGTGGTATGGTTTGTACACACAGTTCCCTCCAACCCCAGGAAAGGCTCCTGGATGAGACTCAGTGGATTTGCCAGGAACCTCAGAGGCTGAGCCTGATGTTGATGGCGATGGTGATGGGGGTAGACAGGGATGGGGTGGGGTGGGGGGACTCCTTCCAGGAATGAATGGTGGGTAGCTCTGCCTGTATGAATAATGAGGTGCTGGCACCCAGAAAAGTCCAGAGTAAACAAAAATCCCCACAATGAGGACCAGGCGCTAGCAAGGAGCAGCAGCAGGCAGAAATCCAGATTAGCTGAGTGCCAGGCACAACAACCATTTCAAAGCCAGAGCCCAGCCAGTGGGAGAATGACAGGGGAAAGAGTGGACCAGGGCTCCGCCTTCTCATTAAACTAAACAATTAAACCATCTGCAGCAGGCAGAGTTGTCAGCAATGTCAAAACCCAAGCAATTAACAGGGTGGCTTGGATTTATGTCCCCAACAAAGGGCTGCGGAAAGTCTAGGACCCATGGCCTGATGCCAGGCAGCCCTTTTCTGTGGAAGAGGGCGGATGTTGCTGTTTGCTGCTCTCGGAAGCAATGGTTTCAAATCAAACAAGGAAGACAATCCTGGCATCCGCTGGCCTGCGCTTTCCTTCTGATACTTTGGGAGGACAGAGAACCTCCACACTGGGCCTAGAAGCTTCTTCAGGGGTGGCCCCAGGAGCCAAAGGGGGTGCACCTGTCCCCACCTGTATCAGAGGCTTCACCGCCTCACATGCCTGGCATCTATAAAAACACACACAGGGGGAGGGGTGGAGAGGTGGCTAAGCAGATAACTGTCCCTGTGCTGCCAAACCTGACAACCGAGGCACATGGTAGAAGGAGAGAGAGGGCTTGGAGAGGCAGCTCAGTAGTTCAGAGTGCTTGCTACTCTTTTTTTTTTTTTTTGGTTTTTCGAGACAGGGTTTCTCTGTATAGCCCTGGCTGTCCTGGAACTCACTCTGTAGACCAGGCTGGCCTCGAACTCAGAAATCCACCTGCCTCTGCCTCCCGAGTGCTGGGATTAAAGGCGTGCGCCACCACGGCCCGGCGCTTGCTACTCTTACAAAGGATCCAAGTTTGGTTCCCACCACCCATGTTAGGCAGCTCACAACTGCCTATAATTCCAGCTTCATGAGCACACACACACACACACACACACACACCACACATAAGAGCGTGATGTCACATGGGTCAAGCCACTTCTTAAAGCTGGCCAGTCCTCCTTAAGCAGTCCCTCTGGGGTCCCAGACCCACAGAGAAAAATCAAGGGTTCCCAGGTTTCAGCCAGCAGTTAGAAGGTGAAAACAATCCATTTCTGCAGACCTCAGTCCCCTCATGCCTCCACACCTTTCTTCCATGTTGAGATTGAGCTGACATCTATACCAGAAAGGCTAGCTCCTCCCCACCAATCTTGATGGTCCCATCATGGAGGCCTCATGACCATACACCCAGCTAACCAAAAACCCAGCCTCCACCAGGAACCCGAAATCCCCTCTCTGTGATGATGTGTAGTGACAATGTTGGTTTCTTTAAAACAACTCAGAAATAGGAATGTGCATTTGTTTTAATCCCAGGAGTGGGATATGAGGCTGCTTCAGATTGTCCACAGCAGCTGGCTGTGATTTGCCTCGTGCTCTAGCAGAGGAGTGATTTTGCCAGCTGCAGATAGTTTCTGCGATTGTGTGATGTTTGGAGAGCTAAGGGGTTGTTGGTATTGGATAGTTGGTTGAGGTTTCTAAGTAGTCATGCACAAAGAAGGAGGAGGGGGAGAGGAAGGGGGAGGGGAGAAGGAGGAAGAAGAGGAAGAAAAGGAGGAGGAGGAGGAGAACAACAACAACAACATCAACAACAAGAAACCATTAGATATTCTGACAGTAAAGACCAAACTTGCCCCAAGGAACAAGATACCCCTAGTTAGCGGGAAGTAGTCTAATGATAATGTCTCCCGTTTTACCCTTCTATTCTTTTGTCTCTCCTATCTGGTGTTAAGAGGAAGGGAATGGGTGGACATACTAAAGATCTATAAAGAAAATCAGAATTTCTAAAAAGTAATCATTTAACACAGTAACTGAATGAACCGTCACAAAAGCACACCCAGGATGAGACGGGGGAGAGGGGGGAATTGCAGAAGGATGGGGTAAGGAAAGAGCAGCAGTAGATGGGCTTAAGGGACAAAGGAGAGAAACTAAGATGGAAGAAAAACAGGGAGGTGGGAAGGAGAGAGCGGATAGAGGATGAAGGGAAGCTGCCGGGAACAAGAACAGTGCAGTCCATCAGTTTGTACACATGTGTTAAGCATCCACATGCGTGTGAAACTCTGGGCAGCTCTGGCTTATGGGTAAGGAGTGGAAAGCTGGTGGATGGGTAACCAGGTGCTGCACGGACAAGGGTGAAGATGGGTGTTAGACGGTGAGTGGATGGCGGGCAAGAAAGCAGATGGAAATGATTAGCACTTGAGAGGATGTCTGAATGGGTGAGTAGACAGGTGGGCAGGTGGGTGGACGGCTAAGCAGTTTAAGGATAAATAGACTAGTTATCTGGGGAGTGCTAGACTGATGAACGAATGAGCAGGTGGACTGGAGAGGTTGTGTGTAGACTGAGGGGAGGGGTGGGCAGAGGGAGGCTCGCTGATGCCTTCAGGAAAGGAGCAGACAGGCCAGGAGGTTGAGTGGAAGGTGAGTGGCGAGAGGGCTGACCGTGAGCAAGCTGCAGAGGACTGCAGAGGCAGATGGGGTGGGTAGGTGTTTGGGTGATGGAGCCATCTGCCACTGACCTGGGCTCTGGCCTTCACAGCATCGTACTCAGCCTTCATCCTCTTCTGGGCATCTTCATCCACGCTGGGGTCTCCGATCCTGCTGAACAGGGAGCCCGCCTCCTCCAGCAGCCTGTCCAGGAGCACAGCCTGATTGTCCACGTTGTGCAGCAGCACCTGGGCGTGGCTCAGCTGCCATTGCTTCTCCTTCAGGCCCAGCTGCAGCTCCACGGGGGGCTCCAGTGCGACCACCATCTTCTGGAACCAGCGGTAAAACTCATCCTGGGCCAGCAGGTACTCGCTCCAGTGCAGCCACACCCACTCGATGCGACTGTGGGATGGACAGAGGTGGTGGGGTTGAGAGGCCTGCCTGCTGGCTCCTGTCACTGACCCCTCCCAGACTCTAGGAGCTTTGTTCTGGGGACAGGATAATGCTTCCTCTGTACTAGTCACACTCCAGATTCTAGACTTTCCTTCCTTCCTATGAGACCTCGTGTTCTGTGAGTAATCACCCAAAATGAGGCCAAGCCCAGATTCCATGTGTACCCTCAGCCTCCTGCTAGGGAGATTAAGTCCAGGTGGCTCTGAGCCACCAGCACCCCCGATTCTGGCTCTGAACTTCCACTACTAGCACACAAATCCTTCACTCTACCCACAGTGGCCCCAGGACCTTAGAATATGCTGTCTGAAAGCAATTAGGAGAAGATTGCCCCTGGGACTTTGCCTGATGTTAGGCTGGAAAAAAAAACCAAAACACTATCCGTGGGCCAATTAGTGGCCACCAGGTAGGGATGGGGGATGAAGGACCCATGTGAATTCTTAGGGTACGGTAGCCCTGTCCCTTCACCTGCCTTAGGCTCCACCTCTCTAGTGTGGAGATGGCTCTATCTTGGCAGCTGACATCAAGATGTTTGTCTGTAATGTTGGATGGAAAGGTTTGGAAGGCAGAAAGCTCTGTTCTGTCATGCATAGCCATGCTCAAATTTACAAGAGCTCTGGGGATTTGAACTCAGGTCCTCACACTTACACAGCAAGCACTTTATCCACTGAGCCATCTCCCTGGTCAGGGCCAGGCCTTCCTATGTCTGCCTTTACAAAGAGGACACATCCAGGAGCCTATTAGGACTACTGGTGCAACAAACTGAGTTTCCAGTGTCCACTCTGTCACCATTATGCTTATCTGTTGTTAGAAAGTGGCACTAACCTGAATCCAAAGAGGACATGCTGTTCCCAGGACCCCTAAGTCTGAAAAGAGTCACTTAGACAGAGGTCCCAAGGGTAGGTATGGCAATGGGCAAGGAGAGTCACTAGCATCTGAGGATGTGGCAGTGAAGTCCCCTGACTGTCCCCACCTGTGGCAGTGGGTCATGTAGGTGACCGTCTCCTCCCACTGAGACTTGATATCCCTCAGCCGGGCCAGGATCTCAGGTTTCTGGCCCTCCTGGCAAGTTGCCAAGAGGGCCTCCGCCGCCCGCAGGACCAGTTCCACCTTCACGAATCCTTCAGACTCCAGCTGGCAGATTTTCTGTGGGTACAACAGCCAGTTTCCCAAGGTCAGACATGGCACCACCAGGCGCCGACAATGGACCCACGCCGAGAGCTGGATTTCAAGGCTACAGTTGCTGTAGCTCAGCCGAAGGCCCTGCACCCTTGTGATGTGCTCCTGAGGAGGCTTTGGAAAGAGAGGGAGCTCTAGAGGTCATTACTGTCCTTGACAACTGAGCTGCACCCAGCCTCTAACTCAGACAAGGCTTGCTCTCTCCTGGCATGTGCCTTTCTCATCCTGTATCATGGTACGAGCAGGCCAACCTCTCAAACTTTTACTCAGAAGAAAACACATGCAAGTAGCAAACATCACTGTGTGTGTGTGTTGTCAACATGTATGTGGCCATGAAGTGGCATGACACCCTCAAGTCAGCTGTCAGAGGTCATTTGTGGTTCCCACCTAGCCAGGGTTCAAAGGCTTTGCTTTGCCCTTGTTTCAAGGTCTTGCTCCCGTGGGTGACAGAAATTGTACAGTCCATTCCTGACAGGTGACTCACTCAAGGACACCCTAGAGCCTTGCCTACATCCATTCTATGTGTCCCTAGCCTGTCTCTCCCAGCCTCTTCCCTCTTTATCTCTATCTTTAAACTTATTATTTGTGTGTGTGTGTGCGTGCGCGTGCATGCATGTGTGTGTTGTGTGTAGACGAGTGTGGGTGCATGTGTATCCCAGTACACATGTAAAGGTCAGAGGACAACTTTTGGGAGTCTGTTCTCTCCTACCATGGGCCCTGGGAATCAAATTTACACCGTCAGGCTTATGACAACTTCAGCTCTCAATTTGATATAACCTAGACTCATCCAAGGAATCTCAACTGAGAGATCTCCCAGAGCAGATTGGCCTGGAGCCATGCCTGTGAAGAATTATCCTGAGTGTCCATTGATGAGGGAGGACACAGCTCACTGTGGGCGGCACCAATCCCTAAGCAGTGGGCCTGAGCTGTAAGAGAGATAGAAAGAGAAGCAGAGAGCAAAATGTTCTTCCAAGACTGCTATTCAAGCTCTTGTCTTGGGATCCTGCCTCAGCTTCCTTTAATGGTAGATTGTGACTTGGAAGTGATCATCCCTTTCCACTCTCAGTAGCTTTTGGTTATGTGTGTTATCATAGCCATGGAAGGAAACTGGAACACACAGTAGGCCCTTTACCCTCCCGATCCACCTCATCAGCCCTGTACCCATCACCTCTCGGAGCTGCCCACTCATAGATGCTCTGCATCTTTTATCTCACCTGGCCTTCAGCTTCTCCCAGGACAAGCAAGTGGCACCTTGCCTTGGCTATTGTCACTACTAATTGTTATTATTCAGAGACAGACATAAGCTTGGCCTCCTGTCAGGTGACTGGATGTATTTATGGACTAAAAGATCATTCTAGGGTGACCTTTGCCATAGGACTTCTGTACTACACTGGACCTGTGACAGGAAGGGAGGTAATAGTTACAGCCAACGCCAGGGTTGCAGTAAGCCCCACGTTAGCATGTCACCTGGCCTGACTGCACTGACCACAGTAACTGTCCTATATATATATATATATATATATATATATATATATATATATATTACAGACAATAGAATCTCTTTATTTTATTCTCTCTCTCTCTCTCTTCTTTCCTTTTTCTTGGAACTCACTCTGTAGTCCAGGCTGGCCTCGATCTCAGAAATCTGCCTGCCTCTGCCTCCCAAGTGCTGGGATTAAAGGCGTGTTCCACCACCGCCCAGCTTATTTTATTCTCTTTTATTACTGCCTACTTACATGGCTTGTTGGCAGTGCCCCCTGACCTAACCTCAGGATCAGTTTTCAGTTTTCATACCCCAGGAAGCCCAGGTATCTCTGCTTCTTCTCAGAGAATGGTGAAGGAGGGGCTCCTGACATTCAAGTGTGACCCTCTCTGACAGTGTGTGACCTCAGGCAGACCACAGGGCTATTCTATGCAGTCCTTTTCAGTGTCAACACAGCAATTCCTGCTGTGTCCAATAGATATTCTGTTTTAAACAGAATATTGACAAAGCATGCAAGTAAACACTTTGTCAACTGTTGCGTAGTCAGACCCTCCCCCTACATGTGTAAATAGTCCCCACTCCATCTTCATGGCTCCAGATTATAAAAGCTAGCCAGGATGGCATGACATTGTTGGGGACTTTTCCTCACACGCTATAAAGAGTGAAACTTAGAAGAGTTCCCTCCCCTTGCCCCCGTCTCTATAAGGGACAAAGCCAACTGGAGAGTGGGGAGCATCCTTACAAGAAAAAGGAGGCTCTGTTTGTTCTATGGGGTGGCAGGATGTGGCAAGCCACCCTCTCTGGGCAGTGGCTACATCAGGGCCTCAGACAAGAACCCTTGTGTCCTACTCAGTAATAATCAGCAACAAGGAAGGCAGCAATACCTCCAAGGTAGGCTGAAGATGCAAGAGCCATTTGTGGAATGTTCTAGAACAGTAGTTCTCAACCTTCCTAAGGCTGTGACCCCCCTCCCGCCGCCCAGCCATAAAATTATTTTCATTGCTACTTCATAGCTGTCATTTTGCTACTGTGATGAACAGTGATGTAATATCCGTGTTTTTCGGTGGTCTCGGGCGACCCTGTGAGAGGGTCATTCGACTCCTCAGTGGGTTCACAAAGCACAGCCTGAGAACCACCATTCTGAAAGAGCACCCAGCATGCAGGTTGCTGCCCCACACCGGGAACAGAGTCTTGCAGCATGGCTGGATATGAATTTTCTGCCAGGCAGAGATTTGATCTGATTAATAACAAAAAATTAAGAGACAGCATCTCTCATGGCCAGATATATGAAGGAGTGTCCACAGTCCTCGTACCTGTGAGGTGGATATATTGCTACTCACTTTACAGCTAAGAGTGCTGAGGACCTACAGAAACCAGAGAATAAAGGACCAGGAAGTCTCCTAGGTCCCTGAGTCCCAGTGGACCCCACTAGCCTTGGCAAACCAAGAGACCCTTTAACTTGGGGAAGAAGTAAGATTCAACCTCTCGGGCCACACCCTTAAGGGACCCACCCTGACGTTGAGGTGGCAAGGTCAAAGTTCTCTTCCCCAAAGTCAACCTCCCTACCCAGTGATCTTGCCTTTGCCCATCCATCTCTGATAGGAGAGGCACAGGCTGGACTTAGGGGATCATGAAGGCACCTGACACCTTCCGCTCTTCCCAAGCATGTAACATTGACGCTTCCTTGAGCGGGCAAACTTGCAGGCTTGCCCCTGCCCCTCACTAGGTAGGAAGAGCCATTTGCTGTGCCCTGAGGTGGGGAGAGGCTGAGACCACAGCAAAGAAAGAGGGCCCAGAGAGGAAGAGTTGGTGGTCCTTCTTCCTGCCACACCTACCCTGCGGAAGCCTGAGGGCTCCATTCTGTCCACCCAGCATAGGTCCTCTTACCACCAAACAGGGATCCCAGGGAAGTCTGGCAAGGGGAGGGGTAAGAGCAGAAGCCGTAATCTGCTGGTTCCAAGCAGCTGGTGACAAGAATGGGGTGCCAATTAGATGACAAGACTTAGTCAAGGGCTTTGCCTCAACCCAGCCAAACACTAGCTGACCACTAGCTGGGCATGTTGCCAGACAGTGTGGTCCGTTCTGGGATTCACAGGCAGGACAGAGAGAGAGAGAAAGAGAGAGAGAGAGAGAGAGAGAGAGAGAGAGAGAGCGCTACAGATGCAAGAATCACAGACCTTGTTACAAAAAAGCTACCTGGGAGCTCAAAGAACTGGGAAAAATCCAAGAGGGCTTTTTTTTTTTTTTTTTTGAGACAGGGTTTCTCTGTAGCCCTGGCTGTCCTGGAACTCACTCTGTAGACCAGGCTGGCCTTGAACTCAGAAATCTGCCTGCCCCTGCCTCCCAAGTTCTGGGATTAAAGGCGTGCACCACCACGCCCAGCTCCAACAGGGCTTCTTGAAGGAGGCAGCATTGATGCCCACAGGAATGGTGCCCACAATTGGAGGAGGAGGAGGAGCAGGAGGAGGAGGAGTGAAAGTGGAGAAACAAGACATAGCTAGGGATGCTCACACTTGGCCTCTGGAAGCCAGACCCCAGCAATGCGAAGGTGACCTGATCAGGAAGAGGTCTAGAAGCTGGTGAGAAATCTGAGGACGGGGCTCAAGCTTAGGACCAATAAGCCTGGAACTGGAGAGTGGACAAAGTGAGCCCGGCCTGGGAGCCTGTAACCACAGTATGGCCCCATCCCAGTGTTCATCCATGGGGCAGGCGGTCCTCTTCCCACTTCCAGGGCTGAGTGCATAAACACATACACACACACACACACTCTCACACACATACACATACATTCACACACATGTACACACATGCATACACATACATACACACAGTGATATACACATACAAACATACAGTCAGACAGATTTACACATGCACATATATATACATGTACACAGACCCTTACATTCACACACATACATACCTACAGAGACATATATATATATATATATATATATATATATATATATATATACACACACACAGACATATACGACATATACATGCATACACAGACACATACATACATACACATAGACACAGGCATACACATAGAGACATATACATACAAATATACAGACAGACATATGCACATATACACAAATACACAGACACACACATGCACACACAGACACATACACTCAGAGACACACACATGCAGACAGACATACAATCACATAAACACACAGATACATACACACAGACCCACACAGAGAGACAGATATACACACACTCACATAAACACCAGATATATATATATATATATATACATACACAGCACACACACAAACATACAGACACATAAACACACATGCACACAAGCACATATAACAAACACACATACATATTCACATATACTCACACACACATGCTCACAGACACACATGTGAACACACAGACATGCACGCATATACACACACGGATACATATACACAGAACACACATATACATACAAACATACAGATACATACACACTCACAAACACACAGACACACATGTGTACACACAGACACCAGCCTGGCCAACAGTTCCTCCTACATCCCTCTGAGCCCTCCTCACTTGCAACTCCTCAACAGCTGCAAGGTTTCAGGTGACAGGCAGCTAAGGAGGAGCACTGGGGGACAGTGGTACCCCCGAGGAATCGAGGCACCCAGAAGCTAGGTGGCTAGTAGCAGTCAGAAAAGACTGGCTACTTTTCATTTCACATGCTCATTCATGGCAAGCTGATGGGTATTCTGAGGAGATGCAGTCGATGAGCTAAGGCTTAGTGACAGGAAATCAAGGAGGAACACGTCACTTGTGAGGGGTGACAATGGGGGCACAGAGGTCATGGATATGAAGGACTTCCAACGCCAGACAAAGCTTAGCTCCATAGCATAAAACCATGGCGAGTTTTAGAGGAAAACAAAAGACTCTTTGGATGGCTAATCTCATCTGTCAACTTGACTGGACTGAGAGCCACCTGGGAGACTGGCAAAGCACACCTCTGGATGCATCTGTCACCAAACCAACAGCTACATGTGTGTCCTCAGAAGCCGAAGAGTGTCAGATCCCCCAGAGCTGGAGTCACAGGCTGTTGTGAGCTTCCCAACATGGGTGCTGGGAACAGAACTTGGGTCCTCTGAAAGAACAGCCAGTAATCCTTAACTGCTGAGCCATTTTCCTACATTCCCCCCACCTTTTAAAATAAATCGTGTTGGTTTGCCTGTTTTTTCAAGACAAGATTTCTCTGTGTAGTCCTGGCTGTCCTGAAACTCACTATATCAGGCTGGCCTCAAACTCACAGATATCTGCCTGTCTCTGCCTCCTGAGGGCTGGAATTAAAGGCATGTGCCACCACTACCCAGCTATCTTATTTTTAATTGTGTGTGTGTGTGTGTGCATGGGTGTGTATGAGCACAAATGCCTGTAGAGACCTAAAGATAAGAGATTCCTAACAACTAGAGGTACAGGTGCTTGTGAGCTAGCAGACATGAATGCTGGGAACTGAATTCTAACCCTCTGTAAGAGCCTTATGCATCTCTTCCGCCTTGAACCAGAGCCTTTTAACCCTCCCCACTGATGGAAGAAGTGGACCAATCCAGAAGTTCAAGGAGTGGGTTCTGAGCAGAGCCAAGCCTGAGCCAGCAGGGTTAGAGGACCCACCCAGATGTACAGATTCCCACCCTGAAATGGAAGGGGCAGAATGCAGGCTCTGTCCCTTGCAACCAAAGTATGAACGAATAGCAGGTTCCTCTTGTGGAACTTTCTGGAACATCAGAACTTCAGCCTCAGCTCCAGACCACCTGATCAGAATGTATATTTAAACAACATGACCAGGACATCTGAACACAGGTCAGAGTGTGAACAACTTGCTGGTCCCTCAGCTGTGGCTGGGAGGGACTGGCCAACGACACAGCACCAGCAAAGCCAGGCCACTGCCTACCTCTGTCTCTCGAAGCCTCGCCTCCAGGGCCGCTCGGGGCCCCTTCGTGTTGTCATTGACCTGAAGCTGCTCCTGTATCACCTTCATCCAGGCCTGGGCATCCTCCACGCTCCTCTCAAAGTCCTCCTGGGGCTGCTGCGTCATCGCACCTGCGAGGGCTGGAAAGGGCCATGTAAGGTCAGGGGTCAGGGGCTACAAAGAGAGCCCAGGCTGTGGGCACAGCATACCACCACCCCACCACCACCACTACCACCACCACCATGCTCTCCAGCATACCAGCGCCCCACTTGGCATGACTGTCAATCTTAAGTGTCCAGAGCTAGAAATGGGCAGGCAGAAAGCAGGTCTAGCCTGTGCTATGGGAACAGTAGGCTGGTAGAGACATCCCCTTGGCATGTAGCCTCTCTGTCCCTTTCTCTACCTTGGGAGCAGGTTGTCTCCTAACTGTAGTTTCAGACCCTCAACAGGAGAGTTTCAAAGCTCACAGACAGAAGGCACAATAGAAAATAAGCTTGATTTGAATGAGCTCACGCCCTCAGTTGAAGAAACATTGCCTCTGGCATCAGCCAAACCCACAGAAACCCAAAGCACTCCCGAAATTAACGCAGCTAGGAAATGGCCATGGCGCTTACGTTGTCCCCACTTCACACCAGCTTGGGTCTCCAGCAGCCCCTGTATGTGTCCCTCCATGGTGGGGAGGTGGGGCTCCCCACAGACCCAGGCAATCAGCTGACACAGCCCCTCTGATAAGGCCCACCTGTTCCCTAGTGACACCTGCCAGCTGGGCAAGCCACCCACCCACCCCTGTCCCCTTGGCTGGGCTGCTGCTCCTAACCTCGCCCTGTACTGTGAAGTTAAGTCTCGGATTTCTCATTCAGCGTTCTTAAAAGCACACTAAGATGCGACAAAACTCTTCTGCGTTCCAGTGTCGCTCAGTGTCAGTTGACAGCGACTAGAGCCTGCTTTGGATTAAGGTTCTTTACATCCACATTCCAATTAAAGGGATTGGGTCTGCCAGCCTCCCATGATGCCTTGCACAATAAGCCTGAGGGTGCTGGCAGAAGCAGTCCAGAATGGGGGTACAGCCCATCATTGTTTTGTTTCTTTGAAGTGCTGGGGATGATGGAACACGAGGTTATGTGTCTGTCAAAGAAACTCAACCACTGAGTTGTGTCCCTGCCATGCTATTTAAAATGGCAAAATGCTTAGGACATGAGAGTACAAGATAAAATATCTTAAATATCGCATGCTTTCTCTCATCTGTAAAAATATATTTAGTTGTATCACACACACACACAACACACACACATACCTAATGAAAACAGAGGGGAAACTCTTTAGAGTTGAGGAAAGAAACCACTGAGGGAGTGGAGAGGCACGAGATGGCACAGCTGCCTGCAGAATACAAACTCAGCAGGAGCTCGTGAATGTAAATGCTAAGGACGTAATACCAAGAAGTGAGGCAAAATTATGTATTTAGTAGCTACGAACCTACATCTAATCCTAACACTCGGGAGGCAGAGGCAGGCTGGTCTCTGAGTTCAAGGCCAGCCTGGTTTATAAAGTCAGTTCCATGACCAGGATAGCCAGGACAACACAGAGAAACCCTGTCTCAAAAAGAGGGGATTGGGGGAGAAGAGGCAGAGAAGGAAAGAAGGAAAGAAGGAGAAGAGAGGAGAGGAGAGAGGAAAGACCAGACCACCCAGATCACCAACAGCCACTAGCTGCTCTTGCCGAGGACCTGGGTTCAGTTCCCAGCACCCACACTGTGGCTTACAACCACCTGTTATTCCAGTTCTAGGAGTGTCTGAAGCCCTCTTCTGGCCTTCACAGGCACTGCATGCATACACAGTATACAGACATACATAAAGCAGAAATAAATCTTTTTTAAAAATCACCTCTAAAAAGGAAAAAAAAAAAAACCCTATCATCTAAAAAGGCTGGGGTCTCCCCGTTTCTGAGCCCATGTGACTAAGAATGGAGGGTGTGTAGAAGTGGCCCAGGCCCTCCCAAGGCCTTGTCCATACATATGACCTGAGGCTTCTCCCATTAGGAAGAGTCACTGTGACTTCAGAAGCCACCTGGCTAAGAGCATTCATCCACAGGCAGTTAAGATCACCACAGAGGGTCTTTTTCCTCTCTTATTTCTATTTTTTAAAAAATAGTTATTAATTTTTAATTATGTGTGTGCATGTATGTATGTGTGTGTACATGTGAATGTGGGTGCCCACAGAGGTCAGAGGGGTCAGATGCTATGGATCTGTAGTTACAGGTACTTGTAGGCCTCCTGATGAGGGCACTGGGACTCGAACTCAGGTCCTTTGGAAGAGCAGTGCTCATAACTGCTGAGTTATCATCTCTCTAGCACTGTCTTATTATTTTTTTGAACATTTTTAAAAAATATTTTTATTAGTCCTTTGAGAATTTTGTACATTTTTTTAAAGATTTATTTATTCTATGTATGTGAGTACACTGTTGTCTTCAGACAACCCAGAAGAGGGCATTGGATCCTATTACAGATGGTTGTGAGCCACCATGTGGTTGCTGGGAATTGAACTCAGGACCTCTGGAAGAACAGCCAGTGCTCTTAACCACTAAGCCATCTCTCCAGCCTGCACTGTCTTATTTTTAACCTCACATTTTGTGAGATTTTTTTTTTTTCCAGGAAAGAGCAACCATCCTTTTACAACTGAAAAGAAAAAAAGCAAAATCCTTTCCGAACATGACTAAGTCGCTCCAAAAGCCTTGGCCAGGAATCTGCTGGCCCCCAATCCCCATGGCACTGGGCGGAGGAATCTGTGGCAGACAAAGAGATGCAGACAAAAGGCCATGCCAGCAGCGCAGGGCCAAAGGGCAGGGGCATGGGTGGGTGGTGGAGAGCAGGCTGCGCACTGGGAGTAGCTGCTGCCGATCCAGAGCTCCGCCCCCACGGTGTTGCTCCGCCCCCACTTTGTTGTTTTTCTTGTAGAGCTATTTTGACATTTTTCTAGAAACTTAATACACACCCGCAGCCACTCCCTGCCTCTCAACACTTCTTTTGAAATATGCCTTCACGTGTGCTTAGCCTCTGCTCGGGTTCTTTGTGGCTCCAAACTACTGCCCAGTTGCAAGTCTTGTAGAGCTTCCGAGAAGTCTGCTTTCCTATTTAGCAAAGCCAAGAACTCGGGGGCAGAAAAATCATCCCCACGGCCTCAGAAGACAGGAGTGCCCCTTGATTACCAGAGCAGAACCCTTTCCAAGGCAGTGCTTGCAAGCAGAAGTATACTGGCTTCGTGACCCAATAGTGTACCTCACAGCAGGCAGGGCTTAGCCCAGCATCAGATGGCACTCACACTGGCTGGTGAGGCTGCAGGCAGAGTTCAGGGGATCTGAACCTCTTGGGCAAAGCTGCCACACCAAGGAATTTCATTAATGCAGCGCCCAACCCACCTGACAATGCAGCCCCAGCAGTAAATAAGCAGACACAGCCCCGGCAGCCCTCGGGATGGACAGCTGCCCACATGGCGTGTGTGGCTGTGGAAGGCTAAGGTCCTTCTCAAGTGCAAAGAGGTTAAGAAAACCAGGCATAAGATGACCCAGCTAGCAAATACTGACAATCCAGTTTGGGACAGGCGCGTGTGTGCACGCGCGCACACGCACACACACACACACACACACACACTACTTTATTAACACAGTAAATCACATGATCTGAACCACGGATGTTCTAACTCCGGTAACTCTGAAATAATATTGAACATAACCAACACTTGGAGACTGTGCGACAGCTGCACCATAAACTAAAAATACCCATGTCAGAATGCCAGGTCCTGCTAATAGCAGAGGGGCTTTGCTGCTGCCTGCATATGGGCCAGAAAACCACCAGGGGTCAAGAGGAGGGGAAAGTGGAGTCACTTTCCCATCTAAGTTTGTGGGTCCCTGAGTTCTATCCAGGGGTCCCCAACACTACACAGACCCCATGTGACAGCCTGAAGTCTAGCCGATGGAAAAAGCAAGAGAGTGTAAGGAGCTGACAGCTGAAAAGTCAAACAAAAGGCTGGAGAGGTTACGAGAGGCTGAGGGGTTAAGAGCATTTGCTGCTCTTTTAGGGGACCCAGGTACGGTTCCCAGCACCAACTGGCAGCTAGCAACTTGGTGGTTCACATTTCGCAACTATCTGTAACTGAATCCGATGTCTTCCGGTCTATGTGGGCACCAGACACAAACACAGTGCACACATATACAAGCAGGCAATCTCACACTACCCTTGCTTGTCAATTTAATACATTTGGAAATAACTAAAAGCCAAATGGCTGGACACGCCCATGAGGACGCTTTTCTTAATTAAATTTGTTGAAGTTAGGAAGACCCACTTTTAGATCCATGTTTAATCTAGGCCATACTTTCTGCTGGTCACTTGCACAAAGGACCTGGAAGGAGGAAGCTCTCTTTCTCTCTCTCTGATTGCTTGCTTTCACTCTCACTGGTAAGTCCATTCCTTAATAAGCACTGGAGTCTACTTCTTTGGGATTCCAGCATCTACTGAGGACCAGCTGAGCCATCCAGCCTCGTGGACTGAGCAGCTACTGCATTTTGGACTTTCTGTGGGTAGCCAGCCATTGTTGGACCACAGCCATTGTTGAACCCCAGCCTGTAAGTCACTCTAATAAATCACATAAATATTATGCATTCACTGTATACATTATATAAGTATATACAATATATGCATATAAACATATACATGTACACACACACATATATATACCTTCAACTCCCAAGTAGAAATAGTATTTTATTTATTTATTTATTTATTTATTTATTTATTTATTTATTTTTGGTTTTTCGAGACAGGGTTTCTCTGTACAGCTCTGGCTGTCCTGGAACTCACTTTGTAGACCAGGCTGGCCTCGAACTCAGAAATCTGCCTGCCTCTGCCTCCCAAGTGCTGGAATTAAAGGCATGCTGCGCCACCACACCTGGCTTCAGTGTCAATTTTAAAAACATAAAATTAAATAAAGTTTTAAAAGAATTCTTTCCAGGTTTGGAGAGAGGCTCAGAGGTTAAAGGCACACAATGCTCTTGCACAGGACCTGAATTCAGTTCTCAGCACCCACACTGGGTAGTTCACAACCGCCTGTAACTCCAGGTCCAGGAATCCTATCCTTTCAGCCTCCACGTACACTGTATTCACGTGTACATACCACAAACACACATAACAAAAACAAAATCTTTAAATGCTCTGGAAGAATCTAGTAGATTCTAAAAATATCTTAAGTAAATTTTTTACATGTGCTCTAGCTTTCAAAATTAATAAGCATCCTTTTCTTCTAGTTTTTGACTGCTTTTTCAATCCATATTTGTGATTTAGGTATCCTTCGAACAGTTTACAGAGAGGTAATTTAAAATTTCTATTTGGACGTAATGGACCAAAGGAACCAAGGAGCCACCATAGGACAAAAGGGACCCAGAGAAAAAGAGATGGTGACACTATCAGACATGGGGTGGAGGTGGCAGGCACTAGAGCCCAAAGGAGACACTGTAACTACAGGAGGCCACCCAGCAGGACAGGCTAATGGAGCAAACCCCAGCCTTTTCCTGGCAGAAGCCAGCAACACAGGAGTCTTGGCAGTGCAGCCCTCAGAGGCTGGCTCCCCCATCCCTGTGCTGGGTAGTTTTATGCTAACTTGACACAGCTAGAATTTTCTGAAAGGAGGGAAACTCAATTGGGGGAAAAAAAGCCCCGTGTAAGATCCAGGTATAGGGCTGTTTTCTTAGTGATTAATGGAGGAGGGGGCAACCCATTGTAGGTGGTGCCATCCTTAAACTGGTAGCCCTGGGTTCTTTAAGAAAGCAGGCTGAGCAAGCCATGGAAAGCAAGCCAGCACCCCTCCATGACCTCTGCATCAGCTCCTGTCTTCAGGACCCTGCCCTGTGTGAGTTCCTGTCCTGGCTTCCTTTAAAGATGGGCTACAGTGCGTATAGGCCCTTTCCTCCCCACTTGCCTTTAGTCATGATGTCTCATCGCAGAAATAGAAACCCTAACTAAGACAATGGCATAGGCACAAATGGGGTGGGGAGAGGCAGATGGGAGGGGGCTGGGCCAGAGCAAAGCACACTGTCCATTTGGAGGCTCCCTGTACCCCAAGTCTAGCTCCCAAAGCAAAATGCTGAGCTAGTCTTGCAGGAAGGGCTGGGTTCTTGACATTGCCAAAAATGCCTAAACTGGCCTCCTGACAGCTTAGCTCCCAAGTCCTGTCTCCTGGGGTCAGTCAGACCTCCCTCCTCTCCCTTCCTTCTTCCAAGCTGAGAGTCCCTACTTGGCTCTATGGTGCTATTGGTAAAGCACCACGCCCCTGGCCTTAATCCCTCTGTGCTGGTCAGTTGGTTTTTGTTTGTTTGTTTGGTTGGTTGGTTGATTGGTTGGTTGGGGGTTTTTGTTTTGTTTTGTTGACAACTGGGAAGAGGGAACCTCATTTGAGAAAAATGACTCCATCCAATTGACCTGTAGACAAATCTGCAAGACATTTTCTTGATTAATGATTGATGTAGGAGAGAGAGTCCACCCTGGTTGGATGGTCTTAGATGGTATAGGAAAGCAGGCTGAGCAAGCCGTGAGGAGCAAGCCAGTGAGCAGCACCCCTCCATGGCCTCTGCCTCTAGTTCTGACCAGATTTCTTTCCTTTATGATTATAACCTGTGAGTCAAATAAACCCTTTCCCCCTCAAATTGCCTTTGGTTGTGGTGTTTATCACAGCAATCTAAAGCAAACTAAGACAGACAGACAGACAGACAGACAGACAGACACCTACCTAATGTCCCTTTCTAAAGTTCCACTGGGCATAGCCTGCAGTACTGCTTGCCCTCCAGAGATGCAGGGCTCATGGAACCCTGCTCAGAACTGAGCCATATCTTGTTGAGGACACGGCTAAAACACGGCTGTACCCCCTCAAATAAAGCAAGGGGCAAAGTCGGGCTCTCAAAGTAAAGCACACATCTGGCATTATCGGCCTTATTCTGCAGTGAGGGAAACAGAGTCAGAGAAGCCTAAGAACCAGCCCAGGAGTGGTGATTCCAGTTTCACAGTGGTTACAGCCGCAGCCAGCACTTCCAGGACATCCTTCATGTGCCTGACTCCATAGCAGCAGTTTCCAACCTGAGGATCATGAGCCCTTTGAAACCATCGGGAAACACAGATATTTAAATTATGATTCATAACAGTAGCAAAATTACAGTTACGAAATAGCAATGAAATAATGTTATGGTTGGGGGTCACCACAGCATGAAGAACTGTGTTAAAGGGTCACAGCAGCAGGAAGGTTGAGAACCACTGCTCCAGAGGAAGGATTTATAGTTATTCAATTATTACAGATTATCGCAGCGATCCACACAGGCACACACTATTCTCCTTACCGTGGTGATAAGAGAACTGAGGTCCATGGATACCAAGAACCCTGCAAGTAGCACAGACAGGTCTTGAACCCAGGACAGCCTGGATTTAAGTCATTTGTTTTTAATCCCAAGTGCTACACAGCTTGCCTGCCTCTGCCTGGGCTGGGGCCCTGTTGAGAACAGCCAACTGATCTGGGGAGCTGGAGCAGGCAGTCAGCCCTGTGTGAGCTATCTTCAGAGACCTGGGTCTCAGCTCAAGAACCTGGAGTTTGGGACATGCTCCGTGGGGGCAGCCAGGTCCCCTCAGACTGCCTGTACTGGATGCTCTCACCCTTGTGCCCTCCCATCTCATCTACTGGCACTTCGTTCAGGAACCCTGAAGGTGTGGAGAGATCATGACGAAGAGAGCTAAGGTTCTGCAGTGGCTTTCTGAGCGGTTACATCCCAGCGTTCCTGCCCAGTCACCCTAGCTGGCCCACCACAAACTGATCCTGAGTCCTAAGGGGCATGCTCCCTGCACTGTGACTCACCAGCCCCAGCAGTGACTCAGTCCTTCCTGCCACACATGGTTCCCACCCTTCCATTCTCCTTCCCTCTGGCCTTGAATACACAGATAGAATTTAATTATCTGAACCGCAGCTGGTTTTAATCCCAAAGCTTCTCCCAGCGTGCTGTGGGAAGGTTCCTTTCCTCCAGGCTAAGGGGGATGTCGGAGGATGCGAGAGATCACTGCCCAGAGTGCCAAGGGGATGGTCCTTGGGCCTCTCTTTCATCATGTTTACAGAAGGTGATTCTAGGAATGGAGCGTAAAAAAGGAGGGCCAAGGACTCTGGAAAAGTGTGAACCAGCTATTGAGTCAGGCACCTGTGTGCTGCCCTTTAACCTCACATCCCTCCAGGGCAGCAGCCTCTAAAGTATGCAACATTTTATCACATCTTGAAGGTAACAAAACAGTAGCACGCAGGCTCAGGGACTGTGCAAAATGCACACAGGTTTTGGGCAGGGCAGGTTCCACTGGCACCTCAGTCAACTAGCTGTGAGGTCAGCCCTCCATGTCCTCGGTTTCCAGATCCATTGATGCAGCCATCAATGATAAGGTATGTAACCTTGGTTAGCCTAGAACTCACTATGGAGACTAGTTGGCCTGCAACTTACTACATAGACTAGACTGGCCTTGAACACGTAGATATCCTCTTGCCTCTGCCCCTCCACCTCTCTGCCCCTCCACCTCTCTGCCCCTCCACCTCTCTGCCCCTCCACCTCTCTGCCCCTCCACCTCTCCACCTCTCCGCCTCTGCCCCTCTGCCTCTGCCTCTGCCTCTGCCCCTCTGCCTCTGCCTCTGCCTCTCTGCCTCTGCCCCTCTGCCTCTGCCTCTCTGCCTCTGCCCCTCTGCCTCTGCCTCTGCCTCTCTGCCTCTGCCTCTCTGCCTCTGCCTCTGCCCCTCTGCCCCTCTGCCTCTGCCCCTCTGCCTCTGCCCCTCTGCCTCTCTGCCTCTCTGCCCCTCTGCCTCTGCCCCTCTGCCTCTCTGCCCCTCTGCCTCTGCCCCTCCGCCCCTCTGCCCCTCTGCCTCTGCCCCTCTGCCCCTCTGCCCCTCTGCCTCTGCCCCTCTGCCCCTCTGCCTCTGCCCCTCTGCCTCTCTGCCCCTCTGCCTCTCTGCCCCTCTGCCCCTCCACCCCTCTGCCTCTGCCCCTCTGCCTCTCTGCCCCTCTGCCCCTCCACCCCTCTGCCTCTGCCCCTCTGCCCCTCTGCCTCTGCCCCTCTGCCTCTGCCTCTGCCTCTCTGCCTCTGCCTCTCTGCCTCTGCCCCTCTGCCCCTCTGCCTCTGCCCCTCTGCCTCTGCCCCTCTGCCTCTCTGCCCCTCTGCCTCTCTGCCCCTCTGCCTCTGCCCCTCTGCCTCTCTGCCCCTCTGCCTCTCTGCCCCTCTGCCTCTGCCCCTCTGCCTCTGCCCCTCTGCCTCTCTGCCTCTGCCCCTCTGCCTCTGCCTCTGCCTCTGCCTCTCTGCCTCTGCCTCTCTGCCTCTGCCCCTCTGCCTCTGCCCCTCTGCCTCTCTGCCTCTGCCCCTCTGCCTTTGCCCCTCTGCCTCTCTGCCCCTCTGCCTCTGCCCCTCTGCCTCTGCCCCTCTGCCTCTCTGCCTCTCTGCCTCTGCCTCTGCCTCTGCCTCTCTGCCTCTGCCTCTCTGCCTCTGCCCCTCTGCCTCTGCCCCTCTGCCTCTCTGCCTCTGCCCCTCTGCCTTTGCCCCTCTGCCTCTCTGCCCCTCTGCCTCTGCCCCTCTGCCTCTGCCCCTCTGCCTCTCTGCCCCTCTGCCTCTGCCCCTCTGCCTCTGCCCCTCCACCCCTCTGCCTCTGCCCCTCTGCCCCTCTGCCCCTCTGCCTCTCTGCCCCTCTGCCCCTCTGCCTCTGCCCCTCCACCCCTCTGCCTCTGCCCCTCTGCCTCTGCCTCTGCCTTGTGCCAGCTGGAATGAAACGCCACCATCCTTAGTCTCAGATTTTTGTTGTTGCTATTGTTTGAAGTTGCATTTGAGCTGGGCACAGCAGTGTATACCTGCACTCCCAACTCTTCAGGGATACAGGCAGGAGGCTCGGGATGTCCATGTTATCCTCAGCTACAAAGCAAGTTTGAGGCTGGCTACACCATAGCATCTCTAGGGAGCAGTCCCAAGCTCTCTAGCCATAGGCCTAGGATACCAAGAGTTGGGAAACTCTGCATTGGCAACTCAAAGGCAGGGGGCCGATTAGGGCACAGCTGGTGCAGGATGGGGCGCTGAGACTTTACCATAGCAATTTGGGTGCAATTAGCACAGGGATCCTTAGGGGTTCCTGCACACAGGGCCAGCTGCTGATAGAGAGTAGGCAGAGGTGGTCTGCAGGCATGGGACTAGCTATCTGCTGTAGGCAGAGCATGCTGAGGTGGGTGTTGGGACCATTGGGGCCTGGCTAAGATGTGGAATGTCCCATCTGAGGCTGATACCAGACACTCAACACAGCTGGTCTTTATAGAAGACATGTTAAGTATCTGTATTTCACACTGAAGGTGATGATACACACACACATACACACACACACACACACACACACACACACCTCTGAAGACCAACTAGGCGGGTGCCTCTACCCTCAAACCCTTCAGAAGCCTCTGGAAGTCTGCTGAGCCAAATTGCCAGAACTCATCCATCAGTTTCTGAAATACTGAGACAGGAGCTAGAACGACGTCTCAGGAGTTAAGAGCTCTGCCTGCTCTTCCAGACTGACTAGAGTTAGATTACCAGCACCCACGTGGAGACTCTCTGGAACTTCTGTAAGTCAGGTTCTGATGCCCTCTTCTGGCCTCTGTAGGTACTGCATGCACAGATAAGCTCGCAGGCGAAACATACCCAGATACATAAAAAAAAAAAAAAATGTTGTAGAACAGAGACTGAATGGAGCTGAGAAAGAGAGAGAGAGAGAGAGAGGCGTGGGGGTGATATATGAAGGTGTACGAGTGTGTGAGAGAGTGTGTGAGAGAGTGTGTGAGAGAGTGTGTGAGCACATGGTCATGTGTGCACACATATGAGTCCAGAGGTCAGAGGTCAGACTTACTGTTCCCCAAGAGTCATCCATCTACCTTGGTTTTTGAGAACAGGGTCTTTCACTGGTCTGGAACTTGGTTGATTTTTTTCCCTTTCTTTGTGGGGGATACGGGGGGGGGTGATGAGAAGAGAAAGTGTGTGTATACATGTGCAATGGAGGCCAGAAGACAGCCCTCTGGGGCCACTCACCTTTGTGTCTGTAGGCACTAGCCTGGAATTCTCCAGGGATGTCAACCAGTGAGACCTGGAGTCTGCCTGTCTCCACCTCGCCACCACTGGGCTTTACAAGCCTTTGCCTGGCTCCCATGAGCCATCACTTTGGCCGTAGATGTACACATCTAACTACTAATGAGTGTTTCAGGATAACCAAGGCTGCAGGAGGGCAGGGCTCATCCCAGCTGCGCGGCGTATATCTGGGGGAGAGGCTGAGGATAGAAACAACTCAATCGCAGTCCACCTTGACTCCCTGCACTCTGGCCCACACTGCCTCAGCCACTTCTCTTCCAGAACACAGAGCTGGCTTCCTCTTTTAGAGGAAGACAGAGCATAGCCAGGCTCTAAATTCTAATGGTTGTAATTAATACTCCTGAGTGCTGTTCTCCATCTCCCCAGAGGCACTGAAGGTCACCTGAGGTGCTGGCTGCTCTCCCAGATGGCAGGGCTCCCTGATGTCACCTCCCTGTGGCAAACATGTCTCCTAGACCCAGACCTCCTAGAACTCTCAAACTCCAGCTTTTGTTGCCTCTGCCTGCAGCAAGCTGTCTCTCTCATCCCTGTGGGGCTCAGTAAGTACTCTGAGGAAAAGGTACCAACAGGGTCCCATTTAGGAGGAGACAAGGCCAGAAACCTTTACTTAGGGTTCCACTCAGGGCCATTCTTACAATGTGAGAAGAAGACAATCCTGGGAAGGCAGATCTACCCTGCCTGTACACCTCAGCAGGGAACAGAATGCTCCAAGTACTTGCAGAATGACTGCTGAAGGGCTTGCCTGACTTGAAGGATGGTTCACCAGCCCCATCTCCCACCCCCACCCCCGCTCCCCACCCCGCACCCCCAGGCCTGGAAACACTTCCTGTGAAGACCTGACTCAGCAAGAAGGAGTCATCCAGGAAGTCACATCCTGTCCCCCATCTGGCACCTGTCAACCCCAGCATCCCTGAGTTCAGCATTCACTGCCATTATCTGGTCCTTGAAAATGAGGCACATGCCAAGTTAGCGCTGGCCCAATCCCCAGTTGCTCTGTCTCCTCGGGCAAGATTTTTGCCCACATAATGAAAGTCCCAGAACCCACTAGACCTGCCTGGCCAGCTAGCTACTTCCTGGGCCTCTCCCTTGAAACCCATGCCTCCTCAGAGAGCTGTCAGCCACAGTGACCATGGACTGTACGCCCCCCGTTGAGACTCTTCAGACATAACAGCTCACTCACTCACTCTCACCCACATCACTCCTTATTTCACAAGACAGGACCTTGCTCTGTTGCCCAGGTTTCAAACTCTTGCGGCTCAATCCAACTGATCCATCTCACTCAGCCTCGTGAGTAGCTGGCACTATAGGCAGGTATCGCCAGGCCAGCCTCATCTTACTGATTTGTATACTTGTGTTCCAGTATTCCCTTCCTGGGCTTCTGAGCTCACAGACTCAGCAGGCACGGCCCGAGGCTGTCCACCCTCCACCCTCTTCAATGTGTTAGTTCCACGCACTGGCTGAAGGCCCTGGAGTGGCAAAGCTGAGTGATGGAGAGACATGGAGCCATCAAGAACCTAATGAAGGTCCAGGATGCTGTCTGTCAACTCCTTGATTAAGTGGCTCTCTGAGGATAAAACCAGGCAACGTGCATGAGGCAGGCTGAGCTCCAAAAGGCATCTCTCTACAAGCCCTGTCTCACTCTCCTGCAGGCCCCGAAGCCCTCTCCATAGGACCTGGACTGTCATGTAGTCTTTGAGGCTGCCACAAACAGCATCAACACTGAAGATCAACAACCTGCTACCCAGACCTCTGGACTCAGCCTGTGAACCCCGTGTGCCTCTGAGATTCTAAGTACACAGGAGGCCTTGCCTGGACTGCTGATTCCAACACCTGGAAGGCGTGTACTCCTACACAGGTGTGAATGGAGAGATGATGGATCTGGCCACGAGCACAGAAATCTCTCCCCTGTTAGCACTTAGTAGGTCCTCAGAATGTGCTCTCTGCCTATTTGATTCTGTGATATATACACTTTCAACCAGCTCAAGCAGCCTGAGAAAGGCTAGAACCAGAGGCCTTCAGACAATGCTCTGTTCACCCACAAGTAAGAGCTTTCTGCTGGCTACAGGTAGGGGATGCGGGTCCCAATGCAGGCCCCTCCCCTGGGGAGCTCTTCACTGCTAAACTAGGACCAGTGGTTCCCAGCCGGCTCCCAGGCCCTTCCAGACGGGTGAGCTTTTTAAGTGGGAAGGTTGCTGCTAGGGGAAGGGGCACTTTGGTTCCCTCAGGATATCTGTCTAACAGACTCTCAAGGGGAAAAGCCAGGAATGCTTGCAGCCCCAAGGATGAAGCACTATCGTTAACATCTTCTGTCTGACCTTCTAAAGGCTAATTGTGCTGCCGTTACCACGTTACAACTATGTTACAAAGTGTCTTAGCCCTGAGCTGGAAAACCAGCTGCAGCGTGGCCTTAAAAAGCTGTGTTAAGTGATACATTGTTCCACACCACAACCCCAGCCATTGTCTGCAGCGGCTCCCACGGCTCTGGGGGAAATCTTCAGGAGGATACCATAATTAGTTCTCTGTTATGAATAAGGAAATGAGACAGAGAAATATTAAATAACCAGCTCACGGGTCTGAAGAGCCAGAATCGGAGGCCAGGGCAATTTGATTCTAGAAGTTTCTGACAGCCTCTTGCCCAGCATCCAGTTGGTCAGTAGGTTGTCAAGCTAACCAACTGATGGGCAAGTAACACAACACCTGCAGGTGAGAGAAGTATTCCCCAGAGATCTGCTGTCTCGCTCCCTGGTGCCATCGGCCCACCCTCTAGCTTTGGTTCAAGGTTTGCTGAGTGACCCAGTTAGTGGACCCTCATGTTGCCATCCTCTCTCTGAACCTGCAGCTCTCGGTGCACAGTGTCAGCCAGCATGTCCCCCACAGCTTGTCCCTGGACTGCTTCTCTATCCATGTGTGTCTTTTGCTCAGTACCCAAAGCCCCCATACAGTGGCACAGAGGAGCTGGTCTGCTGCTCTCTGCTCTTTCCTCAAAAAAAAAAAAAAAAAAAAAAAAAGAGCGCTCAGGGACATTCTCAGACAAGCAAGCCTGGATCTCACAGAGCCAGCCTGGGACCACCCCAGATCTGACTGTACTTCTAGGTCTCTGGCTGCAAGGGAGGTCTTCACAGCACAATGGGGCCCTCTAAAGTGCCAAGGAACGGAAGGTTCTGGGCAAATTCCTCAGTCTCGGCATGTCACATGGCTTCTGCTCTTAGAAGTCCTCTCTAGCTAAGGCTGTTTTTTCAGATAGTTTAGCCAAAAGAGTCAAGTGGGATCTAACTTTGAAAAGACATTTACGTAGCCAAGGCTGGGTTCAGACTAGAGATGGCCCTGCTTAGTCTCCCAGAGGGCTGGGAATACAGGTGTGCCACACACATCTAGCTTGCCAGGACCAGAGGGCAGAGGTGGAGATACGGCCAGGATTCAACTTGGCATAAGAGAAACCTGGGCCTCTCTGGAGGATGGGTGTGTGTGTGTGTGTGTGTGTGTGCTTTTTCACAGGGATCTGAAGATAAAGGAACAATTACCCTCATATAGACACATTCTTAGTTTCCACCGAGGGTGCCAAGAACATTCATTGGAGAAGGGATGGATGTTTTCAACCAAACATGTTGGACACTGCAGACAATGGTATGACGCTGGAACCCCCGTCACTCAAAGTGAACGAAAGCTTAAATGTTAAAAGAGCTAAAAACAAAGCCTAGTGAAGACAATATGGTCAGAGTGCTTGAGTGGTTAGAACCGGAAGAATCGGGTGGGGTGTTCAAGGTCATCTTCCGCCGTGCATCAAGCCAGCCTGGGCTACACGAGACTTTACCTCAAAGAAAATTAAAAACGGAGGGCCCTCAAGATAGCATAACAGGGCCCACACCTTAATCCCAGGAGGCAGAGGCAAGTGAGACTCTGTGAGTTTGAGGCCAACTTGGTCTACACAGCAAGTTCCAGGACAACCAGGTCTACACAGGGAGACCCTGTCTCAAAAGTCAAACCAAATACAAACAGAAAGATGGCTCAGCAGGTAAAGGCACTTGACACCAAAACTAACCCCTTGAGTATGATCCCCAAAACCCACACACTGCAAAGAGAGAACCAATTTTTACAGTTGTCCTCTGACCTCTACAGGCATACTGTGGCATGCACACATGCAAACATACACATGTACAAGCACACACACACTAGATGGATGGATGGATGGATGGATGGATGGATGGATGGATGGATGGATGGATAGATAGATAGATAGATAGATAGATAGATAGATAGATAGATAGAGTCCTGGCTGGTTTTGTTTTGTCAAGCTGACACAGCTAGAATCATCACAGAAAAGGAGCCTCAGTTGAGGAAATGCCTCCATGAGATCCAGCTGTAAAGCATTTTCTCAATTAGTGATCAATGGGGGATGGCCCAACCCATGATGGGTGGTGCCGTCCCTGAGCTGGTAGTCTTGGGTTCTATAAGAAAGAAAGCTGAACAAGCCTGGGGAAGCAAGCCAGTAAGTAACATCCCTCCATGGCCTCTGCATCAGCTCCTGCCTCCAGGTTCCTGTCTTGCTTGAGTTGCTCTCCTGGCATTTTTCAACGAAGGATGAACAGTGCAGCAGAAGGATCGGCTGGATAAACCCTTTCCTCCCCACTTGCTTTATGGTCATGGTGTTTGGTCGCAGCAATAGAAACCCTAAGAAAGACAGATGGACAGACAGACAGACAGACGGGTGGACAGGTGGACAGATGTACAAAGGAAAATGCCCAGCCACTTTTCTCCACAACCAATGCCACTGAAACCTAACTCATTTCTCCAACTTTACATCATCTGTGACCTACAACGGCCCTGTTAAGGTCATCTATATAAGTTAGAGGAGGATCCTATAGTTTGAATAAAATGTTACCAAGTTTCCATTACAATAGCAAGAGCTCCCACCTGGGGCCAGCTTAGCTGTAGCCATGTGTAACTGCGGTGACAGGCTGACTGCCAGGGCTGAGAAACTTTCCACCCTCCAGATGGGGAAAGTGAGGCTCAGAGAGGCCCACTCTCATCTTCACAGATCAGACGGCCACTGAGCTCCTGACTTGGAAACCAACCCTGTGTCTGTTGCCAGCAACGACACCAAGCAGCGAACCGGTAACCCAAATGAGGAAGTGAGTCACAGGCGGTAGAGGGAGGCTTCCTTTTGGTGTCAGGACAGGACTTCCCTTCACACCCAGAAGGATGCAGAGATAGAGAAGGTGGATCTTAGCCCTATTAGGCTACCCTCTCTATGATGTGGGGACAAGCGTGCAGCATGCATGGCTTAGACTTAGACCTGGTGAGCCTTCCTCTTGTATTCTCATAGTACATGGCTACAGGGACATTGGCCTGGCCTAGGATGGACAGCTCAGTAACACTCAGCTCAGCCCTCCTTGTCCCACATACGAGGAGGGCCCATGAAGACACGCTATCCCATCATCTGGGTGTGACGCCTCTCATCTTCCCACGGATGCCATGGTCAGCATCTCTTTTCTCCTGTGCTTGGGAGACGCCAAATTGATCTGATGACAGATCACATGTCAACGCCCACTCAAGGCTGGTGGGCAAGAGATCACAGAGGTGAGTAAGCAGGATCCTGCCACCCCAACAGCAGAGCCCTGCTCTCAGCTCACCCTGACCCAGCCACTCGGCCTCAGTCCTCCACTGGAGAAACGCCATCCATACTGAATACTCCTTACACTTCCCCAGTCTGAGACACAACCTTCAGGGACCTGCCACCAGTGTATAAGTGTCCTTTAGAAGTGCTTACTAGGCTGGAGAGATGGCTCAGTGGTTAAGAACACTGTCTGCTCTTCCTAGAGGTCCTGAGTTCGATTCCCAGCAATCATGTGGTGGCTCACAACCATCTATAATGAGATCTGGAGCTGGGCAGTGGTGACACACGCCTTTAATCCCAGCACTTGGGAGGCAGAGGCAGGCAGATCTCTGAGTTCGAGGCCAGCCTGGTCTACAAAGTGAATTCCAGGACAGCCAGGGCTATACAGAGAAACCCTGTCTCAAAAAAACAAAAAACAAAAAAAACAAAGAGAGAGAGAGAGAGATCTGGTTGGCACCCTCTTCTGGCTCACATGCAGGCAGAACACTGTATACATAATAAATAAATAAATAAATAAATAAATAAATAAATAGTGCTCACTAATGTCGCTTTCCAAAATGGATCATTGTTGGGCCCCTGGAAGGGCCACCAGGTACATGTACATGTGTACAGTACAGCTGTCACTATACATAAAGACATTTTGGCATGTCTTTCTCCCAAGGAATATATACGAAACTCTCATGAACCTCACTAAGGCTTATGACCCAGGGAAAACTAACAAGCTTGCCACAGGAATCCTTACTTTTAGTAACTCCTAGAAATGGCCCAGACTGCTCTGTAGATACCTTGAGCTCTCCTAGGCTTTCCTGATTCCTGGACAGTCATACTCACTGTG